>NW_027271384.1:92500-692500 GCF_040938485.1 Diadema antillarum
AGAGTTGTAATAGAGCTAGAGAGCCTGAGGAAGAATCTTGCAAAGATGTGAAAAGAGAGCTATTTCCCCATTTCCTCTTCGATGCGGAAAGTTTTCGCGACAACTGAAATCGAAACACCTCATTCTGTGGTTTACTTCATCTGTGGATCAATAGCGTCCTCAACTCGCTCAACTGGAGTACACACCTTTCATGCCTTTTCAAACGCAACGCCGGGCGGGTCGGGGTGTTGCACTGGGCCACCGCTCTATGTGTACTCAGTGCCTGCCTGCCTAGCTAGCTGCCCACAGCGTGGTAATTCACAGGAGTTTTTCTCACTTGGTAAACTTCGTAAGGTTACGGAGTCAGTGGTCTACGTAAGAAGTGTCTACGTACGTCCGAAGACGGCGTATGGAAGTTCGGGGAAGGTACACCACTTACGATGGATTATGGTAGCCTATATTCCTCCCGCATTTTCATCATTCAAAGTATTCTCAGTGGTTAGAGAGAACCCTGTATTTATTCTTCTGTGTGATCGAAATGTGACTTGCTATCGTGGAAATGACGAGATTTCAATGGAACAAGATGCACACCGTACTGACGTTTCTGTGTCTCTCTCTAACCTTGGAGATCGTGCTATGTGGTAAGTGTGGGAATAGTTCCAATCGGCTTCAGTCGGCTAGCTGTCCCCTGTCGTTCCGTAGGGGTGCTCCTCTAGCGGGGCACCGCGGGGGCAGTGTGCGAAACCATACGAACCTGCCCGAATCGAGTTTGTGTTTACAACATCCCATCAACAATTCTGTGGTATAAGCGTTTACATCATGTCATTTTGTTCTGTATGAGTGGAAGGTGTTTCAGTTCAAATAGTTTTGATTTGGTGGAAGCGATTACACATTTTGTGACCACATTTTCTAGAGCTTTGAGGGCATGTCATTCAGACCAACTTTTAGGATTCATTAAAGAACAAATGAAGAGCTTGTGAAACTTTATACATTTATGATTTTGGTAGGTGTAGGTAAATCTGGCAAATTCTTCAGGATAGTAACCGAAGAAGATACAATCGAGAGAATTTATGTCACAAAGTAGAAGAACGAGGAATGATGTGTGTGAATGATGTGTATGTACAGAGGCAAGAGCTAGCCCGACCAGATGCCGTGCGGGCTGTGTATAGTTAGTACAGAGCAAGTGTTTGTGTGTGAAACATCACTTAGGTTTTACAAGAGGAAGTTATGAAGAGCCACAGTTATGAGTTTGTTTGCATGAGTGAAATTCAGAAGACAAAGAAGATTTTGGCTCATTTTTGGCACAGTACCAATTCTCCTGTGTGATGATCTTTGTTTCATATTAAAATGACAAGTTTTTTTTTTCCAACCCTTACAATTGTTTGAATGTATAAACTTTTAAAAGTGTTCTTTTTTTAAAAATGGTTACTGAGTATGTGTCTGCCTTGCAATTAGTATTTTCGTACAAGTTATGTGTCATACAAGACTCTAATTACAAACTTTATTCTTTATACAACTGTACTACTATGAGCACTGTATAGATATCTGGAATGACTTAATTCCTTCATTCCAGCAAGTTACATACAGGGGAACATCTTGAAACTTGTGTATTTCAATACCTCCACCAGGAGGTTAATGTTTCTGCTGGCATTATTGGTTTGTTTGTCTGTCAGTTTCCATAATAACTCCAAATTTTATGAATGAATTGGGATGAAATTTTCCAAAAAAAGAAAAGAAAAAAAGGTTGATTGTGACACAAGGACTGAAGGAGTAAATGATTAAATTTTGGCAGTGATCTGGATCACCATCTCGATCCAGGAATTAAAAAAAAAGAAAAAGAAATGGAAGATTTTTATCAGTTAGGAAATACACTGTAGGGCCATTTCAGCATATGAATAACTCCACAATTTATTTAAAGCAAAATTACTTAGTATTGCCATTGATCACTCTTTTGTACAATATGTTATGATTATGAAGAATGTTAATTTGTATTCTGCTGTTGGGATGAAGAACTAAAAAAAAGCCGATGGAAATGAGTTGCTTTGAGCCAGTTGAAGATTCAGTGTACACTCTCCAAGTGCTTTTGTAGTTAACCTGTGATAATAAGTTTGTGTTGTTGTTTGGGTTCTTACTTACTACACTACTTAAAAAAAAGTATATTGCCTGCATGACCTGTGAGTGAAAAGCCTGACCATGCCCATGCTGTAAATGTGTTGACGTTGTGTAATCTAAGTTGACAGAGAGCTGCTATACGGTAAATACATCTGGAACGCCTGTGACGGACTGTTTCACTTCCCTGCTCACTACCTGGGAAGATGATCACTTCTTGGGTATTGTTGCCGAGTTTGTTGACAGTGACAGATTGTGGTTCCGTGAAGAGTACTGTCCCAGCATACTGTAGTTTGGAAACAAAAAATGCTGTTCCTCAGATACTGCTCAACATTGCTCTTCTTTCTTTTCTACTATTCTATTCTTTATTTTCATTCTAAGGAATTAAATACCCCCCCCCCCCACATGTGGGTTTGGTATAACAGTTTGATATCAGTCAAGAGTGGATAAGCTACATACAGTTGTAGTATATCCCCCCCCCCCCCCCCCTCCAGAAAAAAACCCAAACAAACAAAGATTATTAACTTGAGTGTGTACAGTATGGTAATGTCTGAGGTACATTTCTATCCAGAGTACAAAGATAATATCTTCCCCCCCCCCAAAAAAAAAAACAACAACAACAACAACAACAACAACAACAACAACAAGAAAATGCCCTCAAAGCCTTATCTTCCATAATATTTCATGAGGTCATCCTGAAAAAACATTATGAAATACATTGTGAGAGAGAGAAAAGTTCTGAAAATATGAGAGGGGGGGGGGTCATGGTTTTGCCACTCTATTCATATTGGTTGTAACATTGAAAAGATGAATTCATCCTCTGGCTAACAATACAACTTCCTCCGGGCATTGATGTGCAGTATTGTACTGCCTCCATTCAATATTGTTCAACATCTATCCTTTTTTTGTGAATGCGGCAGTATGAATTCCCATTCTGCTTGGCTTTCAGCTCTTTTACTTTTACCTTCAGGAAAGGCTCGCAATTCTGCAGTCTTCAAGGTTTTCAGCCTTCGTTTCTTATCAATAAGTAATGAGATGCATGATGGGGGTTTTGGTGCTTTTGGCTTGCATTGACGTTTCAATGTTGCATAATTAATGCACATTCGGAATTTCACATGATCTGTTTCTCTGTGGATGACACAGATTTGTATTTAGATATGATTTATTATCTATTTTGAGTGTGTGGAAACGAGAACTGTGTTATAGTACATGTAGGTTCAAATAAGCCAAAATTTGACAAGTACTCACACTTTGAGAGTACTCACAATTTGAGAGATTACATCATTGCTGTACACTGTAAAGGCCTTTGAGTGTATCTAATCTAATCTACAATGTATTATCTCACCACTGAAAAAAAAAAACACACCATCATTTTTATATCTTTTTTTTTATTTGTGTGGTTTTTTTACAGCAATAGCTCTTTTTCTATAGAAAACAATACTATACACAGCCTGACAGATTTAAAACAGTAAACATTTGTAGGAAAACAACTGGAAAACCAGCGTGCCCTGTTATCCTCACAATGCCTACACAATGTACAGGGTTTTCCACAAGTTTGCCTGCTGGGTGCAATACTCAGCGCCTCATACAATGCTGCCCCAAACACTTGGCGGGGTGCCTCTTCAAGAGGGAATTCTCCCATTCACATGGGTAACATCTGTGTAGAGTTAACAAAATTTGATTTCTTGAATTAAGTAATTGGCATAATGCAACTCTACAGGTTGCTGTTACTGGTTGGTTTTTTTTAATATTTTTAAAACAATTATTTCTTCTTTTATTTTTGCTCCCACAATGGGTATACTACAGTGTGTATAATACTCAGTACAGTGAATTCTATAATAGTCTGTGTACAATGTATTTCAGGACAGCTTCTGAGAAATTTTGTGGTATCATCAGTTGATTAGATTCTTGTTCTTTTTAAAGTTTTTCAATCCCTTTATTTTCCACTTCTGTAGGTTTTTGATGAAGAATTGTATGCTGTGCCATGGTGCAAGCAATATTTGTTACCCTTTCAAAGTTGTGATGTTAAGGCTAAACTTTGATTATAGTTTCTTGCTCCTGTGGATCATAAATAATTTGCATGATGTTTGAATGTAAATTCCTGTAAATACGTGCAGTTCATATTTGTTGTTGAGACCCAGCGACTGTGAGGTCAATTACAGAACGTATTTTTCTCATTTTACACTCTACTGTGCTTTTCATGGATGTGTACAAGATATGCTCAGGGAAAGTCAGGAAATAGGCGTAGATAAATACTCTCACAACCTCCATTTTAATATTCAGTTATAAATATCTTTGCAAGAAAAGCATTTAAAATTACTTTTTGATGCATTGTTTGTTTAAGTCATGAACTGTAATCCATTTTTTAAATCACAATGCACGTCATACAATGTATGTTGTACATGCATCTGTGAGCCTCATGCCTGAAAATAACTTGACAGGCTGACATATCAATCGTGGATGACACAGTCACACACATGCACACACACACACACACACACACACACACACACAAGTAAAACATGAATATTCTATGTCATATCAATTGATTTTCCTTGCTGTACAATAGTATTTATGTCATTCAGATCGTCTATTACTGAGCAAATGACTCAGTGTTGTTGCAAACAATTGCAGTGGGGAGGGCCCATGATATCACAGGTGCAAGTACACCCTGTGGTTCAGAAAAATCAACACTCCTTCAGAATCTCAAGCAGTTTCAACAAAGGTCATCTTGTTTTACTCAGCTTGTCTCTTCCCATATCATAAAATTATGATGAATGTGAACAGACAAATTTGTGTTTGGCTTTGCTACCCCCATCTCCCCCCCCCCCCCATCTCTTTCCCACCCTGCTCCCTACGCCTTCATCATCACAACTACCACTGTACCTCTATGCTCCTGGGAGGTTAGATGTGTAGCGTCTACCGATTGCTCCCGAGTATCAGTGACCCTGTGTGTTTGGGCTCATCTGTTAGCACAGCAGATAGGGAAAAGATATAGCAGAGACCCTATTCCATCTTCCCCACCCTCCTCCCTCCCCCCTCCCCCCCCCCCAAAAAAAAAGCAGGAGGACAAAATGACCTCTCAGTGTTCGAGGGCAGACCATATCAACTTCGAAGCTATACTGTATTTAGGTACAACATGTTTCTGTAGGTCAGGGCATTGGATTTGATATAGGGCCGAGTCTGTTCCTATTTTTTTTTTCCTCTCCTGACCACAACACAGTGCCTCAAAGCAGCATCTGAAAAGAACCTCTGTACACATAGCCAGTGTGCTACATTTATACAACCAGCTTTTATCAAATCCTTATGATGTAGATCATCATCAATTGCAAGTACCTCTACACAAGTAGAAATTTACTTGTCTCCATGTAGTACATCTGCGGGTATTTTCAGAGAAATGAAGAAAAAAGAAAGAAAGAAAGAGGCATGTACTTCATTTAAAAGTACTGCCATGAAAGACAGATATCACAGAATCAAGCTTGAATAGAAGAACAATATGTATTTCGATATTACCATGCAAACTCTGAGTTTTTATGGTAATTTCCACCTGAAATGATATCATACAATAGCATACAATCTTCAGATTATGTTAGATAAAAATTGTACCCATTTGCCGCGAAATTGTGTCTCAGTAGATGTTATTATTTGACAGTTTGCATAGTCGCTGTACTTCATGTAAAAAAAATCAATGTTAACCTGTTAGGGACAGACTGATTTTGCTAAAACACACATTTACCCATGGGCACCTGCCCGAGTATTTTCTGAACTCGTCTTCAGCAGATTAAGTAGCCCTTAATTTACTGTGTTATGCTCAGTACACCCAGGGAACAAACTTCCTCAACAAGGCCTGTTTGACAGTTGATAAAAAGAGATTAAAAGATTTTAAGCAGTTCTTACAGATTCTGAAGCTCAAATATTTTGTTGTACAATGTTTCAAAATGAGGTGCCAAGAGTGGTGCACAATTTGCACAATCAAATCCTACATGCGGAACAATGTACACACATAGTAGGCCTATGTAAAGCTTGATTGGCAATCTATTATCTTGGAATTTTTGTATCTCTGGTATTTAATAAAGGATAATGATGATACTACTACTACTACTGCTACTGCTGCTGCTGCTGCTGCTACTACTACTACTACTACTACTACTACTACTACTACTACTACTACTACCAATAATAATAATAGTAATAATGATAATGATGATAATTAAATTATAAAGTGTCTGCCTAAATAAGATTACATGTATAAGTAAAGATATATATCAAGGAAGTCATTACCGGGTAGGTAGTTTGCTGGCAAAAAGAAATTTAGTAAACAGTCTGTTATACAAGAGCCTGGCATGCTTGGTGCTGTCAATTTAGAAAAGTCAGGAAAAAAAGCCTGAAGTTCAAACATCTCACAAATTGCATGTTATGATACCTGCAATTTAGCATATTTCAGTACCTGGTGATTTGATTTTGATTCTGATTTCCATACTGTAGTCTCTCAGCTGGAAAGATGAATGATAATAGCCTAGTCGATCATGGCATAATGAAGTTGTGGAGACATTTTGTGAGCAGTACGTCTGCAATCGTAGACTACCATGTCAAACCTGCCCCCCAAATTCCGCCTGAAGATCTCCAATTGTCATCAAATGGCTCTCTAATGGCCCTCCATGGCACGTTACTCGTTACCACTAATGATGACAACCTCTCCCAAAGTGAGAGGGGCCCATTTTCTCCCCGTTCTCTCTCTGCCAGTCAATTGAGCTGGAGGTAGATCATGGGAAGATTAATTTGCTACAAAGGTAAAACCAGGATGTACAACATGTAAAACGTGATGAAGAGAAGGAAAGGAGGGGCTGGAGGAAAGTTTTTTTTTTCTTCATTTTCACCAAGATTCAGAATGCTTCTCAGCAAACTTGAGGTAACATTCGGTACATTTGCACAGCAAGCTGAATTCTTCTTGGCCCTGGACAGTTATGTGTTTTCACAGAAGTGCAGTGAGCCCAGTGTGGCACATGTGTCGAGATGGATATGAGAATTATCTGTAAGGGAACATATTTTCACTATGATAGTTCAGAGACTCCAACCCTAAGTGTCTCTTCCAACAAATGGGAGATTCTCCCATCTGGAGCCTTGACTACAAACAGGAGACTTGGATCTTGTGAATGTGCGCATAATGTACATTTGTTGTACAGTGTACGTGTGTGAAGCACCTGTCATGAGTGCAAAGTATGATGTCAGCCTCTTACGGCAAGGGTCCAGGACCTTTGAAACTCTATAGATGCTGCTTATAATAGATGCTGCCTGGTGCCATCTTTACCTCTTTTTTTGAACATTTTATGACATAAAGGAATGATGTAACATCTATGGTAACCACATGCAGTGATGTTGCACAAGCTAAACTGAATAGTTCAAGTAAAACCACACACCATACACTACAGACAGTGTGCTTCAGTCATAGTCCTTTTTCTTCTCCTAAAAAAAGTAATTTATGCCAATCACTGTGAGGCACTCATGTGTAAAGGCCTATATATATATATTTTTTTATTTTTTATTTTTTGCAGGAAGATGACCATTTAATCGAACTAAGTACGTATAATTGCACACCATATAGGCCTATGCTTAATCTATTTATATGTGCAACTTTACTAATTGTGCCTATTGCTAGGGACACTCATCATGCCTCTGAGAAAAGTTCAACTTTTATTTAATACTGTGATTCTCATTTGACCAACGGTGAGGTCTAATGAGCATCTCAAGTGTTTGTGAAGAAGCCTTAGATGGTGGATGAGATGGAAAGAGATGAATTGTAGGTGATTTGCGAGCATTATGGTTGTTTTGGCATGGTTGTAAAGTGTTACACAACTATTCAGATTAATTGGAAATTATATCGTGTATAACATGAGGCCCTAGGGTTTCAATTAAATCTTACCCACCAGAGAGGAGTTATAGATTTATGAATGATACAGTGCAGCATATTTTTTTGTAATTTTTTTTTTTACTATTCATTGTCAGTATGCCATAATATGTAGAGTAGAATAAATATAAAAGAACTTCTCTTCAATTTGAGCTGTAGTTTGGGGTCGATGATTAAAGTTTCAGACATCTTTGAATTACAACACTTCTAAAAATCACAAAGCTAGCATTTCTGTCATAGAATTCACTTTTATTTTGTTGAACTTTATTTAGTGCAGCTTTCGTGGATTGAACAATTTCTATTCAGATTTTTGCCAATATAATGATACACAAAGAAATTCTAAGGTGCCATTGTGATGATGTCAAGAGAATTTCTTACTGCGGCAGAGTTACCCCACGACTAGATGGGTAAGCCCAATTGCAAGTAGCCTTAACCCCCAAGTACGACTGTAGTGTACTGCACATGAAAAATTGTTCTCTTTAAAGAGCTCCATCCATCTAGTGTGTATGATATGTGAATGATATTTATGAAAAAAACAAATGTCCCCCAAATAAGTAGAAATGTTTGACTCAGAAGTCACATAGAATCTGCACTGAGAAAAACAGGAACTACATTGTATATGCGGCACTTTCCAAATAAACATGAATTATGTACATCATGCTTTATACGACCACTTCCTGAAATGCAGTAAACTGGAATATTTCATTGTGTGGAATTACATTCATAATGTTTACACTCGAGTGAACTAGTGTGCACAGAATTAGAATATGCTGATATTCTTGGATGGTACTGAAATACATTTTACATGTGTATGTGTAGGAGTAGTCTCAGTCAGAAACATATAAATAGGTGTACTGAATTTCACTACTCAGCACAAACAAGTTTCCACTTATAATACAGAAGTGCCTTTCAAGCCCAAAAGGGCCATGACTGCTCATGTGTGGGAGAGAAACAAAAGAAACTCCTCTGTATTTCTACTGTATGTCTTGGTACAATGTGGAAAATGACCCAAATACGTGTACATGCACACATCTGGTAACTGCTGTCAGATTGATTTAATTAGAAATGACATTGATTTTCTTCTCGGAAACCATTGTGCCTTGAAGATGATGGTTTCCACCCTCATGTTGGGGGCTCTTCTGGATGTCTATGTCTTGGTGCAATGCACAAAATGCCCCAAATACATTACATGTACTTCTCATGTAACTGCTATCAGATTGGTTTAATTAGAAATGACATTGATTTTCTTCTTGGAAACCATTGTGCCTTGAAGATGATGGCTTCCACCCTCATGTTGGGGGCTCACTTCTGGATGTCTACTGTACAACTGTACAAGGTGTATGTCTGGGTGTAATGTGTAAAATGCCCCAAATACATTACATGCACTTCTCATGTTACTGCTGACTGCTGTCAGATTGATTTAATTAGAAATGACATTGATTTTCTTCTTGGAAACCACTGTGCCTTGAAGATGATGGCTTCCACCCTCATGTTGGGGGCTTACTTCTGGATGTCTACTGTACAACTGTATGTCTGGGTGTAATGCGTAAAATGCCCCAAATACATTACATGCACTTCTCATGTTACTGCTGTCTGATTGGTTTAATTAGAAATGACATTGATTTTCTTCTTGGAAACCATTGCTCCTTGAAGAGGACGTTTTCCACCCTCGTGTTGGGGGCTCACCACCTTTCGTGTCCATTTCTCCTGGTCTCTTCAGAGCTTCTACCCTCCAAGGATCCTCCATCTTGTCTCGATGACCTTTCCTTCATACCGGGCTGTTCCCCCATGATTCAATGTTTGGATCTGCATTTAGATACTTCGGTAAACATGTCCATCTTCCTATACAAGGCCCCTTTCTCACTCATTCTTCAGACAAACGGTTTACATACATGCAGGGTATTCTCTTTCATGCATAGTATCTTCTCTTTTGTTATTGCAATTCTTGATTTTCAAGTTGGTAGTATTAAGTGGGTCAGTGGTGATTAATCTGTGGTGAATTAGATGGAAGTGGAATGGAAAAGGATGCGGAGGAAGTTAATAATCCCTACCATGGTAAATTACCCAAGATTTCTTTGACTTCTCCCAAGTTTGCCCAATCTCAAGTCACTGGTTGGCAAATTCTATTCAAGGAAATGTCTTGAGCGTTCATATTAGACTAAGTCTTGTTTATTTCTTTCCAGGGGTATTAGTCATTCAATTGTGATGCATTTTGTACATCCATCTCGCCAACTGGAGGGATTAAAGAAGGTATTTATAAAATCCCCTCTTTTTACAGCGAACACAGCTACCAAAGCTGTCCTATGAATACTAAGTAGTGGTCACTGTAGCATACAAGAAATCCCTACATGTGCCAAATCCCTTCATTGGCATGCCAAACTTCTAACAACTTCTCACCTTTATAACATGCTGTCAGGTTAGTTCTCTAATATGAGATGGCTTTAATGGTCCATTTACATGCAGCAAAAGTGTGATATATTTTACGTAGTTCTCCGCTCGTTGGTACAATGTATAATGCAGTGTCCTGGTGGAATTCACTACAGAATACATCTCTTGTCATTGCATTGGCACCTCTAAATTTTGCTGCTTATGAATGTATAAAAACATTAGATGGAACCGGTTTGATTCAGTAAATCTGCACTAAATGGGAAGTAAGTTTATAAAACTTTGCCAATATGAGACAAAAAAAGGAACTTTTTGCCAATTTGAGAAATCCGTTATGAATTTAGTATCTAAGAGGGGCTTCAAAAGTGTAACAAATATTTCATTGTAACCACTACTTGGTAAATATTGCCTGTGTTTTGAGATCTAACATACCAGTATGCCCAAACCAATATCATGATTATTAGAATGTTGCGCATTCAAGTAGTGCTGTAATTTTGACAAACAAAATTAAAATCAAGTCACTTGCTTATGTCTAATCAAGCCTCAATGAGTAAAAAAGTCGTTTTTTTTTTATTTCATTTTCGTCAATACTTTCAATTACTTGAAGTCATTGTGTTTCTTTTTTTACGTTTATTTGACTCCGAAAAAAAAGTAATACAAATTTGCTCTGAAAAAAAGACTCCAATAAATTGTAACCTAATAAACCAAATTTACCTTGTTTCGTATTCACAACCTGCATGTGAATTGATCATTCAGGTAGTGTGTACTGTAATTAATGAAATATTCAGCAAATCGATACATTTTAAACATTTATGGAGTGATACCTAATATTTGTTTGTTGCTGTTTTCAGGATGTTAATGCAATGAACATGTCAAGAATAGTGGAGACCGTTTGTGATGTAGACATTAGTGCGCTGTCGTGGGGAAGGGATGGCAGATTATCCCACGACTCTCCAATAAAAATCCAATTCATACAAAATGAGGTTTGCAAATTTGTTTTTGATGATTGCCTTAAAGGTCCATCGACGTGAGCGGGTGGGCGGTGTTTCATAATCAGACATTTTTTTTTTCAATGACCACCAGCAGTCGGCAATGCAAGGTAGTTAGTAATAACAATGTGTGACATGCATTTTGGATTTTTGCACTACACAGGAGCACACAATTCATACATTTGTTTTGTCCATATTTTCAATGATGAAGGATACATAAAGCAAGTAACCACATGCAGTGGTCTGTTTATGTAATAAGATGTAAATGTAGGTCGGACACTGAAAATGTATGTTGTTAGAAATTGTCTGAATTTCCTTGTGTTGTAAATTAACAGCAAATGTTCATCATTGTATATTTGTCATGAAAAGTAACAAACAAACCACTTATGTATCGAACAAGTAAGCAAAAAAAAAAAAAAAAAAAAAAAACAGAAAAGAAAAAGAAAGAAATAATGCTGGAAAGCATGAACATTACAAATGTATATTCACATGGGTAACTTTCCATGACAGACATTTGACACGGTTTTGAAATGATCATCTGATGATCTGATTATTTGAAAGTTACTTTAAATCCCAATGTAATGGTGGCTAGATTTTACCTTCACACTGAAAACAAGAGCAGAAAGTGTAACATATGTTACCTTCTGCAAATTCCCGAGTTGTACACCCAACCTGACAACAGACTTCAATTGATACCTTCAGTAGGTACCCTCACATCCTCTGGCTTTCATTGAATCAATCTTGTCTCCTTATAGACCTGTCAGTCTGCCCAACAGAAAGTGTGATTGTCAGGCATGTTTTAAAAGGAAAAGATGTAGACACAGACAGACAGACAAACAGACAGACAGACAGACAGACGGACACTAATGGATTTTAAGTTACACAGATACATACAATTTGTATGAACACAAACTCGTAGACGTGCATATTACAACAGTCCGTAGACCTGAGATGTGGGAGTTTGGATTGATGCTCTAGTACATTGGTAGCTGCGTCACGAAGGTTGCTGATGATGTCATTGGATGCTGCTGATGTGATTGGCTGCGTCAAAACCAGCAAGGAAGCTTGACACTAAGTACTGTTGCCTAAGCTGTAACTCCAGCTTTCGTTATGATTCACTTATGAAATGCACTTGAAGAGAGGCTGTGTCACCTTATTCAAATTCATAACCATATTTGTGTCTGTTTTACTACTTGTAGTTTATGTTTGGTTACAGTATCATTCATATTTGTACTGAATTGTTGTTACTTCATGCTTTATAATATTATGCCAGTTGAAGAATAACAAGGAGTATGTAAACAAGAGTGTCTCAAAATTTCATGCAAAAATTTGTTTCAAAGATGAAGGTTTTATTTACTTGTGGAGGAAAGCAATATGTAGTACTTTCATATGTGAGTTTTTTAAAAACAAAATATTGTGCTGTAGTTCTCTAGATTGGTTTGTGTTATGATTTGACTCTTTCTAGCACATTTATTTCAAGAGGAGAAAAGAAAACACCCTGTTTCCCTTTTACAGGAATGATGCACTAGGGAAGGTGCCTCACATTATGCTTGCAGGTATTCTGCATGTGTCACCCATCTCCACAGGCTCTCAGCCGACTTGTTGCCATGGTAACCTGCATCATTCCTCTGGTCTTCCACCTTGCAGATGGGTCAAAGCCCCGTACCAATTAACATGGGAGTCCGTGCCTAGCTGCAAGTCGGAAAAAAAAAGTGAAACAGCAACATAAGAATGAAATATTAGGAGAGTGGAGTCTTGATGTTACACTACATGCTTAGTATGATCCAAATAGTGCCTGTTTGGGTTGTAGAATGAGATTTATGCTAAATACTGATGCTATCCAAGGTTGTTGTTGTTGTTGTTGTTGTTGTTCATGTTGTTGTTGTTGGTTTTTTTTTGTATGTGTGTGTGTGGGGGGGGGGGGGATGGACTTTGGTATTGTGTTAACCGCCACTTGCTATTGGACTGTTTTGCAAACAGATGTACTTATTAAAAATGGAAGAGAAACTAATGCACTTATCATACATCTCAGTGGCAAAATTGCTATGTGTATCCATTATTTTCCATTCAGACTGAAATTGTGCTAAGTGACTACTTTAGAATTGGGGCAATGAGTATATAAATGGCACTCTTTTTAAAATATTTGCTCATTTCCTGGCATAAAGGTATGCAATCTCCGCAAATGTTCATAGTTAATGACTAATGGCTGGTCAGAAAGAGTTGGAAAAAAAGTGATACTCTCATTAATGGTATGAACTAGAGCAAATGAAGTAAACATGTGATGAATGCAAACTTCTTGAGTACTTAACTTTCTCTACAGCCTAGCTAGTGTGTGTCTGTGTGTGTGTGTGCGTGTGCGTGTGTATAGGTTGATGGGAGAAATACTTACCTAGAGAAATCAGCGACCAGGAAGATAGAATATCAAGTTGTTCTTTCAGTTGTTGTTGCACTGATGTCCAAGTTGTGAATGGTCCTCATGCATGTGCTGTACATCCGGTGTGGGGGGGGGGGGGGGGGAAATAAGGATACTTACCTGCACTGTCCAACTGGGGCTAGCATTGGGACATAGAGAGGGCTTCCTGCTCTGAATGGGACGGGGTTGACGAGCAAACAGCCCGTTTCACACCTCGAGCATGGCTCACTCGTCCGAAACCCTTTTGTGTTTGGCCAGCGGAGTCACTGGTGCAGTCAAGGACTCGTCTAAATGCCACTCACGGAACCACAATTGCATCTTTCAGTTTACCTTTCTCTGCAAGCTCATCTCTCTGTATTTTTCTCGAAAGATGGTGTGAAGTGCTGGGGACAAGGGAAAAACATAAAAAAGACCGGTTTCTCTGTATCAAAATATAAGCGCTTTGTTAAATGTTACATTACATAATTGTATCTGAGAACCATCTTTTTTATTATGTGTATGCAAAATATTCACAGGAGGGTGCTTGATGTGATAAAAACAAGGGTGGCAGAATTTGTAAAGAGATAAAAAAAAAACTATTGTTTTAACTTGCTTCTTTGTTGGACATTGAAAAGTGGTGTTTACCTGTCAATAGAATGTGAAGTGTTTGCAATATAATTCATGTTAAGACTATGAATAGTGTGATATTACAGGCTCATTTAAAGCCACAATATTAAAAGGCAAGCCATTTACTGTTCAGCCTTCAAGAGGCTTTGCAATGACGTATACATTACAGATTGTACCACCCTTCAAAAAGTAAAAAGCCATGGCACTTTTGTATATTCCAGGTGGACTGAACTACAATTATATATGAACATCATAGAAACAAACGAAATATTTGATTAAAGTTTCAGTAAGATTTGATAGAATACTGTAAAAGCTGCTATTTTCATGTACAGCTACAAATATTAACGTGAATGAGGAGGTCACAAGCATTATCGAGAGATGCTGTTTTCACAATTTGACAATGATGCCATCGTTCACACAGTCACTTTACTAGAACATGGTGATATTTAAGTGTGTTGTTGAATCGCGACCCAGCAATGACTTGTGAAATTGTGAAAATTAAACCCTCGCGAAAAATGACGGCTGTTACAGTAGTAAAATTTTTGGTATTCTATGTATTCTATTTCAAAATTTTGCTTGTTTTTTGAAACAGGAAATGAGTCATAAGTTGTGGGATGCAAACTTGAGGAGAGGATGATGTCATTGTTTCTCTACCATTTGTTTTTCCCAAGAACATTTCTTGAAAATCATACATTTGGTCAATAATTTGACAACTGGAATCCTCCCTGCCATTAAAATGATTGTCATAAAGTTAAATTATCTTTGCAGTGATCACTTATAATTTGCTATGATTTACAAATTGATGGAACTTATGCTAATTTTGAACATTTTGATACCACCATTTGTACACTGTTCATTAAACCCAGCTTAAAGTTGAAGTGAATTGCGCTTTAAAACCAATGAATTTGTTGACACGAGGTTATCTCTCTTTTAAAGAAGAGTCTAGTGGAGCTGTTGACATCCCCCATCCCAGTCACTGTATAGGGTGGGTGTGATAAATGCCTCGGAGTCATCAACAAGACAGCGATTCAGTCTGTGATGAGAGTGTTGTCTTTCTCCAGCCCGGTGTGACTCTGGCCTCCTGGCATTCCCATCTGTGGCGAAATTTGTTCTCTGAGAGAGCGAGCGAGGAAGGGGGGGGGGGGGAGACTCTCCTTCACATGCCACGACTCGTCTTTATCAGGGTCCAGTGACTCGATCATGTTTAATGTTACACTCTCGAGGCATTGATTCCCCCATCCCCTCCTTGGTATACTACCCCATCCCATCCCCCCACCCCTCATCACTGGTAGATGAATGACCATGGGTTTTAACGATACCCCTTCCCAACCTCGATAGACCCCATTCCCCACCCCCCTCATCATCAGTGCTTAGATGAATGACAAGGAGCAAAGTGATTGCTTCCTTCTGTCATGCACTGATTCATAATTCTCCCCACTGCTGCCGGACAATAAGATGCTCATATAAACTGGGGAGCAGAGGAGGAGGGGTGAGGGAATAGATAGTATGGATAGTAAAGCACGCAGGCTGGATAAATGTCCCTCTGCCTCTGAACCTGTGTAGTTTGCGTCAGTAGTCTGATGTTTAATGCATCTCCTTACAATGGAAAGAGGGAGTAAAAGGGAAAAGGCTGTTTTTTTTTCCTGAAGGTGACACTGGCACAGTACTGTAAAACAAGGAATATTCACATGCATTTTAATTTCGCGAATTTGCGAGCGCCAAGATTTGCGAAATTTAAATGCACGCGAAAGTTCTTGTCTACACTGTATGCATTGAATGCCAGTGACAATTTGCGAAAATTTCATGCCACGAAAAAGGCCATCAGCTCCAATTCGCGAAAATTTCATGCCGCGAATATATCATGTTTTACAGTATTCATTTCTACAAGAATATCTGTTAAATCTTCTTTCTATGTCAGTCTCCCCCTTGGGTGAGACATCCCAGCGAATACGCTGTCAACTTCTGGCGGATTATCTGCTTCATTTCGTCATCTCAGCTGCACTTTCAAAAGAGAAAGTTGTGTCATCCTTCTGTTTCACTTCTTTCCCCTTCCATCCCCACAGAGATAGCTACATAGTGAGTAATACCAAATCTTCAGTTACGTTCACACGATGATTGCAATCTTCAAACATTTTTAAACTTTGAAGATTAGCTTGTAGTTTAAAGGTACCTCCAGCAATACCTAATCTAGCGTCCCACTTAACCGGAAGAAATATACATGCGTCACTAGCAATAAACCTGATAATGTGCGACAAGACAGTGGTCTACAAACAACACACTGGAGGTTGATCTGGAAGCTGAAGGAGGATAGGGTACACGGAGAGGCCATGATAACTTTTGATTTCATTAATTATTGTGTCCACATGTTAGATCCCCTGCGGCTGGTGGATAGAGCATAAACCCTATAAAGATGTCTTGTATTTCTAATCATCAACTAATCTTTAAGATTGCTTACTTTCGAGTGTGTCTACTTGGGAATGAACTATGAGCTAATCGTTGAAGATTGAAACTTCAAGCTAATCTGTAAGTTTAGGAACATTGTGTGAACGTAACTATAGTGTGTGTGTGTGATGCCACCTCCCCATGGTAATCCGCTGTCTTCCCCAGTCGTAATCCTTCGTCTAGAAAGAGAAAGATTCCCTTTGCAAAAAATGTGACACTCGCGGAATGGATTTGGCTCCACAGGGCAGATTCCTCCTGCTAGCCGCCGCCTCACACTTGATGCCTCAAACTTGTCAGAACCACATGAAATATTACATTGTTGACCTTTTCATAAAGATATCCAAGCTCCCTAGAGAAGTGATGCATGTATATTTTCCCACCCAGTGCATTGGAGGCATTTCTAAAGAAACTAATTATAACAGACAAACATGGAAAAGCTTGTTGTTGTAGATGTTTTGTCAAGTGTGTGATACTACTGTAAAACGAGAAATGTTCGAGTGCATTCTAATTTCGTGAATTTTGCGAGGGCCAAGATTGGTGAAATTAAAGTTCACATGAAAGTTCTTGTCTACACTACATGTATGTATTCAATGCCTGTGGCAATTCACGAAAATTTAATGCTGCATAAAAGGCCATTGTCTCCAGCCTTGCGAAAATTTGATGCTGTGAATATATCATGTTTTACAGTATATTATTCTGTAACAGTATGAATACCCCAGATACCCTTATTTTGAGTTCATGTTATTTCAAATTCACAGTATTTTTCAGCACATCTTGATAGTTTTGTCAGTCTATGGCCAATCTACTAAAACTCACCCATATAGATGGTAAATATTGGAATATGTGTTTGCCACTTCAGTTTTTCAAAGTGAAATTGGATATATTTTTGAAGTATACTTTTTTAAAAGATACCTTTATTGTTATCTCTGTCAGCTAGTATGTAGTGAGGGTCTTTAAGATTCAGTCAAGTGTAACCAGGGAGGTGAGACTTTTCCGCTGTAGCACCTTACTGAACTTTGGAAGCGTACAAGTCGTCTTAAATGCAATACTGTTGCCCCGAAGGGAGCTACATGAAGCACTGAATATTGCGGGAAAAAAAATTATGACAGCAGGTTTCACCACTATTCCTCGAAAACCAGGTGCGTGTGTGGTAGGGGGTGCATGTTGCGGTCATGACGAGCTCTTCGGGGCATATTTGAATGCTGACGTGATCCTGCAGTGTCTGAAATGCAGTAGGAAAAACAATGGTGTCTGTATATTAGCATTGCCTACTCTGCTAAAAGCTGGTGCATTGGCAGAGAGATTGTCTTCTTGATGCGGTAATGGTAGCATGACGAATATAATATACATACAAGGAAGATTTTTCTTTTCTTTTTTTTGCCCCTCCTCTTCTTTTTAGTTTGTCATTCGAATATTTGATTTATGATGCAGACTGAAGCAATGGGGTAATATTTGTGATGATCATTAAATGCCATTTAAAGGGAATAAAAAGGATAATGTGCAAAGTCATTAAAAAAAAATTAGAACGACATTATGTATACACTAATATGTATACATTCATGTTTTAGGAAACGACTGTTTGTTTTTAGATTTAATATGGCAGTACATAACTTCTGAAAGGTACAGACCTTCAGTGTGATGATGATACATGTTTAAATGTATAACTGGCCCAAATTAGGCTATCATAAGCATTATAAATGCATATCAAATGTGGAGCATCATGGAAGCATTAAAAAAATGCATGCAAGTGTGAAGCATTGTGGTATGATGTACATGTCCATTCATTGATTGTAACAGAGGAGAAATGGTCTGATATCATTTTACACTAGTGCATGCTTGTTTGTGTATACTTATACCGTAAACATGTCAAATCAGGTGACTTCATTGATTCTGTTGTTGTTAAAGTCATGTGTAGGAGTTAGCAATTTGTCCAATGGGATATTCTTACCTGCCAAAAAGGCACAAATGAATAGTAT
Source organism: Diadema antillarum (assembly GCF_040938485.1). Taxonomy (NCBI): domain Eukaryota; kingdom Metazoa; phylum Echinodermata; class Echinoidea; order Diadematoida; family Diadematidae; genus Diadema; species Diadema antillarum. The sequence goes on from NW_027271384.1 coordinate 111,305, forward strand.
TGCAACCATGATATTACAATTACATTGTATAAAATCACCATTGCTGTGAGTCATAATGTATAACATTATCAATATTAGCAATGTTGCCATTATTATCATTTTACTTCTTTTATTATCATTATTATTATTATTATTATTATTATTATTATTATTATTATTATTATTATTATTATTATCATTATCATCATCATCATCATCATCATCATCATCATCATCATCATCAGTTATGATTATCTATTCACACTAGCTTGTACACCAAATCTTTGTTGTTTGTGTGAACTAGAGTAAAGCGGAAGTAGGGGTATGTCGCATGGTTCCGATTTAACGCACCCCAATTAAATATCACTCCTTGGTTGTCTGTCGAGCGTTGCTGTTTGAGAGGCAGTGTCACTTCCCATTGGTGCCCCCCCCCCCCCACACCAAAGTCATTCCTTGATGATGCATGCCTTCATGCACCAGTGCTCATTAATACCTTTAACAGCAGCAAATGAATGTGTTGACGAGAGCGACCATTCTTGGCAGGTGAGAATGCAAGCAGCCTGTCCCAGAATTCCAGCCAATGTTTGTTTTATGATGTGTTACGCATGTCTGTCAGTTTGTGCAATAGTCTGCGTGTCTGTCCATTTTTCATGTTTGGTGTGTTGTGCATACACTTTTGTATTACTGGTATTTGTTTCTGTCTGTTTCGGGCTCTCTGATGTGTGTGTGGGTCTCCATCTACGCATTTGTTTGTCTGTCCCTTTGTATGAATGTGTGCATGTGTGACTATGCTTGTCTGTCTGTCCATCATTCATAAAACTTTCTCTCTTCAAAAATAATGTCATGTATTGAATATATTGATCCAACTTCCAACCCCTTCTATAACCTCTCCCATGATATTTCTTTTCTCGTTTATGTCTTGTTTTGTGTGGTAGAAACACTGCTGTTGTGATAAAGAGCTATAACTCATCCTACTATTATACTCACGTGTAAACGGAATTTGAGTTGATATTAAATTTGTGTACACTGCTACAATTGTAGCTCCCTTCTCATTCTGACATATTTTCGAGCAGTTCAGGTGTCATGGAGGATTTGATTCATAGAGTTTATTCAAGCATGCCATTTTGGAGGTGATACAATTTATTCATACTTATAGAGCTGATAGTCATTCACTGATTTATTGGATACGCACAAATATGTTTGCAGACTAGAATATCACCACAGTGATCTAGTCTAGAAGTGTACATGCTGAATTACTATTGCAGAAGGGAGGCAATTTGAATGTACTCTGTGTTCAAGGAGATGTTGATAAACAGAATTAAGGCCTGAAGTCAAAGGAAGCGGACAGCCAATGTTTTGTTGAAATCAGACAACAAAATAGGACAGTTCCAAAATCTTAAAGGGTGACATATTTTCATGAAACCGTGATGACATGCATTTCAAGATAAATGATGTGGCTTGGTCTCGCTGAACTCTCTTTTGCTTCCACACAAGTCTTTACTTGAATTTCTGTGTTTTAAGAAGAAGAAGAACATATTTCCATTGGCTGAAATTGTTCTAAGTGTTGCAAAGTTTCAGCTATTATGGCTATATAAAGTTCAATGGATTGTGATTGAGTGGATTATTGACAATATACTGATTTTATACCATATTTAATTGTTACCAATATCTTAAAACATTATTTATATTTACTGAATTTTTCATGTCAAAGGCAACTGGAACAAAAGTGATTCTCCCTTTAAACTTTGTATCATGCACCTATCACAAACCCTTGGAATAGGGGAAGTTATGAACAAAGACACAAGAAAATGACTCTAAAGTGGAAAAATGATGACATACTATTATGTCCATAGAAGGGGAATTTCTTTGACAAAGACAACTCTACAAAACAAAAGTGAGAACCCGGTGGACGATATCGACCACAGTGGGGTTGGCTTTAGTTGTGTGCTCCATTGTTCAGCAGCAGCTACCGTTACACCATATTTCTGCTTGCCTGGTGCATGACGCATTGTTAACAAGAGAATTAGCGCTAAAATCCCAAAATTGCGACACACACACACACAATTAGCCGGCTTTGCTCTGCTCCGAGAGGTAAATATTGCCGATCCCACTCAAGATTTGGTCGACTGAAAATGAGGTGATACCAGAGACTTATACAACCAGCAGCTGAACTAAATTTGGATGAGTATTAAAGTCTATTGGGCCCCTTATGACATAGTTTAAGACAGAGCTTATAGAAGAAAATGACTACGTAAGAAAAGTGACATATTTTTCAAAAATCATGATAAAAAGTGATTTTAATTACAAAGCTGGACACTCCTGAGAAGATGCGATATTAAAAAAAAAAATCCAATAGTTTGTATTGTCCTTTTCCTCTCCCCACCAAAGATGATACAGTACTAGCAGAACTTGTTAGCCCTCCCCTCCCCCATAAAAAGAGATTCTCACAGTAGAATGAGTTCTTTCCATGCTTTGAATTATAATTGGTGAGTAGCAAAGCAGAAACTTTATTATCATATATCAGTTCCTTTTTTATCATGATGAAACTGTTTCCTTTATTTCTCAGTTTGATATTGAGTTTCTCTATGATTTTCTCCTCCTCATCTCATAATTTTCTCTCACTTGGTGTTGCTCAGTGGATTAGAAATGGTTCAACTTCTGCCCTTTACCCATCCGATGCCAAGCTCCTAGGGCACTGATTCTGTGAGGTGCATTCCCCACATGCCGTGCGAAGGAGCGGTGTTCAATGGGTTAAGCGGCAGAGTTCGCCGAGGCCTTGTGGGCACGATCAGGATGCATGAATGGACGGATAATGTACGCTGTTACCCACGGATTGCCTGCCCCCCAAATTTCACCCTGGCAGTTCGTTGAGGCATCCATCAATTCAAGCCTTCATTCATGCTTTTAGTGGCGAAGACTGAAAGGGGGGATAATGCTAGCCTCCAGAATGACTCACGGATGTGTCTACAAATTGGTTTGATTTCTCTGTACATCTCATTTTTTTCCCATCCATGGAATATTGCCCATGGAAAAATAGACAATTTTTGACTAAAAATGTATCTTCTTTTGTTTGTAAATTTATGTTCATGGGGGGGGGGGGGGAGGGAGTAGATTGAAGGCTATGCAAGCAAAGGTTATGGGCGCACAAATCAGATTACTGTATTAGACGGAGCACTTGGTAATGAGTAAATTGGAGAACAATTGGACCCCTGTGGTTATAAGCTCCTTTCTTTCTCCTCAGTCTTTTGTTGGTAGGCATGCTGTGTAAATCCAAGGTCAGAGTGTGTTTGTATTTCGTTTCCTGGAAATAAAAAGGAGAGAACTAGACTGGACTAACAATGAAGATGTTTAGTCATGATGGTGGTGAACCAGACAAGATACTTCATTCAGAAGAGTGTTGGGTACCTATTGCCTTTCTTTATGCTGTATGGTGAATTAGGAAAGATTTTACAGTGTCTGTACTTTTTCTCTTCTTTATTTTTTATCTTTGAACAACGCTCAGTCTGTAGACATGCTTTACTGTAGGCCTACAATGTACCTATAGCAGATGTTAGTATGGTCCCTATCCTTATTAGTTCATGGTACCACTACATTGTATTTGTCTTGGCAGAACACTCCCCCCCCCCCCCCCCTTGGTTTTTGTTTTTTGTTTTGTTTTGTTTTGTTTTGTTTTTTTTTTGGGGGGGGGGCACTCTAAGACAAATGTGCCAACCCACCCATGTCCAAGCACATCAGAAATGGGCTCAAAATAGCATATCACTGCGTACGTTTGCACCCCAGCTGTAGAACGTCACCAGGGCCATCATGTATCTCACATTTAGTTATGGTACCAAGTACAAAACTTTAAATGGCATTTTTAATTCATTCTTCTTACACTAGTAGGAAAATAACAAGAAACTGACATTTTTCCTGAAATACACGTATAGAATGCAGTTGAACAGATGATTTGATTGTATTTAATCCACAACACTTACTTGTGATCTTTATGATATTCCTTTAGATTTTAGCTTCCTGAAAGTCAAATCAAATTTTGTGAAAAAGGACCCTAAATGGTAATTAAAAGGAAAAAAAAAGAAATACTCCTTTTAAAGGAAAATGTCCAGACAATACTGTTTTTTGGATATGTGTGAATATCAAGTCATGGAGAGCAATGCCCTGGGGACAAACCCTTCCACAATACAGCATCAATTACAACGTGTGTCAAACTCCAGAGGAACTGTAAGTTTATAATTAGGTTTACCATATAGGTTCCTACATGCTATGGCTTGTCAGTCAGTAGGCACTTAAAGGACAAGTTCACCTTCATAAACATAAGGATTGAGAAAATGCAACATTATTAGTAGAACACATCAGTGAAAGTTTGAGGAAAATTGGACAATCGATGCAAAAGTTATGAATTTTTTTAATTTTTGTGTTGGAACCGCTGGATGAGGAGACTACTACAGCTTGTGAGTCATATGCGTACAACAGTATAAAGAAAATGTAAAAGAAAATTCAACATATTTTCACTTTTTTCGCATAATAAAAGAGCACTTGACTTGCCTCTTTCTAAAGGCAGGGGGAATAATATTATCCATAACATTTGTCGGTAACGAGGCAGGGGAATGTGTACTTTTTTCAAAAGATGGAATTTTGTGAAATTCTCTTTATATTTTCCTTATATTGTTGTACGCATGTGACATCTAAGTTATTCATACACTGCAGTAGTCTTCTCATCCAGCGGTACTGCACAAAAACTTCAAAAATTCATAACTTTTGAACGGATTGTCTGATTTTCCTCAAACTTGCAATGATGTGTTCTACTAATATTACTATATTCTCTCAATCTTTATGTTTATGAAGGTGAACTTGTCCTTTAACAGATGTTTTATCTGTAAAAAAAAAACAAAAACTATAAAGAAAAGATCATACCCCAATTAAAAATGAATTATATAAAAAAAAAAAGACACAAAAAGAGACCGGCAGAAGTATGCTGAAGCATTGGGGTAAACATTAGGTTCATGTACTCCTCTGACCTGTTGTTTTTTGATATTGTGAATGTTTTGATCTTGTATTAATTTGATTTGAGAAATACCGTAAAAGCAGCTAAGTGAAATAGCATTCTCCACCTTCTAATATAAAACAAAATAATGTGAAACCTTGTAGAAAGTACCAATGTAAATATGCACTTCTGACAGTTGTAGAAAATTTTGCACCAGTGTACAAGGCCCCAAATTGAAGTATGTTTGCGTGAAGATTGTGCTTCATCATTCCTGCTTGCTCGTTTGACAAGAAAGTAGTGTATTAGACTCTGAAGGCGGTCAGTTGTCCTGCTTATTTTTGCTGTTATCAACCTACTGCTTCATCCTGTCTGGACACAGGGGCACCTCAGAGGTGCACAGGGAAGATTTAATGCAGGAATATTGGAGTGGCTCTCTGTCTCTTCATGTGAGCAGGGAGGTGGGCACTTCCCACCTCCCTGATGCAAGCAAGGAGCATGCATGCAGTCATAAAGTGCCTTGTACATCACTATCAAATACCAATCACATGTGCAAAGTTTTAGGTGGGTAGGAGGGGCATGAGTAACAAATAATGCATTTGGAACTAATTCAATAACTCGCTTTGTGTGAGATGACTTGGTGATCTGCTGCCATGAACATGCTTCTGCATCATTTAGACCGAGGGGGTTTGTTGCCATGGCAATGTCAGTTTCAACTGTGCAGTTTGAAGACTTATTTTTCGAGTGCTCCTGACATCGTCCCTCTGCATACATGCCTTGTATGCACTATTCAGTGGATGTTAAGTGTGAAGGGATTCTTTATAGGACTAGTATATTTTCTTTGCTGTATCAAGTACAATGTAGTTTGTTATAACATATATCAATCATTTGTTCTATCATGTGTTTCAGTTCTCTTTCTACCAAGATTCTTCTGTATAGCACTGCCAAAAGCTGTAATAATGATCAAATATCACTGGCAGTTACATGGTACCTGAAAGAAAATGACTAATTCTCGAAGTATGATGCAACCTGGTCACCATTTATAAGGAATGTTATTCCATGCATAAGATATTGCTCTTTATTTTCATCCACAAATTGATTAATAGTACAAGAGATCGCATTAATGTGCCTAGCAGTTTCGATATGCAAGACTTTTAGCTACTGTAGCTTGCACTTGGAATCCCCACTTTTTCTTTTTGATTCCTTCTCATCCTTCACCTACAACATGGATAGTGGGTGAGAGACATTCACAATCAGTAATTGCCTGTAATGGGCTGAATTTCCTTGAAAGAATTGCTGGAAGTTCCTGAAACCAGCAGTTAATATGTGAAGTCCATCTTAATGACACTGGACCTGCTACATTGATATGATATCAGTGGTATCATGATGAAGTAGTGGTGATCAGTACTCAGATGGTGGCCAGGTTATCTTGCAGGCATAGCTGGTATTAATTCATGGTCTGAATCAATTTATCAGGCCCTATATGATGTAATGAATGCTCCATAAAGGAAGAAGACATACTACAAACAGTCAGTCCGCAGCGTGTGCGATAATGAGGCACGAACGACAATTTTATTCAGAATCACGTTTATGCAGTTTGTGCCCTTGAGACTGACGAGAATTCGCGATACTTTGCGAGAGTTTTTGCAGAGGTCGCAACAACAGCTTTCATAGCTTTCGCAGTGCATTGTTTGACCCAGAATGGTTAGTTAAGTTATAGAGCTGATTATGCTCATTAATTTGATACCTAATTTCCCTATTTTTGATGTCAATATAGTAGTCCATTTTAGCATCAAAGTAAACGATTATTTTGCCAATGTTCAAGAAGCTTTTAGATCATAGTTTGATGTTTTGCTAGTTCCTGACTGGTATTGAAAATAGATCTCCGTAATTTCTTCGATTTCACAATCGTGGAACTTGAGCGAGTATGATCAATTAAAAAACGAAGAGGGGCACCACTTTTAAGGTTGTGAATTTTCCTGTTGAAAACAAGGCAAATTATGTTTTCTTACTGGAAGTGGGGTAGTGAATGAACACGCGTGGAATGTGTTGTTGATACCCAGACAATGGTCGTGGACAATGGCCAGGATTAGAATGTTTCATGAGGAATTCCACTATCGCAGCTAGTCTTTGTTCATTCTGAAATGTGGTGTGTGCAAGCACATGGAAACATGTGCTTACTTCTTTCATGTGCATGCATTTCACCCTGTGTCAAGAATTCAGACTAGCAGTGCTGGGGCAATCCACATGAATAATTGATTAAGCATTCATGTGCCTTGCAGCAGAGCTCGGGACAGGTGGCAGCCAGGTCCATTGTTCAGGGTCATTGTAAGTGCACACTCACATACACATCATTGGTTCCTGTGTAAAGTTCAAGTTTTGTATAAAGAGTGAAAATTCGATCACGATCTGGAACCTAACATTTAAAACTCACAGCATTGAGTCAGCAGCCAATGGATACTACGCAATGCGACACGCCGCGTCTTGCGACAGATTTCGACCAATCACAGACCCGGAATTCCGGTGCGAATGCGAGGATAATCTTTTTAAACTCGACGCTAGACATGTCTCTGAATTTTGCTAGTTCCTGACCCGTATTGAAATGAAGATGGGAAAACGTGCCCTTATTGTGATACTATATACTTTAGCGGACATAGTCTTCACCATATTTTAGAGGGGCATGAAAGATTTCAGGTTAGTTTTTTGGCGTCAAACGTGAAGGAATATTTTTGAATACAATACCGAACTTCGAGAGGGATTTTGATATTCTATATTCTTCTTTTCCGTTTATTTTGATCATGAGCATATTTGCTTATGTTTTCTCTTTCAGTCGATACTAAAAGTGTCGAAAATTGACGAGAAATACTCGTTCTACACGGATTTATTCATGACCATGTATCTGCTCATTACGTATGCAAGCACCGTTCAGCCGTGCATACGACTTGAATAAATATGTGCGTTTTCGCTCGCGCTGCGGACTGACTGCAAATTTAATACTTCATTGTATGCAACTTCCTTACTCTTCAGCAGCTGGCCCAAACTCCTCAAAACTTCATTGACGTCCGAACTACATCCAGTAAATCCTCATGTACGTATGTTTGGGGTAAATAAAGTAAGCTGCCCTTTCAAATATTTTTTCTTCTCCATGTACCGGTACATGAAGAAGCCATGTTTTTCCCCCAGACTGAATGTAGACACGAAGGCTTCTTGTCGGAGGTAACTGATAACAGGAAGCCTAAATGCCGTCAGACAGTCGTTGCTTACGCCAGACTTTTTCTGCATATGTGATTCAAGGAGAGGGAGGAAAGCTTCCATCAGATCTCGATGGTGTGGGGTCTGGTGAATTATTCAATTTGGAGGGTTCGTCTCCGGTCTTGCGCGAAATGACCTGGCCTGCTGTATGGGTGACCAGCAAGGATTCTAGAGCCGAGCGCGGGCTCTCGCTCGGCAGCAGAAATACGAGATGTTTGGAAGTCAGTCATGATTGATTCAGTCCCATCACTGTCTGTAAAACGTTTAGGGCCTACTGTTTTCTCGAGGTAGCAAACAAGCATATGGGATGTAGAATCCCAGCTGAATGAGCTGTGGCATTGCTACATGTCTGATTTTCTTGTACTCTTGGGTGAATGGCTTGATTTGTCTGTTTTCTTTGTAATTCAATGCAGATCAGTTTGTTATTTTGTAATTTGCATTTCGTAGTAATGACATGACTTCATTAAGTGGCATTCTTCATACTTTTTACAATCACATGAGAACGAGACAGGCATTTCAAAATTTTCTCACCTTACACATGCTTTTGTCATTCTAAGCTAAACGGTAATATCCTATTGTTGAATAGAAATAAAACAGCTCTTGTATCTAGATCAATGAGTTCTGTAAGTTCCTTGGAGGAAATATCACCATGTATCATTTCATATGATAAAGAGAAAATACTCCTACAAATATATTGTATGTCATAATGAAGTTTGTTTTTAGTTCTGGGTATTAAAGATAATTGATTATATTTCTGTCTAGCTGATTTTGCCTTTTTACGTGCTGAGCATTTGGTCACGATGTGATCATTTTGCATTCTCAAAACTACAGTACTTTTTTTGTTAGATTGCCAGATTGTGCACTAAATCTTTGTGTCATGTTAGGTCGTATTTGAAACTGATACATCTCCCCATGCAACACACCATCAGGCTGGTTATAAAGCTGTTTCCTAGAAATGTACATTGCATAATTTTGTTATTTCTGAATGTCAGTTACGTACTCGCTTTTACTCCGTTGCTCTGGCACCCTATGATTTACTCAAGCCGAGTCAAGGTATCTATTTACCATGTAAGTTACGCTCGTTGACTGATTGAATTCTTCCTGCTACAATAGGCCTGTCTTTTGATTAGACTCATCGACATCTCTCTCCCTGGCCTTCCCTATAGAGATTATATGCAAATGAAAACGGATAACCTTTCAAATCGTTATGACTTCACTATTAATCAGTATTGAGTGTCTGCTTAATAGGCAGTCTGTGTGGGGGAGAAAGAATCCTCTTCTGTAACATTCCTTTTTCCTTTCTCTCAATGTGCTCATTGTCCTTTGCCGGATGAGTGATCAGCTACTGTTTGTTCTGCTATCTTTTTCCAAATGACTCCAAACCCCCCCCCCCCCCCCCCCCCAACCACCACCACTACCACCACCACCAAACAAAGGATGAGATGAGGTGAGAATAGAAATGAAAACAATAGCGCTCCCCGCTTGACTGCCCCACCTAAAGTTGTGAGAAGTTCTCATGACGAACTGTGATTCATTAACACCTGCAGATAGGTGTTCTGCACTCAGTCTATTGGTAGGATTGTGCTTTTAATATGCATTGGAATGCACAGTGATGACTATTGACACTCAAATGAAAGGGGGAAAAGTAAAGCTGTCTAGACATGTATGGAACACCAAATGTAGATAAGAATACAAATCTTGTAATGATCTGTTTTGTACCTTTTATCACATTAATGGAAAATCTTTTCGCTGTGGAAATTGATTTATTCAAATCTTGAAGCTACTTTCTTACTTACTGCCCATTGTGCCATCGGCACATAGGGCAGCAGATCTTGAAGCAGGCAAACAAAGTCTAGTGTATTAAATGGGGTAAAAAGGGACACTTAAAAGACTTAAATACGGGTATCCATTGTTTGAATACCAGTCAATCAGGTTAACCCGTTGAGGACGAGTCCCGAGTATACTCCAGCAAGGTTCTGTGAGAAATGCGTGTTGTAGCAAACTCAACCCGTCCTCAACGGGTTGAAATACATGCTCCAAGCCCCTCAATCTGGCCATGCTGAGCATGTGGAATGCCACTTGAAAATTTTTATCAGTTTTTTGCATTAAATTTTGAAGCTCCAGTGCCATGGTATACTTCTTCAAGTGCATGAATATATAAAGAACCATATATGAATGTGAGGAGACTTTGCAGAAAAAAAAAAGTCATCCTTTGGAAACTAGAGGCTTCTTGTAATTGATATTAACATTTACTTCCTTAAGGAAACAGTAAAATTTTGCACAATGGGGGAATGTAGATATATACTAACTGAAGGGCCTCTTGTGAGTAATGTAAGATTAGATCTAACAGCATGGTGATACAGAATTGATATGAACCAGGCAGAGAATGCTTACATTTTCTCATACACATTCACACATGCACAACTTTTATACACATGCTATTATTACAAGGGTAGCCAGTGACAATTTCCACTGTTAATAAGTGATTTTTGAAAGGGATGACACACTTCTGTCAGGGTTAAAGGAGAGTGGAAGGCAAAAAGTTCGACTGAACTCCACAAAGGTAGAATCGGATTATGTTTGCACAGCGATAGTGTTTATAGATCCTGAACTGACCAAAGAAAGTGTACATATGCGCAGTCCACAAATAAAATGCTTGATGCAAGACCCTGAAACAAAGCATGGGTAGGTTTGCAGTGTGCCCGTGAAAAGGCAAGCAAAGGACGTCTGTCACGTGGTTTGAGCATGGCATTTACGGCCTCGAGTTCCAGTGGCGTACATCAGAGCACACTGACAATGCAGTCACAGGAAAAACACGCACAAAATAATTCATACCTTAGTTTATATGAATTGTTTGTGTTCATGACACAAATCTCACAATCCTCTCTGTTGTTTAATTTATTACAGATCCTTAAATTGGCAACATATTTTAGAAGATTTAAAGGGAAGGTAAAGTTTTGGTTGAGACAGGCTTCAGGGTTCCAACGTGGAGATAATGAGAAACCTCTTGTAGAATATCAAAGAGCATACAATTCTTTTAAAGGAGACTTCAAAGTTCATTTAATGAAAATTGGCTTTGAAATGGCTGAGTTATCCAAAAACAAAGAGGTTCTAATTAAAGGTGGACCCATTTTTTGTAAGGACCACTTTGTTTTACTTAGTTTTTGAATATCTCAGCCATTTCAAAATGATCATTCAATTAAACTTTGAATTCCTCTTGAGATGGAATTTTATGCCCCTTGACATTTCATAAGTCGTTTCTTATTATCTCACAAATGGTGCTTCAGTGAATTTTCTTACACAGCTTTAGACCTTGCCACAAGTAGCTACAAATTTGTAAATCATATCTGAGCTTTGGAGGTCACAGTACCCTGGCCATCATGAAAGTGTGTAGGTGTAGTGTTTGCAAAAAGTGCGCTGTTTGGGCATATACTTGTTATGATTGTGTACATATTTGTGCATATATACCAAGGTATACGCGTATGTCATTACGTCTCCAAAAATGTGGCTATCAATATGGCTTCTTGCCAGTATTTGCATGACTTTATATTTCTCTTTTGAGAGTGGTAAAAAAACAGAAAAGATAAAAGTTCATTTGGAGATATGCTCATGTTGCCATTGTTACACCATTTTCAGGAGATAAAATTAAATTCTTACCAAATAGTCCTTTTTTTTTTTCTTTTGTAGTCATGGTCAAAATGTCTGTACACAGTGGTAACAAATGAAATTGTGTCAAACTGAGCACGAATGAACTTTGCTTTGATTATTACAAGTGTGATTATATACCATTTTCAATTTGACTCTCCTATGGAATAAAAATCAGATAAACAGAATTGTAGTTACAGTGTATGCCATTGAAGTATCAATTGACATTTTATTGACTTCAATGGACTTGCAATGTAATGATGTCATTACCTTCTTCAATCCGTGGTTGCTTCTAATGTCACTGAAAACATGGGAAACTGTAACATTTGGTAACTTTATACTAGTTCTTTGTCAGATTCTGATTAAAACCTTTTCCATTCTGTTCATTGGATTTTACTATATGTGTATTTAAGTCACCTTCAGCTTGGTTTGGAGTAGCACTAGCCTCTCCTTAGAGGTGATGTACAAGACCTGTATTTGGACAAAGCGTCATAAATCTATGGTCATTATATAAACTGTACAAGAAACTTTTTACATCAGAAAGTGTGTTTGTCCAGGTTGCCAGTAAGCAACATATTGCATTTAATGTGGATTCAGTGAATACAAAAGCACAAACAAGAACACATCAGTAAAGTTTGAGGAAATTCAGGCAGTCCATTCAAAAGTCATGAACTTTTGGTTGAACCCATGTGCCATCACGGTACGAGAATGATGAATGTTTTCTTTGTATCATTCCCATTACTGTGACATCACGATTCTAAATTGTAGCCTTCATATTCGGTGATGACCGCCCATAGATTTAACCCAAATTATGAAAATATGAAAATTGATATTTTCTGAACAGTCACATTGTTGAATTCATTGACCGATACTTCTTGTTTTGCCGAACCTCCATACAAAATGTATGCATATATGTCATTTTAACCATTGTTGCCTTTAACTATTGATCATGTGAGGAATTCTCAAAATAATCTTACAATGGAGGAGAAACAATGTTCATGGTGGTCTTTCCTGTGTAGTTCCTTAGGCCTGGCTGTAAATCATTTCAGCGACAAGAAAAATAGTTCAATAAAAATCCCATCCACCAAGGAAATGTGACTGGATCCGCACTCTATTGCTCTAAGCCTACACCACATTCCACATCCTCTCTTTGGTGAAAAACAAGACAAAACAAAGAACAACTATTCAGCCTGGCGTGGGAAAGTGAAGTGTAAAATCCAGCAATTTCAATGAATTTGGCTTTGGCAACTCCCTTCCATTCTATGCAAATTTAGCATGTGAATGAAGAGAATAGGATATAATGTAATGATTGATTGTAGTCACCACTTTTGAATATTGTTCATGTAGTTGCTACATGATACCACAAATTTTTGCTAGCTTATTGTGAGGAAGAGCAATCTGGGCTGGGCATTAGGCTTTGTTTACTCTGCTCTTGTTTTCAAGTGAATCAATGTGTCTTTGTAAGATCTATTTGTTTATGTACTTTCACGGGTCGCACTTAACTTTTTTTAGCCAGGCGGACTACGTAGAATCAATTTTGACACTGAAGCAATATTTTGGCTAGCCAGACGGACTAGTAACTTCAGAATTTTACAATTTTTAGCTGGTCCGACGTGATTGTGGGTGGCCAATGGCCAGCGGACCATCACCAATTTCGAACCCTGACTTTTAGTGTCATTTTAAAAATAGAGTATTCATTTTGGAACAAGAAGGGAAATGAATATCCATCCATTTCTTTATGTTTTTTCATTGTGAAAAAAAAACACTGAAAGGCGAGATGTCTTCATTTGGAAGATTCTCATTACGTCAAAGGAAGAGTGAATCTCGTGAACAAATGACACTATGGTTTCATGTTTGTCTCAAACAGTCATCCTAAGGTTTTTACTGTAACTGTTATTGAAGGGAGATATATAAAGATCCACAAGTTGGATTTTAAAAAAAAGTTGTTTTGATACACAGAAGACCATCATGTGCACTCAATGTACGTCATTCCCTGATTAGGGAGCTTTAGATTTTGACGCGCGGACGTTTGAGCCGACTCTTACGCTGGACGTTCTCCTCTCCCTGCGTCATGTGGAAAAGTAGCTTTAGATTACGCTGGGACGCAACGTATAAAAAATGAAATCGCGCCCCCATAAGATCAGTGCATGAAGAAGCTCTCTACGTCGCAAACTGTGCGGACGTGAAAATAGCCCAGTGCGCGTAGTAAACAACTCAAGCGACGCAAGCTAAAAATAGATTGACTTTACGCGCGCTACTGCGCAAGCTGAGAACATGTTTTTTTCCTTTGAATGTCCGCGCGTCTAAAATCTAAAGCTCCCTATTAACTGATTGTGAAGACCTGTAGGGAAGTACCTCTTGTTAGCCTTACATAATGTCTTTTCTATTTTAGGGGGTGTTGCAAGAAAGTGGCAATTAATTGCAGCTCCCCAAAATCTATTGCAAATCCTGCAATCAATTGCAAGCTCCTTTCTTGCAACTGCAACTTGTGATTGATTGGAAGTTGCAATAGATCTATCTATTGCAAAGTTTGCAATAGACATTTGCAATTAATTGCAACTTGACTTTCTTGCAACACCCCCTTAGACTTACCAGTAAAAAATGAATTAATTTCCCATGTCATTCAAAAGAAACTTTGTGTGTCAGATGTACAAATGTATCTTTAGTAAAGTCATCAAGATATACAATGTGTTTCTCTCAATGCATCCATGATAATGTGGACACATTGATGCGTTCATAAAACCCATTGACCCTTATTCATGAAGGTGGTTTGAATTTAAACCATGGTTTAAATTTAGTCCATGGACTAAAATAGGCATGAAATAAGCATGCCTCTGACATGTGCATACAGTTGTATATCCATGCACATTTGTTAGTAGAAGTTTGTTTATACAGTCTGTCACACAGTCTGTCACACACATTTACACAGAAGAAAATAGCATAAACCATGGTCTAAATTCAAACCACCTTTCTGAATTTGTGCCAGTAAGTCGTGGGGTCACTTTCCTGCAGATAGTATCATCTTGCTCTCATCTTGTATTGGGCTACTCTATACGCCAAATATTTTGCGATGTTTTCAGTTTTGTGAGTCAGGTACTATTCACAAATTAAGAAACACATTAAAATATTAACTCTGATCCTAACATTTTTGTGATCAGTACTGTACTCCACAACTGCGAATTTAGCCACTCGCAAAAGTGTCGGGGAGTCCTGAATTGCGAAAATTTAGACTCGCTATGACATTAGCATGCAATATCAAGTGGGGTAGGGTGGGGAATGAAAGGGTGTATCGGGTCAGTTGTGAGATAGGGTGGGGTGGGGGAGGGGAGACATGGCTTCACTGCTATTGGCTGGTGCTTGTACACACATGTAATATCTGTGCATGAAGTCCAAGGCCATCATAGGCAGAGCGCCAATTTACACTCTGAGTGCAAATACTCTTCTGACTGACTTTGTTACGTGGAGCTTGGCGGCTGTCTGATATTTTCCCATTTCTTTTTTCATCTTGCAGAACTTGTATTCAGGTGAATGGGCTTCCGCTGTTACCTCCAACACTGAGTCAATGGGGATTTATTTGACATTCCACCCAATTATGAGATGACAATGAATACGCCCTGGTTCTCATAAATGAGCTAAAAGGGTATATGTTCCAGTGTATTGCTAATAGCTAAGTCTATAAATGCAAGTTTTCTGAGCTTCCTCAAAATAGGAATGTTACAAAGAAAGTTCTGGATGTTAAGGTATCATCTCTTGATCTCATTTTTGTTTTTGTTTTTGTTTTTGTTTTTGTTTCTGTTGCAAGGAAAAATCCACCTGGGATAATCGTATTTCATTGAAATCTTTTCACTGTATGTAAATGAATGGTTTTACAGAAGATGAAGAGTTGTGATGTAGTTTAATGTGACATTTGGACCTGCATAACTTATCAGGAAATGTTAATACGTTGTGCCTTGCTGTTTGCCTAGTTTAGGCTTGGCATTCAATTATATGGAGAGTGAATGGTTAATTTGCACAGAAAGTCTGTGTA
The DNA here is from genome assembly GCF_040938485.1 of Diadema antillarum. Lineage (NCBI taxonomy): Eukaryota > Metazoa > Echinodermata > Echinoidea > Diadematoida > Diadematidae > Diadema > Diadema antillarum. The sequence continues at coordinate 127,186 of NW_027271384.1, forward strand.
CCACTGTTTTTAACACTATTTGTACAGAATCTTTTGTCTTGACAATGTGGCTGTTAGTTTGAGGTCCTCCTCTCATTGGGTTTAAATTTGTGTTTTAATCTCTGTTTTTCATTACAAGAAGGTTTTTGCTTTGTAAGAAGATAATCTTTAGAAAATTGAATGCTTAAGTGGGATTATGTCTGCCTATGCATTCGCATAGATTTGGAGAACATATTTTTGTGTGTATTTGGACAACACACAGTTCGTGTTCATACGCTTTCCCCTTCTGAAACAGAGTAATTAAACTCGCTATATATGGGGCTGACGCTGATACTTCATGAAATGCTGCCGAGTGAAGCAGAGGACGCGCGATGAAAGGGAAAACTTGGGGGATGCAAAAATCTGAGACTATTCAGAGAGAGAAGAGAGGATGCCGTGTGCCAAATTACGGACTGAGCTCTGGCGATGGTATGAAAATTATGGTACAGTGTATGAAGATTAGCTCTGCCAAATTCATATATGTTTGTCATCAGGGATGGAATGCCTGGTATATAGCAATTTTTTCCCCAAGGTGATCTTGAAAAGCAATGATAATGGATTGGGGGAATGAGGAGGAGGGGGGGGGGGGGGGGGTGAGGAGGTAGGAGGGAGAAAACAAAAACACGAGGCAAATGAGGTACAGGAAATATTTTACGAGCCCTCCTATGGTTAGATGTCTTTTCCAGAAGGATCATGCACAACATCTTCATTTGTTAGGGTTCAGTTCTGGACGGTCTATCAATTAATTTTTTATGATGTGTACGTCTGTACCAGGGAGGTAGTCTCATGTGGAATCATCACTCTTGCATCTCATCTTTTAGTTGGTTACATTCTTCTTCTTCTCCTCCTTCTTCCTGTTATTATTATTGTTATTATTATTATTATTATTATTATTATTATTATGATGATGATGATGATGATGATGATGATGATGGTGATGATTATTATTATCATTATTATTATTGTCCTTGTTCTTCATGTTGTCATTATTATTAGTAGGACTTCTACTATCATTATTATGTTGAATCTTATAGCCCTCACTTACGTATCTTACCTGTCAGGGGCTTATGAAGCAACATAAATTCATATTGGAGCCCACATTATTTTGCAATATTTTCACACTATTTCTTTTTTTTTTTGAAAGATTGTAATGGTTAGACCCTCTCCCAAACCGTCACCATGATATGTCTTTGACATTGTGTGCAAATAACTTTCCTATGGTAATAAGAGAGTTATATCTGAGATATTTTTTGTTAGTGTTACCCCAGCTGCTCTGCTTGTTCACAAAATATGGGCAAATATCTACGATCTGGTGCCATACTCTATGAGGCAGTATTTTATGAGAACGAACAGGGGATTACAACAATTTATATCTTTCAATGTACACCTAGACCTATAAATTTTTTTTGGAATGTAATCTCATTAGGTAAATTTTTGATGAAAACAGAAGTCATATTTCAGAATTTTTGGTCTACTCACCACTTGTGTGTGATCGATCAGCACTTTTGGTAGCTGTGATGAGGTCTTCAAGGAATATAGAAAATATTCAGGGATGCGTACTAATATCAGCATCAGAGCAAAACATAAAATACAACAGGGTAGTCTCCTCATTAATGAAATACAGGAGATATTCAGTGGATGGTGTCAACTTTGAGACCAGGTATGCAAATAATATGGGATTTTATCAAGGATGTGATTGACTAATGAGATTACAGAATGCATGATCACTAAGAGATAAAAAAATATTTAGTTGTTGTTGTTGTTAGACTTGCACAGGTAGAATATGCTTTAGACACTCAACAACAACAACAACAACAACAACAACAACAACAACAACAACTCTTGTCACAAGAACTTTAGGCCTACTTCATCAACTCTTGCTGTCCCTCCAAGTATATTATTTTGATGATTCTGATGTTTTTCTTCCTAGATTGATAATGCCCATTGGTTCATTCGTTCACTATTTTTCTCAAGGGCATTCCTGTCAAATTGTCTTTCTATTGTGAATCATTTATGGAATGTGTGATTAGATTCGTCTGTTCTGCACTAAGGCCAATTAAATTTATTGAGCCTTGTTGTATAAAGGCTCAATGTATGTACCCCATTTACAGGTTTATATACTTTGTATGCCTTGTTATCGTTTGTAATTGTACATGTAGATGAGCACTCATTGGCTATGAGTGAAACAGTGGATATCCAGAGCTGAATGACATTAGATTCTGCTAGGTGATAGGAAAAATCAAACAAGTTGTGCTGTCAATCTGCTTCTTTACTGGTGGTGATTGATTACTGCAGTCTTTGAATAGTTGGGTCCATTTCTCTGGTAATATACAGTTTTGTGTTGAGGTTATGTGTTTGGGGGGGGGGGTTGTCACCAAAGTTGGAAAAGTCAGTGGAATTTGTTGTCATACATCCCTTTTCCAGACAGCATTGGTTTAGAAGAATGTTACAAGCTGTTGGTGACAACTAATGCCAGTGATTATCGCTGTCTGGGGCAGTGTTTTGGAACATGATCAGACCTTTGTGTTTTGATACATATACAAATGAAGCCTGAAAAAACAGAGAGAGTAGCTTTACAGGGATAGAGGTTTGAACTTTGAATGAACCTCGCAGAGAACACTGGGTTATTTTAAACCGTTGCTGCAAATAGTCACATTTCATACATGGAGTCCTGCCTGCCTTGAAGTGGAAGAATTTAGTGAGGAGGAAAAAATAGGGTATGGTATACCTCTGAATATCTTACCCTTCATAAATATTTTGTTGCATCCTTTACTTGCAGTAATGGTCATGTATTTTGTCCCCCTGCCCCACCCCATTATGTTATGTGTGGTTGGTAGGGCCTTATTTGAATGCTATTCTTATCTGTTTCTTTGACAGCAGGAAAATGAGCTGATTTCCCTGAGTGCTTTCCACTCCAGTTGATGTCATAATAGCCTGCTCAATGAAGCCCTGGGCAGTCATAACAAGACGTGCTTAGCACCCAGTTTTACCCCAGGTGATAGACAAAGCTGCTTTTGCCTGAGAAGATATTTTGCCTTGGCAGTGCTCACAGTCAATTTAGTCTTTTTTTTTCTTTCTTTTTTTTTTTTGTCTTCTCTTCTTTAATCCAGGCGTGTATGGCCCCATCGCGAGCAAATATTTCATCTGTACTGGATTGCCTTGTCGTAGGAATGTGTCATGTGACAGTATGATAGATCCAATAAATTTGTATTTAGATTGAGGACTCAGTGCATATGAAACTGATTTTGATCAGTTGATCAAGTTTCTTTCTTTCATGCATTTATCGGTGCAATTCAGTACATCACAACTTGAATATTACTTGGGATAGATGCAGAAGTGGTGCCTCTGAATTGTGTTTAAAACAAGAACTAGTGAGCTGAATACATCCAAGCAAATTGATTCAGCTTTGATGATACAGTGTATGTGACAGATAGGCGAGTAGTTTATTCAAGGAATATTTGAAGATCATGTTTGCAACTCTTCATTATCATGCACTCGGATAGTTTGAATCAATATTTCACTCAGGCTTATCTCATTTGCTATCCATAGAAAGTTGTAAGTAGCATTTGTATTAAAGGCATGGAAACAAGGGGTTACCCCTGTAAGTGCATTTTCACACCCATGTTCAAGTTAACTTTATGAAGTAAAGTGTGCGCTTAGAAACACCTTTATAAAGTGCCATAATAATGAAATTATTATTGTTATTATTATTACTATTATTATTACTATTATTATTATTATTTTCATTATTATTGTAATTATCATTGTCTTTATGTAGTGTAAAGGGAGATAAGCAGAAATGACAGAAGTTTTCTCAAAATCAGACCTAAACTGAAACAGTAAAGGACTTTGAATTGAGTTTAAACACAAGGGCACAGGCACATAAAGAGCAGGTAATGAAATTATCACCACACAACTCTTCCATCAGTGTGTAAACAAATGAAGTACAACAGTTTGTTGAAAATTAAAAAAACTTCAGTTACCATTCCCCCTCCCCCCAATCACTGTTATTTCACAACCAAAAGAAAAAAGATCCATGTGAAAGATACAATTCCTTCTCATTGATTTCATGTCATATTACTAAATTAAGTGAAGATTTATGCAAAGGTCAAAGGTCAGTGATATTCTTGTGATGTAATGTCATTATCACCTCTAACTTGCAATTGTGGTTCTGGCTAATAATCACGTTTTTCGGGAAAAATTGTTGTGAGTCCAATGTTAGTTAAACATCTGCCATCATAGTTGTTTGATTTTACTCAGATTTATTTGTATGTCAATAATGGCATGGTGTGGAATTGTTTTAAATGACGTCTAGTGCTATTGGATATTCATGCTCATAAAGGGGAGAGAGAGGGAGACAGATATTCTGTGAATGATTCGAAAACTGAGAGACTAAGAAATATGAAGAGAGTAGAACATGACCCGAAATATACCACATCAAAGGGAAGACAAGCCCCAAGTCTGAGCAGGAAACAACTTGGTAATGAAATCAGATTACCAGAAGGAACTTCAAACTGTAACTGTATGTGGTGTAGGAGGACTCATAACACTTTGATGTTGTGTTTAGTGTTTTTTTTCTTCAATTCTATTTTTGGAGGGTAAGATGGCCTCCCCAGGAGGGAATTGGAGAGTAGCATTATGTTTTTTTTTTTTACAGCTCATGAAAATGGACTGATTGTTTTAAAAGCTGTTGATGAACGTCATGATATAGAGATTTTCCAGCATACCGGTATATGTATCAATCATGGTTAATGCAGAAGAGAAAGTGCACTCACTGTCTGGAAAAGCTGTCATTCATCAGCGTGCCTGTGAAAGTGGGGACTGGGGGCTTCCTAACAGGGTGTTCAGACGCAAAAAAAAAGAAAGAAAGATTATACTAGAACCGTAGCAAAGTTATATATCTGAATGCTTACTATCGAAATGACGTACATAACGAAACAACGTATATAACGAAACGAGGGTCAAAGCATTGTTTCGAACTAGAACTCAATAAGAGATCAGCATTCCAACACGTCCATTGTGCGTCTGAACGTATGGCAACCATAGAACGGTATAACAGGGTGGGGCTTAATGGGAGAACACACGAAAGGTGACCCCATAGCTGTTACTCATGACCATAACAGCTTGTGCAGTGGGAAACTGCACATCTACATGTATATGATGTTTTCCAGACCGGTCGAGATTAGCGTCTGAACGGTCTGTCGGCCATACAATGATTCTTTATTATTAAATATGTCATTTCTTTATCGAGTTTTGGTATAAACTGGTTTGCGTCTGAACAGAGGGTAACTTTGACTGTCAGGAAGTCTTAGCAATGGATAATGCAGAGAGCTGACATTTGTGTGTGTGTGTGTGTGTGTGTGTGTTTATGTGTTTATGTGTTTATGTGTTTATGTGTGCCTTTCTGGTTTTGATTTGTTCTGTACAAAGAATAATGGCCAGAAAATTGGAGACGTACATGTATGTAATGGTCATTTACGTAGCTTCTGCATTTACGTGCATGAATATTTGTATTTGTGAATTTGAAGATGTTGGCAGCGCTGCTAAGTCTAGCCAGTTCTGCAGTAGGCTCCCCAAAAAAATTAGGTTTCTCATCATGTCCCCTTAACAGGAACAAATAAAGCCTTCCATCCTGCTTTGGGAATTATTCTTACCCACCGAGATGCATGTAGCATGCAAGTATTTCCCTGCTCGCCCTTCGGAACCTCCATGATTTTGTTGGGTAAATGTTGGCAGCCCTGTGCCAGGAGTGTGTGCTGTGTGCATGTGTTTGATGTGAGACTTCATTGTGACTGATGGCAGTGCCAGAGGTAGCAATATAGGCAATTAAGGATGCATGCCACACATGCTTAACCACACAAGATGTTATTCATTAAATCTCTACTGGTATGCGTCAGATGAGGTGAATGAAAAAAGGTTTGCTATGAAAGCTCATACTTCAGCTACTTTGTTTCAATGTGCAATTTGGTCTTTGATGACTTTCTCGACATTTGTATGATTTTTTATAAATTTTGTGTCATTTGTTGTATAGTTTACTTTGTTATCATTCCCAAGTATGCCCTCTAACCATGGCTACAGTAGGTAGCAGCAGTAGATGGAACAGGCAAATTTGTTAATAGCATGTTCCAATGAAGCGTATATCGATTTTCTGTCTGTATGCTAGAAGTGGACGTTGTTATGTGCAAGTTGTTATATTTGGCACTGGTCCAAACTACATGCCAGATGTTAATTCTTTCAGAACATATTCTATTAATATACATGGTTTGAGGGAACAAAAGACAGAAATTCTCGTTGCTTTGTAGTTTCATTGTTGACAACTTTGAGGAACACTTTGCTTGAAAGACCAATTCAAAATTTGAAATATAGTTAATGAGCATTTCCGTTCTCGTCTGCTCTTGACTCCAATTACAGATTCCTTTTATGGAACCAGCTATGTCCACTTGCCCCTAGGAGATGAAGAGCCCACTGTGACAGAGATCGGGCTCAACTTTCGCACCAGTCGCATCAAGGGTCTGATGCTGAAGGCATGCGGAGAAACTGATCTCTTCCTGGTGAGGCTGCGAGAGGGCAGACTGGAAGTAGTGGTTGGCCCAACCGATGCGCCAGAAACGTTCCTGTCCAAGAAGAGGCCAAAACTCAACAACCTGAGATGGCACCAGGTCCGAGTGACACTCTCCGGAGGCAGGGTAATCCTCTACATCGACGATGAGATGAAGGGCTCCAGAACAGTTGACTGGGACTCGCTCACTGTCAACGATGTGCATGTCGGGGGTATGGATGACAGCAAGTGCACACACCTGACGCGGTCAGACAAATACTTCCGAGGGTGCATCCAGAGTGTGATGCTTGGGAGTCTGGATGTGCTGGCTCTGTCGCAGACCACCAGTAGTGCCACATACCATGATGTTACCAGAGACTGTAGTTTGGAGTTTGAGGCAGGGATCGATGATCCCATCAGCTTTGTAAAGGAAACAGCATTAGTCCAGTTTCCTAAGTGGCACATAAATGATGAAGGATCGTTTGCATGCTGGATCCGCACTTCTGCTCCTCTGGGCCTGTTGATGTTCAGTTACCAGGGTAACCAGTTTTTAGCTGCAGAAATAAGTGGAGGTCATATCAGGGTTCTTATCAAGGATGCCTCATATTCTGCCCCCATGGCAGTTATTTCAGGGATAACAGTTAATGATATGAGTTGGCACTTTGTGAAACTAGACTTTGCATCATCATATCTCGGGATCAGCATCGACCACCGGCCAGAGAAATTTAATCTTTCAGATCCATTTACAGGGGCATTGAACTTTGTTGGAAACATGTATGTTGGAGGAGTTATCATCCGAGCCAGAACTCTTGCATACAGCTCTGACCTGCACTCCATCACCCATGCTAGCACTGGGGGATCTTTCAAAGGCTGTGTGCAAGACATTGAACTCAACGGAGTCCAGAATGCTCTTGGGGATTCTCTAGTGACTTTAGGCATTGATGTGGGGTGTCTGTATGAATTCCCCTGCTCTTCCAATCCATGCGAAGCTGACCAGCTGTGCACAGAGACAGGTCCCACTACCTTCCACTGTGAATGTACTGGAGACAATTGCCCAGAGTCTTCCTCATCAGCTCCAGATCCAACGACCATTGACATTGTCAAGAGAGCCACTACCATGTCATCCAGGACAAGTTCGCTGTCAACTCCAGTCTATACTACACCTCCGTTTGAACTTTTTTCTGTAGAGCCATTGTCAGTTATTGAGGGTGGTGAAGCAAGAGTCACCATGACATCCGACCAGTTTAATATCGAACTTAGAAAGTATAATCTGCGTGAATCACAGGTCTTGTTCAAGATGAGCCGACCCCCACAGTTTGGGCGGATAGAGAAGGTCCTTCTAGGCAGAGGGGGCTTCAGTGGGCAATTCACATTTCTGGATCTGCTGAATGGTAAAATCAGCTATGTCCATGATGGGTCAGAGAACTTTGAGGATCATGCAGTTTTTGATGTATTACTAAGTGGGAGAACAAGTTCATCCATTCCAAACTTCGGTGAAGCAGAGAACTTCACACTTTCTGTGGTGATCACTCCAGTCAATGATGCACCAGCAATCATCATTTCTGATGATGACACTTTCAGGCTGATTGAAAACACAAAGCGGGCACTTCCTCCAACCCTTCTGCAAGTACAAGATCCAGACACTCCATCATCAGAGGTCATTCTCACCACAATTAATCCACAGGGTAATGTTGGGCATTTTGAGCTTAACAGTAATGCTGGAATCAGTATTACAGAGTTCACACAGGAAGACATAGATGGTGGCAATGTTGTGTATGTCCACACTGGCCCTTCCATGAAATCCAGGATTATTCTCCGTGCCAGTGATGGCATTGACCAGAGTGGACTGGCATCTTTCAGAATAGAGGCAGCTCAACTCAGTCTTGAAGTGGCAAACCTGAGTGCAATCAGAACCAATCCAGGCACTGTTCGCATCATTTCTCCATCAAATTTGAAAATGAGAACCAATGACCCAGACGATGGATTTGAAGTATCCTACCAAATTATGGTTCGTCCAAGACTTGGTGAAGTGCAGAAGCTGGAAACATCAGATCAGTGGGTTGCCACCTCAACATTCAGCAGTACTGACATTCAGAGGGGATCTGTTCGCTACTTTGCATCTCGTGCCCCTAGTGCGTCCCATGTGGTCCGTGATCAGATAGGGCTCACTGCAAGTAGTGGACCTGTATCGGTACCAGGCATATTTCTTCCTGTGGAGATAGTGGTAACTTCTCTTGAAGTCACCATCAATACAGGCCTTGTGCTTGACATTGTATCTGAGGGCTTCATCTCAAGTCAGAATCTCTCCTCTGAAGCTCAGAATGTCCTTGATGGTTCATCCATAGTCTATTATTTGGTTCGCACACCCAGCCGTGGAGATGTTTTCAAGCACTTGATAGGTGAACTTCAAGTAGGTCAAAATTTCACACAGCAAGATGTGGATGATGGGCTGGTTGGTTATCGGCTCAAAGGCGAACACACAAACTCCTTCAATGACACTTTCATCTTCCGTGCTATGGTCTCAACTGTGCAAACAGAGGCTCATGAATTTGTTATAGCATACTTCCCAGACTCTCTAAATATTGATATTACAAATACTGGAATACTTGTTAATGAGGGAGAATCTTACATATTTAGTCCATCAGAGCTTTTCCTTCGCACAGAAGCCACGGTTGACTTTACGTTTTCAGTAATTTCGTCACCAGTAAATGGCGTACTTCAGCTGAAAGATACATCGACAGGAAGAATTTTGAACTCGAATGTGACAACTTTTCTCAGTTTGGATATTTCACGAGGGGCGTTACAGTATGTCCATGATGACTCTGAGACTACCTCAGACCTGTTTGGGATAGAAGCGACAGCAACTTTCCATAACAGGCTTGGCAGAAGGAAACAGCTGTCGTACAGTGGCACTGTGAACATCACTGTTGAACTTCAGAATGATCATTCTCCTGTCCGAACAGTTGACAAAGTTTTCCATGTCATTAAGAATGGACTCACACTGCTAACAGTCAATGACCTTTATTACACTGATGCAGACTCAGATTTTGATGACGGTGAATTGCTCTACCAAAGACAGAGGACCAGTGCTGGAGATATTGTGAAAACTAGCAATCCTTCACAGTCTGTCTTCCGCTTCAAACAAAAGGATCTAGCTGCGGGAGATATATCATTCCAGCATAGTGGAAACGGTGATGGAGGTAGAATGCTGTTCTATGTGTCCGACGAAGACAGAGCGGATTACGTGACAGGCATTCTCCACATAGTGGCACAGGAGTCTTACGTCGCCATCCCAGTCAACACCGGACTGAAAGTAGATCGGGGAGCCATGTCAGTGATTTCAAGTGTCAATCTGAGTGCAGACACCAATATGAATGTCAAATCCAGAAACATCATCTTTGTGGTCACATCAGGTCCTCAGTATGGTTCACTCATGGCAGAGGGACTTGAAATTCAACAATTCACTCAAGAGAGCTTGGAAACTGGTGCAGTGTCATATCATCATGACAATGTTAGCATTAATCCATTTGATTACATTAACTTCACTGTTTCAGCAAGAGATATCGAGACCGAGGGACAGTTAAGCATCAGAGTAATGATTTCAAGTGAGGACATCCCTCCGTCTGTGGAAAAGATAGAACCTGTTGTGGTAGAAGCGGGAAAGGAAATCGTCTTGAGTCGACTCAACTTGAAGATCACCCACCCAAACAATCTTGCATCTGAAATAGTGTACCGGGTTGTCACACCACCAAAGTATGGTGAGCTGAGGTTGAGGAATGAGTTTGGGGTGATCATCAAGAGGTCACCCCCATTGGGCAGTCGCACAGCACGGGCAAGAAGGGATGTGGATGACTCAGTGATGACTTTCACTCAACAAGATGTCAGTCGGGGTCTCGTGAGCTATGTCCAGACTGATTATTCAGAGCTTGAAGATGAATTCTCTTTTGAAGTCAGCAATGGATATACCACACTTACAGACCTCACTCTTTCAATTGACATTGCTCCGCCCATCGTGCCCCTCAATGTTCACAACTTCACAGTACTAGAAGGTCGGTCCAAGACTATCAGCTCCACGATTATAGGAATTGGGCATGCTTTGTACGAGATGCAGGAGTTTACAATTCACATTCTGGACAGCCCTATGCATGGAATCATAGAGAATTCCCGTCAAGCTGGAGAGAATCTGAAATCATTCACAACGCAGGACATAGCCAACCAGTTTATATACTACGTCCATGATGACTCGGAAGAAACTCAGGATCAATTCACGTTTGCTCTCAATAACACAGACGGAAAATATAGTGAAGCCTATACCATCTACGTAACTGTACTTCCCACCAACGATCAGGAACCTGTCATCACGACCAATAATGGTCTATCAACCATTGTGGGTGCAGTCACTCCACTAACCAGTGCTTCTTTGAGTGCATCCGATCCTGACACGCCAGAGACAAATCTCACATTCTCCATCATGACCCCTGGGAATGGCTTTGTGGCCTTCGTCTCCTCTCCAACTCGTGCCATCTCATCCTTCACCCAGGCAGATCTCTCTTCCCAAAGCCTGATATTTGTCCAAAGAGGTAAGCATCATTTGTCTTTCGCTTCTTTTTTTTTTCTGTCAAAGGTATTTATGGGAGACTTTGCCAGAACAAAGTCAGCTGGACTTTCCAATCAGCTGGACTTTCCGATGATCTTTCGTTTATGATAGACTGTAATGTGTGTGGTCCATGTCAGTTCAATGTCCCATTTGCCCACAACGTCGTGTAAATGCTCTCTGGAATATGTTTCTTGCATTTGAGGAAGGTTTGATTGCTACAACCTTCTGTGCTTATAATGACTTTATCATATTATGCTAGCACTAAAGTTGATATTTTGTATACTACTTATTGTGTAGATTTTGTGATACTCATCAAGCACCTTACAGGAAAAAGATTACAAGATATCTTAGCTATAGTGATAATAATTCTTTATTTCATCTGAGATTAGACAAGATTATTTTGTATAAAGAAATAACATCATTACTGCATTTAGAATTCAAATATAGTACTGTGGTAAGTTAAGTGACTGTCATTTAAATGAATCTTTACTATCCTTTGTCTCTTACTTGCTCCCATCAGGACCAAGAACAGGAGGATTTCGCTTTCAAGTGAGTGATGGCGTGCATACAACCCAGCAGATGATCTTCACGATTCGGGCCACCCCACTGGTGCTGTCTCTAGCTAACAACACTGGCATGCAAGTAATGCCAGGGTCAGTGCAACCAATCACAGCTGACCACCTCCATGCAGTGACCAATGAGGAGCCGGTCAGTGAACTTAGCAGGCCCATCACTTTTGTCGTCACACGGGAACCATCGAGTGGGGAACTTGTTAAGCGCCCTCCTGGAGAACTGCAGGAGTACATGCCAACATCCTCCTTTACCCAGGAGGACATTGATCGGGGAAGGGTAGCTGTCAGACACCACACTGAATCTACACTCAAAGAGGACAGCTTTGAGTTTGATGTCTTCCTCCCACTCTCACAAAATCTCACTGGCGTGGCTTTCAGACTAACCATTCCACTGGAGACCGAGCTGACAACTGTGAGTACTCCCCAGAGCACAACTGGTTCATTCGAGGAGGATGATAGCGGGATAGTAAATACTGGGATTACCGTTCAGGAGGGTAAGATTGCAGACATAACCACAGACAATTTAGATGCCAGCATTTTACTTGAGGGGCTTCGTGGTTACATCCAATACAGGCTGACAGAATTTCCAAAACATGGATTCCTCTCTGTTTCAGGAAGAAACATAACTGCGAAGGAGTCCTTCACACAACAGGAACTTTCTATGGCAGGGCTGCAGTACCACCATGATCACTCTGACACCTTGCAAGACTCTTTCAATTTTTCAGCAATTGTCAAGATATTTGGGTCTGGAGCAGCAGGTGCTACTACTCCGAGTGTGGATGGCACCTTCCAGGTCGATGTTGTACCCATCAATGATCAAGTCTTCAAGGTGGTAACATCCTCCCTGAGAATGTCTGTTGTTCAGGGAGAGCAGGTTTTATTCAACTCAAGATACCTCAGCGTTGTGGACCTAGACAACTCTCCAGCAGAAATCACCTTCAGACTTCACCAGCGTCCTTCAAACGGGAAGCTTGTTCTTGTCTCCAATCACGATGCCAGTGTCACAGAGTTTACACAGGCAGACGTAGATCACAACAAACTGATGTTTATCCATGATGGTGGGACAAGTCCAGGAGGATTTGTGTTCCGCATTAGTGATGGCAAGCATATGCAATTCAAGCAGTTCACCATTGTTGTTGTGCCTCGTTTGCTATCAGTGACAGAAGTTGTACCTGTTGTTCTTCTACAGGGTGATAGTTTCGCTGTAGTTACTCCACACAACCTGAACATCACCAGCAATGGAAACGCATCAATATCCTTCTATAACATCAGCACGCCGGCTGACTTTGGTGAGATCCGAGTCCGCTCCAGACCTGCCCTTTCATTCACCCAGCATGACATTGAGGAGGGCATTGTCACATACCATCAGACCATTATGTCTTCAAATGAGGATGAGCTGCAGGTGACATTGTTCGATGAGTACAATGTGATACCCAATATAAATGTCACAGTGCTCGTGAAGGCACTGATCAAGACATCAATCATCTCAGCACATAGTGGCAGCATCACCCCGCTTCTCCAGTCTCATCTCAACGCCTCAGAGCTTGCTGTTAAGACTCAGAACATGCCTTTGTTTGAGCTTGACGACCCTCCTCGACTAGGAACCTTCATCAACGCTAGCTCTGGAGAAGAAGTGAGCAGATTTTCTTATGCCGATCTCTTGCTCCTGGATGTTGCATATCAAGCACAACGACTGCAAATCGACGAAAATGATACAATGGTGGACAACTGCACTTTCTTGCTGTCTGTGCTGAATGCCCAAACTGTGCAGATATCTGTGGATATATCGATTGGACCAGAGATGATAAAGAGCACTACTCCATCAACCACATCACAGAAAGCTACTTTGATTAGTGATCATAGCCCAGTCAACCAAGGAGATGGAAGTATTCTGATAGATGTCAGTCCCATTTCTTATGATGAAGGGTCATCAACACCAAAACAGCCAACTGGGCAGACTGGGCCGGACACGAAACCTGTCAATGGTGGGTCTGTGCCCATCCTTTACATCATTCTTGCCATCGTTTTCATTGTGATCATCCTCTTCGTCGTCGTGGTCGTTGTCGTATGGCGCAGACGGCATCGGAGGAAAGCGGATCTGAAGCGTCGCGAGGAGGAGGAGGAGTATCCGGAGAAGGTTGCCGCGGCACCTGTCATCACCACCACGCCTCCTCAAGACGCAGTGGTCCACCCGGACTCAGATGAGGAGGATGACACAAGCCAAGTGACCAAGCCGATGATCAACAGACCTGTGCAGAGCCCCATGGTGCCTCAGGTGAAAGTAACTCCTCTTGGAAGGCCGCCCTCGCCTGTCAATTCCTACGCAAGCCTCACATCGGACGGGACTCTAAAGTCTTCGGCTGCCCTGCAAAACTTCTATAATTATCCGCCGGATACAATTCCTCACTTAGGTCCCAAGAGCCCAACACTTAAGAAGAGCCAGTACTGGGTCTAGTGTTTCAATTATACCATGTTGTGTGTTTTATTTGTTGAAAAATAGTTAACAAATTCCTATTTATTTTGTAAAATATGTATGATAATAGTAACTATGAGGTACATGTACTTCGAAAGTGCTTATTCATAATGGTGCTGCAGATATGTATGAGACTTGAGGAACAATGTGTGATGAAGAGTACATCTCTGGCTGCTTTAATTTTAAAAAAGTGTTGATTTGTCACTGGATTTTACTGTACTATTGCATGAAAAATTGTGTAATTTATGCACTGGGATGGTGTAGAGTGATTTCACAGTACTTGGTAATCTTTGTTAATGTTTTTTGTGGGGAGTCCCTTGACAGTAAAATCATTACAATGCTTGTGCTCAAAGTTATATGTGAGTGAATGAGAAATGGATTTGATTCCCCAAACTTCTCTCCCACATTTATGATACTTTGTACAAGTCCAAGGAATACAACATTACAGAATATACATTATAGAACATATTCTGTAGGTTTGGTTTGTTTGTTTTTTAATGTAATGCAAAATATCAAATCTTATCATTACTGTAGGCCCTACAGTTTGTTGATCTTTTGAGCTATATCTAAATCATGCTTATGCACACACACACATACACGCACACACACACACTCACTCACACACACACACACACACACACACACACACACACACAATGGTCTAAATGTTGCATCTATGTTTAACTGAAATGATGTCACTATGTCAAATTCTGTGGATTGGAGATGGGGGAGGGAGCTTGTGCGTGATTAAGTTACTGATGGTGGAATTTCTCACATATTTCCTATGTGTACTCACTCCATGTAACAGGCATTCAGTGAAAAGATGATCACAATTTTTTTTTTCTATATCCTTTCATATTTCAGTGATCGTGAAATGATCAATATGATGGAAGAGTGCACAATTTGTTGTTGGATTGTAAAATAATTTCATTTTATTTGGACATGGTTTTAAGTTGTAATCGCAGGGTGTAACCCCTGGCATTACAGATATTGTGTGACAACACAAAGGCATGGTAAAGGAAAGTCGAAATCTCTCCTATGCAAATTTTATGAAGTTTGCAACACTACTATAATATGGTGGTGCATGTCATGGTATTCATCTTTTTTTTTAATTGTCTCATTGCAGAAATATTTCCAGAGATGTATTTTTCTTTCTTTCTTTCTTTCCTGCTTTCTTTCTTTCTTAGCTGATCATCCGTCTTTCTTTCCTATAATTTGTCAATCAGCTACCAAACATTCTTTGTTTTGTTTTTTTTTTGGGGGGGAGGGGGGGGGGGGCTTTCAGAACATGAGGCTGCTGAGGGGATGATGACTTTTTAATGGTAAAGTCTAAAAAGTGTTTGATAGGAAAACTGTGTTGTGTGTCACTCTATTAGCATGATGGACAATATGGCGGACACAAAAGAACGAAAGAAAGAAAGAAACGTATTGAATTGAGTGTTCAGCCTTGTATAGTTTTGGTACAATGTATGTCTTTTCATTGCAGTCTGCCAAGATGGGCTAGACAGTACCTTATTCCCCGGAATCAGTCATATTTCCAGGGACACACACTTAAAGACATATTAGGTATGGCAGTGGGGGGGGGGGGGGGGTTGTTGCAGTTACCTTTGATGGAATTTCTCTGACTTTAATTGTGACTCTATTGATGGCTATGATATTGGATATGATAGCTGATTGCACAGTTTGTCATTGGAACACGAAGGGCTAACTGTGAGCAGAATTTAAACGTACAGGATGCTACTCTGTTAAAGAGCCTGAAGTATAAATCATTCAATTTTGTCTTGTGATGTAGTATTTTCTGTGTTTCTCTGAGAGTGGAATTATGTGACAAGAAGTGCATCTTGGTGACATTATGCCATCTTGTCAAAACCCTCAACCAAAGTATGTGGTATGTGTGCTTTTTATATCTGTGTGTACACCTTTACTATTATGCAAGGCATAAAGATCACATGTTTGCAATTGATGTGTCTATCAAGCGCTTTCTCTATGTATCATAAGACAGTGTATTTGCGTTTCACAGAGTTTTAAGACTTTTTATGCACTTCTGTACATACATACGCACCAATAATGACAACTCAATGTGTGTTCATGATTGTGATCCAATTGCTGAAGATGTCAGATTACAAAGACTGTTTGCATCCAGTACTGCTGAAAAGTCCTATTTTTCTACATGGAGCTGAAATCATGTGCAGCAAAAAGGAACAGGGAGAGTTCTAATCTTGTCATGACATATTGTCTCATATCATGTTTTAGTGTAAATAATTGTCAGTTCAATAGCAGGATGTGATTCCATTGACTTTCTTCGTAAGGACCTGCTTTTTAATTGATATCAAAACCACTGCTTAGCCTAATTGTATTTGGAGGAATATGAAGTTGTACAGTAAAGAGGGTACTACATGTTCATAGCTAGTTATTTATTGATAGAAATGTATGTACAAATCAGATGTATTTATCCTTCCTTGTGATGTACATTTAGTTTTTCATTAAGTTTTATGCAAGATGTATGCTGGGGATTTTTGTAACCATTGCAAACACATTGCATGTTTTGACGAGAATTTGTTTGTTTTGCTTTTTAGAGATTTGTGTAAGTACATTGTATGTTTAATTTTCTTGCCCTACCAGTTACTCCTGTGATCTGTAAATACATGAAGGAGTGTGCTTGTATTCAGGTGTATCCGACATTGTTTGGAAATAGAGAAGTACTATGGTTATCTGGGTGTTTTTCTTCATACTATAAAAGCTTTTATTTTTATGAGGGTTTAATTTTTGTCACTGTTGTCCCGCCACCTGATCTTAATGGCATCAAATTTGATAAGTGAATGGACAGGCGTTAGTGCACTTACGATAGCACAGCATCAGTGTCAAATCAAGAAAACATCTTGCAAAAATATCTTTGGCCTCCTCATTCCCCCCAAATATCTGTGCATGAAAATTGCAGCTATTTCAGCATCTTTCTTGTTTTTGTATTTGTTTGGCAGTTTTGGTATTTTATTTAAATGTAACTTCGGGGGGGGGGGGGGGGGGGAGGGAGGAAATGAATACATATCCTGATACTTTTTGAAGTTGTTTTCACCAGTGCCTTCCTGAGTGTTGTTCATTGAAGATGAAGTGGAAAGTTTGCATAGTTGAAATAATGCCGACAACATGAACACGTCCTTTCCCTACTGTTGTCCAGACAACTGCTGTGTAGATCTCAGAACGTATAACTATCCGGTGACTGGTTTCTCTATTTTTTTGTTTTACATGATGATTTTGTAGTGTTTCTTTCAATTTCTCTTTTTTTTTTCCTACGCAGAACCTGTGCCCCCCCTCCCCCACCCCAGTCAAATAGAATATGATTGAAATATGAAAAATGCAGTCAAGTTTGCCTCATGCGAGACAAAACTTGCCATTTTCAAATAACCAAAGCCCTTATGGGGTAAGATGGCAATCATTTGATCACTGACATGCTAAAGTTATGGCAACTCTTGCTGGAATGGCAACTTCCAATAGCAACACCCAATCAGGAAGCTGGGTTCTTGTCGTTGCTATGACAATTGCCATTCCAGCAAGAGTCGCTATCAAATCGACTTTTTATGAAATGGGGCCCTGATCAAATGCACTGTCTCTCAGCAGGTTGTGTTCATAGCGTTGCTCTTATCTCATAGCTCTGACAAATGACTTTACTTTCTTTGTAACGGATTTCATTGTGTTCCTGTTGCTATGGATTTTTCTGTGGTACTATCGCTCTTTTCTGACGAAATTGTTCTTTTTTTGGTGCTGTTTTAATGAGACATTAACTCCAGTGTCCTGGTGATGCTGATGTTTTCTTTATAAAGATGCAATTTAATGCTTTTAGTTGTCTTTTAAAAGCTAAAGACTCATGTGACAAAATATATTGCACATACATGTAAATGTATAACAGGATGTGAAATGTGGAGATAAAAACAGCAATTGGGACTGTGTAAACTTTGTGATGTCTGTATAAAGTTGGTAAGAAATGATTCAGAAAAGGAAAACATCAATGTAATGGATTAGTTTTGCAGGCTGAATATTTTTACTTCACATGTCAGTGCGATGAAAGACCCGTCTATGAAGGTCGGCTTTTATCTAAATTTTTTGTTGTGCTAGATATCATGTGCACGCTAATGTCTTACAAAAGTTTAAAGGGTCTTTGATGTGGAGAATAATAAAAAGGTAATTGAATATTAGAAATTGTTAAGAAAAAAAAAAGATGTAAATGTTATTCATGAGAAGTTATGGGTGCCCCCCTGAAAAACAACAACACAAACAAGCTAACAAACAAACAGACAACCCAATGCTTGTCGTTTCTGAATATGTTTCATCCTTGGTGTCGATCAGACTGCAATTTTCTGTGGATATGTTCTGTTGTGAATACATTTGTACATATAGAATGTATGTTCAGAAAAAAAAAAGTGAATCATGTGGTTACTATTCCCTTCCTCAGACAAACAGCATGGCATATTGATAGCTTTTTTTATAGGCATAAAGAAACAAACTGTTGTGTGTAGTTACAATGATTACTGACAGTATACCTTATGCTATGTAATATCAAAATCCACCATACCTTATGCAGGGCTTGATAATAACTTCTTCTTTTTTGTGGTTGCGTATTCATGTCACTAAAGACTCTTTTAGTGTCCCCAAAAAGAAATGTAGTGGCCCGAAATAGGGGGGAAATGTACAAATTCATTTAAAATTATAGCTGCCCAATCAGGCCACCAAGGTGCAACCTGTTTAGAAATTTGTTGAACCAGCATGAATTTTTATTGGCCTTGAGCCACTGGGGCCACTGCTAATGTCATGCCCTGCCTTATGCCTGACTACACTGTAGGGCCTATGTAGTACATTCATTGTACTGACTGTCATGAAACGCATTAAAATTGACACTGTTCTATCAAGAGTAGATATTTGACAAAGAGTACTAGAAAAATATATGTATTTTTATTTGTTTGTAAACTCTGCTACTACTGTACTATATGTTGTTCCATTTCTTTTCTGCTTACATACATATTAACTCACCAGAAAGTTGCAATGGATTTAAGGCCTCATTGCAAACATTTTCAAAACCATTCTAAGAAATCTCTCCCAGGCCACCTAATTCAGAAGTTTTCATGATTTTTGGAGGAGAATAAACTGTCTAGTATGGTATATATTTGCAGGAAATAATTGAAAGAATGTTATTAATACAGTTTATGCTGTCTATTCTGATCAGACCACGAAATGTCCCTCACTTCGTATCAATTGGTCAGAAATCAATTTTTGCACAAATGACTTGTACAAACTGTATGTATATGGCATCAGATGTTTGTAAAATTTGCTTGTTGATGATCAGATGGTCTGCTTAATTCAATACCATATACATATGTACAATATAGAAGGGAAGTTCCTTCCATTCACAGAAAAGACAGCCATATGCAAGGAATATAGTCAGCTATACTTTGTGAAATATATTTGGTGCCACTCAATATACTGTATACGCCACTATATTTCGCGAGTCTAAATTTTCACGAATCAGGAAGTCCCGACGATTTTGTGAGTGGTAAAATTCGCGATTGTGAAGTCCTGTACTCAACAGAGAAAATACATGCCTATGTCACATCCACATCAGGATCAGGGTCAATATATTTCGTGTGTTTTTAATTTCGTGAATAGCACTTGACTTGCGAAATTCGCAAAAATAGAAACCTCGCGAAATAATGGGCATATGCAGTACACTAGAGCTTCATGGTAGTTCTCATCGACAAGGTCTCAGACATAAATGTGTCAATTTTTCATTTTGAAAAACTCTTGAATGTAAACAACTCATCACATAAGCAAATATGCTCTGCTATTACATATTTGGTACAACTGTCAATTTACCCCAACACTTCTTGTACCTATTATCAGTCATGGATGAGTTTTGTTTGTTGTTTTTTTTTTTGATAATTTGATCCATCTGGGGCAGCTGCTTAAGTTGCATGCTCTTTTATGTTTTTCAAAAAACTGCTGCAACAGAAAAATAGGAGAAACCTTGATTTGCTTCTGTTCTTTGTCATTTATTTTGTCAATTTTGCTTGTGTAATTTATGCATACATTTAGCTATTATTGTCATTGTCATGTTAATTTCTTCCAAAAGTACTGTGTATTTTATTATCAGCAATAAATCCTCTCTTTTTTTTTCAAATATCATGCCTTCATGCTGAGTGATGTCTGAAGTGTAGTGCATGTTAAAGGGGAATTCGGGACCAGTCGAAAGTTAGGCCTAAAAGCAAGAGTAAAATTGTACAAGCACAACAGTGAAAATTTTATCAAAATCAGATAAGAATAAGGAAAGTTATGAAATTGTGAAGCTTTGCTTATTTTCACAAAACAGTCAATATGAATATTGCAAATGATGAGCTGATGATGTCATCGACTCACAAGTTGCCATGTAGTCTTGACATAAAAATCTTGAAATTTGCACTTTGTTTGTTCCAATGCAATTATATTGTATTTCCAGCCTCACATCCTAAGATATCTGGATGTTCAGTATTTTGAGGTTATTCAGCCAGGAATAACATACTGTTTTACACTTTCAGAGCAAAAGAATTGATATTTGACCTTACATTTAATTGTACATGATAAATGGATCATTGTGAGATGAAGGCATTAGTAGCTGACATAATACATGTATGTGCATAATAATTCTTATCCTGCACTGTTTTGCATGTAAAAGTGTCACTCTTTTTTTTTTTATAGACTAACTTTTAGTTAATTGGTGTGGAGACATTTCAGTGATTTCATTCTGTAAAGAATTGAGTGGTAAATGAAAGTACAATCAACCGAGGAAGTGTGAGAGTAGTACATATATTTTAAGTTCCCATATTTCTTACCTATACATGTATTACAGCTGTACTTGGAATTAATCAGAAATGGCACTTTGTAGTGTGAAAACATAAATACAGTGTAGTCATAACTCTATAAGGAAATACAGTCTCCTATTACAGTTGAATGTCATTTTGTGGCAAGGGGGTATGGGGGGGGGGGGGGAGAAGAGGTGATATGTATAGACGACAGTCTGAGTCTAACAATGCAACATATACAAGTATACATAGGCCTATATATACAGAGGGCTCGACACTAACTTTGTTTTTCCCCTCTTGTGGCCCGTTTGGGATATTATAATCTTTGAATGTTAAAGCTGGTGGCCTGAAAAAGTAATGTGGTGGCACAAAATGAAAGAAAATGTAAACATTCATTTTGAATATTATCTGCCCAATTGGACCACCAAAACGACCCTTTCGGATGTTTGGTTGTCCAACATCAATTTTTGGAGGCTACCGCTTATGATATATTATGTATATGTATATATATGTATGTATATATATATATATATATATATATATATATATATATATACATACATATATATGTATGTATATATATATATATATATATATATGTATATATACATACATATATATGTATGTATATATATATATATATATATATATACACATACAAGTATATATATGTGTGTGTGTGTGTGTGTGTGCTTGCTTGTATATTATTACACATCTTTTATTTTGATTTGTTCTTTAGAACTTTTGCCTCACACTCCGTTCTCATCACATTATCTTGTGTATGATAGCTAATTGGAGTTTACTATGTTTTGTTGTGTTTGCAGGATTATTGTGCCTTGCAAAATAGAGTGAAAAATTGAGAGCTTAATCAATTCCATAAAAATACAAATGTATTTTGATATTTGAATACATTGGCTAAGGAAAACGCTGGCAAGCAAACAATGAATTTCCATCCCTTATATAATTAATGACAATGTTGGCAGTGAGAGATTGCCATAAATTAATCTGCAGTTTTGGTGTAGAAGATGTCCTGTTAGTTGCCATAGCAACTGTGATGAACTCAACGTTGATCGGATTACAAATCGTCTGGAGGCCATAATCAGTATGTTCATGGGTATGTTTCAGACGGGACCAAATTTTTAAAACGAACCCATTAGCCAGAGCAGAAGAGTCACGCAAGGGATCGAGATTAAACTCGCCAGAGTGTCGCGTGTATTAACTTACGTAAAGAACACCAGGGATTATAGCTTCGCCAGGTTAAGTAACTGGCACCCTCGCTGGTGTTGCAGACCCTGTTTTGGGGAAAGAAAGGTGAATCTTTTGGCAGGATTACGACGAAGACATCGCGGTTCAAGGATCAGTCAGAGACAGTTCGGTTCTCAGGCTTCTTTTATTTTAGTCCCAATTTGCCCCAAATGTTGTTCCTAATGCTTTCGGTGAGGCGGCACGAAAGTGATTCTAGTCAGACAATTGCGCCAACGTGGCCAGTCCGTTGGAGACTCGTTTCAAAAGAGAGGTAGGCCTACATGAAAGTGTTGGCCACTCAATTTGACCTCAAAATATATGGTTATAAAAAATATCGCTTAAAACAGGGGATTTCCACCTTCCAGGATGCCAGGCGACACAGCCAAGAGGGGTTATCAGTATCCGTCCTTTTAGACAAACGTCGTTTCCACTAACTTTTAGTCTAAAGGCGTTGTCTGGAATATGGTAGACCTAGATTGCGACGCACTATACTTGCATTTTAAAGAGATAAAATCTGTTATTTCTCTTGTCGACAATTAATACTCAAATCGTCTAGCGAGAGAAAGGGCCTTGTACATGTATTCAAAGCGAGCATGTAGCCATCGCACAAATCGTTGCTACATGCGTTTGTTTTTGTTTTATTATTTATGGAATTGCTTTGTTTTGTTTTGTTTCGTTTCGTTTTGTTTTGTCTTTTTTTCTTAGTGCAGAAATTTGTTGCAGATTTGTGTACATGGTCGTAGGATATAGGGCCTAATACTCAATCATCAAAACATGAGAAATATGAAAATCCTTTAACTTTCTCATATAGAGTCTGATTTCGATGAAATTTCTATCGTGCTGCTGTCTGCCTTTACTCAACGCGGACGCAATGGAATGTGGAATTACAACTCTCCCATTAGTTCGTATAAAGATTGTACGTTTGTGCGGGTGTTTTTTTTTTGGGGGGGGGGATTGGGGATGGGGGTAATTCTGTGGTTACAACCCCTTCGCTTTGAAAGTCATACGTTGCTAGATTATAGCAAGACTAAGACCATTTTACATAAATTACTATTTTGGAATCAACGTCAATAAAAAGGGAAATTTAGTATCTGACAAATTGTATTTTGTTCTATAGGTCTATTTTAGGACTTCTAGGCCTACTCTTTCAGACAAATATGCATATAACAATGTGAATTGACAAGTGTATCCATGTACTTTGAATTATGTAACACTTTTCTAATGCAAATGAAGTATAACTGAAATGAAAAAAAAAGTGAAGACTTACGTTAACATCAATAGACAACTTGTGAGGTGATGGCATGTATCAGAATGTCATCTTCTTCATCTGCATAATAGACTACAACAAATTGACAACTGTAGTGAGCATTAATACTTAGAAAACATGCGAAATTATCAAGTCATAACTCTTTCCCATTTTGAAGGTTTCGAATAAACCTATACCAGTAGTTTACTTTAGTACGTTTCTGTCTACTCGCAGTATTTGATTAAATCCCACTTTGAAAACAGGATGGAAGTGCGCATTCTGAACAATTCTCGCGGAGACAGAAGGCAATCCCGTGGATTTTTCGAAGCGAAATACCTACGATAGGACTCTAGATGGCGCTTTTCAAATGCCAAATACCCACGACAAGGATTATTTCACTTTTACAAAGCAATAGAAAATATAATGTTCATCGTCGATATGCATCCCCGCATATTATGTCCCCTTCCTGCATAGTTATAGTTACAATCGGAATGATTGGAGAAAATAGCATTCATGCATAATGGATCCATAAATTGTGGAGTGATAGAAAAGACGTAATGATCAAGAAGTTGAAATAATGTAGCAGAAGATTGACGGTCAATTCAATTAAATTCTATTCATTGAAAATGAAATTTTATTTCCAATACCACATTTTTGTCGTCGATATACGAGTTCAAGGAAAACAGAGTGTAGAAAGTGGGACACTCAATAAATCGAACTTACGATAGAAAAGATGTAAAGGGTCGGAAACACACATACTGACCCAAGACGCTTGGGATAAACAAAGACATAGACAGGACAAACAAGAGACAATGGGAACGTGCAGGTTAGAGGGAGAAGGAAGAAAGGGAAGGAAAAGGAGGGATGACATTTAAAGTATCAAAGCAAAAATCAACTCTTAAAAAGCCCAGGCAGGGGAAGAGAAAAATTTAATGACAAGCATATTACCAAAACAAAAATGCCTAGTATCTAGGGACGTAATTATGTTCTTTTAGATACATACATACATACATACATACATACATACAAATACATACAATACATACAATACAGTCTTCAGCATTCAATTGGAAAATCTACGTTTCAGATGGTAATGGAATGGTTGAAAATGCGGCGTCATTCGCTATGTGTAGGGCCTATAGCGTGAAGACACCACACCAGCACCTTTTCGTCCCTTCTGTATCACCTATTCAAAGTAATGAACTGTTCTGTTCTTTAGTTTTTTCATCCACATGCATTGTTCCCTTTAATTGATATAAAAATTCATCATGCAATCTATTCATATATATGTAGTTTACCTGCGGGCTGTAGAAACGTTGCATCAGCAAACGAATAAACATGATGATGCTGTTAGTATATACAGTTGACCGTTCTTTGGGATGTTTTACTCCAACTGTACTCTGAGAACATGTTCATGAAGTTGGTTGGTTGCATCGTCAGCCGCAATTATGACGCAAGGCTATCAAAGTGAGAATCAACCTAGTGCAGCTCGAAGTCGGAGAAACCGAGACGGCAGACTGAACTCGGGAGTCGCTGATAATAATTATGATCTTCTTCGGCAACTTCTGGGTAAGTATTGTCTTCAAAAACACGCCTTTCTTCGAAGACTTGGATGCCATTTCAGTGACAGATCTGTGCAATACTCTAGACCGATACTTTGTAACTTTAATCAATAACATGAACCTGGCTTGGGACTATAGGTGGAGACTTGGCAGAGACTTGATCGACGTTTCCTGGTCTTTGGGGAGTCGCGAGAGAATCGAACGTGTTTGATTTCATTCGGAGACTTTTTCCAGTCTACAGCTGGTCTCGGAGACTCGTCATCTTCGGAGACTCAGAGACACCTTGCGGAGACTTACGGCGACCTGTTGTATCTAAGAAGATGTGAAGAGTGGAGACACCGCAGGGGGTGAACAGGTTATCATATCACCTTGTTTTGGAGACGTTTGTGCTGTTGTTTGATTTGTAGGTGTATGTTCCGAATATCAATTAATGTGGAAATAAATGAATGGGTGAATCAATTCAGCAACTCTGGTTTATACATAAAAGAAAAAAAGTGAGATCTTCATTGATAATCTATCAAGTAATCAACCATTTTCAAGGTTACCATCTTGGAATCACAAACAAGATGACTTCACCGAGTCGAGTACGTCTTCGTCAGTGGCGGATCCGATTCCGTACAGTGGGCGCAAAGCGAGGGAGCAACTTCCGTGTTTCATCAGCTGACAAGCAAAACAAAAGGGCTCAAGTACAAATTTCTCGTTTTCTCGTATACCACTTCCGGGTTTCATCAGCTGCCAAGCGAAAAAGAAAGGCTTTAGCTCAACGTCCGCTTATATCGTGCGATTTCACGCATACATGTACTTACTAAACGTGCAAATCGGAAAGTCCGTATTGTTTTTTCTACAACTCTACAGTAAAAGCACGTGATATACAGATTTAATAGCATATGGGCCAACTTATTATATATATGTATATATACTGTATATGGTAAATCTGTATTGATTTAGTGTTTGTGAAGTAATACTTTATGATGGAAACATGTTCGCTGAAAGACTTGAATGTTACAGCTACATTGTATATTGTAATTATAATGATCATGACCCAGAATGTGCGCAAACCTTCATGCGATGGCCACTGACAGTCTCACGGAAGAAAATCACGCGATTGTCCAATCACGTGCAGTCGAGACGGATCGCTCTAGAGGGCGTGCCACTGCGATATGCACTTTCCAGGGTTCTGGATGACGTCCGTCCACTGCTGCGTCTCCGAGGGTTTCTTGGAGCCAACGCCCAAGCGCACTTCGCCAATAGTCTTGCTCTGGCCCGCGGCGCCTCGCCTGCTCAGCGTGCATACCACAGTCATGCCGTTGCGCAGGTTGTTCAGGTCGCTGATGCCAAAGGTCATGGCCTCCTTAAATACAGGGTTGCTGGAGCGATGCTTGGCGACCGAGTGCTTGACTTGAGTGGAGAGGGAACCGTTCCGCACCTGGGTGACCTCAACTCGGATTCGGCAACCTGAGCAAAGCGAGAAGGGCATTAATGATTTATAAGCTTCTAGATTGATAATCGTGAAAGGGTAGGAGCATATAAAACTGGGAGTACATTGTATTTCCAAGAATGTTTCTGCCCGATAGCACCGAGGACCGAACTGAAGAACAACTTTCAGCCAACTACATGCAGGCTAATTACCTTTCAGGACTGAAGAAAATGTTGGCCCCTTAAGCTGACGTTATCGTTATTTCACTGTAAATAAAAAAAAAATCTTTCACGTAATGAGGACAAATCCCACGGTGATACGTTAATAGCAATTGCATATTTTGCAATACGGTTGTAGCAATTGATGAAAAGGCACTCGTAGATACACAATAGTGTACCGATTTTAAGTATTCTATAGAGCCTTCTAATCTCTTTCTACTCTCTTGTATCATTTTATTTTCGAACCCACATAATTTTGTACTCGTGCTTTAAAGTGCTTCAATGAGATAAACATATATGGTGAATTCCTTATAAGTTAGCTTCTAATTGAGACGAAGAAATGATGAGGTCAAGGCTTTGCACTGAGCACACAAAAATCGGACAATGATAAGGTGGTAGCATCAGGGATAATGTAATATAAGCAACAGCCATGACAACGGAAACGTAAGTTACCAATGAATGTGAAATGCAAGACAGGGTTTGACTTGATAGATTGGTCGTTTGTTTCGTACATTTCAGTTAGCAGGGTAAGGTTGTTTGGCTATTAGCTTGAATTCGAAATCGTTTTCTTTGCGAGGTTTTACACCGCCCTGCAGCAAATTTCCCCATTGATGGCCATCATTATAAAGCACGTATGAAGAAGAAAAAAAATATTATGATATAAGATTTTATTTTCAAACAAATAGACTGATAAGACAGACAGATTACCCAAAAGCACTTAGAATTGAGACAAATCCCATCGTCTTTTTGTTAAAAATTATATACAATTGTATATTAATGGCAAAATTGCTTGCGAATTGGATCAATAAGCGCAAATGATTTCAGCGCTCTGACCCTCTGACGATCCCTGAATCCACCAAGTCGTGGGACAAGAAAGAAATTATTACGTCCTTCTTAAACTGGCAGATCCGAATGTGAATGTTATATTGGGGAAATATTACATGGAACTGATCAAATTCTCATTGTTAAATCTGTACAAAGAATGGAAAATCTCAATTTGAATAAAAAATACTTGAAAGATATCAGGGTAACTTTATTGATAAAGCATGTAGGGCCTTTTGATATTAATTCTGCAACCATAATAGACATAATATGTATACCAAATAAGGTTCAATAATTTGAAAGAAATTCTACACCTTATGAAATTGTAACAATAGGAAAACCATATGGGTAAAGTTATGATGAAGAAACAGAGTGCCAAACCAACATAATTGTGGCTTTTTGAGACACGGCGACTTAAACAGCAGAATTGAAACTTACTCGGAGCCGTATTCAAAATGCCCGTGGGGTAGACGTCTTGAGCTCTCACCACCGTCACGCAGAGCTTGCGGGGTTTCGAATGGTAGCACACCGATACATTCAGCATGCTGGTTTCCTGTGAAATGCAACCGAGTCAACAACACAGGATTAAATTCAGAATAAGCCTACAAGGATATGAAAGTGTAGTCAATGTTGTAAACATTTTTGATGACGGGAAGCCTTACAAAGATTAACGAAGATGCTCTGTGTAATCTCAACAAAGCTTTTGAATGCGATATGACATGAACAACAATTTTGTGATGAATCCTGGCACCAATGTAGCCCACAGCAAAACACTTCTGGTATGACTATGGACTTCTCGTCGGGATTTATGACAGAGTTCATGTTTTTCATATGATAATAATGACGTATTACTGCCTTCAGGTAATTGCTTCTGTCTATGTAGCCTTCGTAGTGAGGTGAAAAAAATTATGCAGAGGTAATTACCCTATCCGCAGACTAGAAACGGACATAAAATTCAATACAAATACCTCTTCACGGAACATTAATAAGTATTATACATAACGCGTCTGGCTATGGGGCGTGGGGAAGAACAAAACAGAAGACTAAAAACAAAGTATGTGAAGATTGCATTTTCATTTTTAGAAAAGGATATGCTATAATCTACACAGTTTAAACTGGCGTGGCACGGCGCATTACATATTGATTCTCACACATGACAAACGTGTTGTTGTTTTGTTTTAAATACTTTCGTGGTATGACAAGTCAGGTGTACGTGTCTGGTCTTACAGGCTACCTATTCAAGATAAATGACAGCGAAAATGTTGCACAAGAATTGTAATAACCACCCTAGGTTAACCTCTCTGAGGAGAATAAACTCCCATATATACACTTTGACCTGGGAACCTGGATGGCTGTGAAGTGTTATCATTACCTTGTTGAATTTCACTGGTCTCAGGTCTTCCCGAATATGGACCTCCTCTGATACGGTCTGGAGAGGGGTTAGGTCTAGCCAGAGTTCTCCAAAGCATTTAGGGAGCAGCTTCTCCATGGGGTTGCATCCGCGGGACCGGTGTACCTGGATGCGGAGACTGTGCGAGAGCATGTCACACGGAGATAGATCGAATTCGAACTCTTCGAGGATCATGGGATCGTATGTCCCCCGAAAGACGCTAGATCGCTGCTGCTGCTGTTTGTACGGCATGAGACAGAGGTGGACATACATGTTGACCCTCTTGGACTTCGTACCGGAGGCTAAACCGACGCCGTTCGCTTGGACAATGAGGACGCACAGCTTCCGCCGTTGTCGATCGTAGGTCATCGTCAGCTCGAGCTCACCAAGATATCTGGGACCTCTCTTTTGCAGTTGCCTAGCGCACAGCATCTGCAGTCGGTTGATCGCGTCGTAGCGATCAAAGTCGATGGACCACTTTGGCGTCATTGTTGCTCTTGTAAGGAAAGACGCACTTGTACAAACATTTGGAACGGTAAACGATAATTTGTGGGCTGTACTTGAAATGATGCGCTCTTTGTCGGTTTTAATCTCTTCATGCAAGTTCGAGTTCAAGGTGTACAGAGTGACATCATTAGTCTCCGCGCACTCTGAAGTTGTTTTAGAAAGACTTCCAATAGTGGAAACCTCGTCAGAAATGGTAATAGATAGACGAGATTCGACAGTATGAGTACGGGTCGACAGCCGGCGGTGTTCTGGACGTGCCAGCTGCCGTCTGTACGCCTCGGGTGACCTGGGAGAGACCAGCGATTGCTCATCAGTACACTTGGTCTTAGCCGGGACGGGGACGCGTTTGAGACAAGACTCGGTTTGAGTCGAGTTTGGGCTGTGCTTGAGATGGTAAAAACCATACGATGTCTTCAGTATTGGGATGTGTTCGTATGTCATTGAAAGCTTCAGACCTGGGTCGCCCCCGCTCCAAACCTCGTTGTGCAGATCTCGTTGATGAGTGTTGCCGCATTTGACTGGTGACTTTTCGGTGGGGTCCATGTAACAATGACAGCGGTGCAGGATCGGTTCACTATTGCTGTGTTTGCCGGCACAAATGTTGTGTCCTTCCCCTTGTGAAGCCTTGAACAGGGGGGAAATTTGGTGTTCGGTGGATATGAGGGAGGATGCCGATACGCTTCCCGTCTGGGATTGGATTCGGGAAGGGATGACAAACCCGGGAACGCTTTCAGGCGTAAGTACCGGACAGTGACCCTTCAGGCATCTCTTAATCTTTCGATAAGCCATCTTTGCCTCTTGTCAGCGAGCTGGAGAGAGCTGGGGCGAGCCAGGAGCAAGATCTCGTCTTGTGCGGAATGTCTGTTAAGTTCTTGGCTGTGCTGTGATGTAAACCTCGCGACAAGCAGTTTAAAAGTGAGCTAACAGCTGCTGTACGTCGCGTATTTGTAGGCGTTTCAATAAATAAGCATGTATGGCTTCACTCGTGCCAAGCTTGTAAGAATCAGACTTCTGACGTAGGTCGTGAAGCAATGTAAATATTCGCGTTTGATTTGTTAAAACAAAATAGATAGTAAAATACTGTGTGTGTGTGTGTGAGAGAGAGAGAGAGAAGGGGGGGGGGAGAGAAAGGAGAGAGAGATAAAGAACAGGACGAGGAAGAAGGGTTGGCGGAAGGCATTCCCACCACGTGGGTCACAATTGCTCCGGGTGATCTTCGATATTCAGAAGGTCAGTTAACCCGAAATTAAATGAAGGCTCGTTATTCCGAAACACAAAAATTTCCTACACCTACATGTTGGTTAACCCAAAGATGAAATAGGGTTTGTTAATCCGAACATTGATGGTGAGTCATTCCGAAAGTCCGTTAGTCTGAAAATGAAATAAGGTTCGTGCATTTATGTAATCCCCCGTCTTTGAATAAGCTTAATGATCTGAATGTGATATTCGTAGAAAACAACTCTATGAGCGTGGCTGCTGTCTCTGGAACCTAGATTTTACTTGAAATGCCAACAGATTTATTTTGAATTCCATGTTATGACATTTTTTTTTTCGGCCGAAAACACTTCGCCATGGCGGGGTGTCCCTATGTTTGCAAAACAATGCCTCAATGCAAAGACAATTGACTTTTAAAAGTTCCCGATAAAGTTGAAGGCTTGTGGGTTACACTCCGCCCCGAGGCTTCCGAGATGAACGTTTACTATCATAGTTGGAGTATTCATGAATTCTGAAACACCATTGGTCAGCAGTTTACACCACGCCCGCCGATTACGTCCCTGAAAAATACACTGCCCTCTACGACGCGCTCCATCAAACACTACATAGGTTTTTCCCCTTCCCGCACAATCAAAATACAGTGTACATCCAGTCTAGATCACTACTCGCATTATGCACCTCGTTGCTAAAAGACAAAGGGTACTCACAGAAAAAATAAACCATGACTTTGAGCTCAGCTGCGAAACAAAATCAGAGGAGAAATGAAACCTGCAAAAAAACATCATTATGTCAATTGAGCATCAGAAAAAACGACGCTCCGAATAAGTCGTGTCGACATTACGCACATACTCAGTCATGCAGATATAACTCGCCGTATAGCATCGACAATAATCATGACCGAGTTTCGAAGGCCTTCGATTGTGTGGACTATACAACTACAGCAAAATGCTTGACACATGTTCACCGTGGATAATATACAGTATGTGCAATGGATCGCAGACTTCTTGTTGGGTTGCCGTCCAGTAAGTGTGGAATACAAAGGAACAATGTCTCAGTGACGTGATCCGCTGGCGGTGTACCCAAAGGCACCAAATTGGGCCCTGCTGTATTCATGGTCCTTGTCAACGATACAGCAGCCAACATCGATGAAAACGACATACTCTGCAGATACGTC
Organism: Diadema antillarum; assembly: GCF_040938485.1. Classification (NCBI taxonomy): domain Eukaryota; kingdom Metazoa; phylum Echinodermata; class Echinoidea; order Diadematoida; family Diadematidae; genus Diadema; species Diadema antillarum. Next base: position 159,004 of record NW_027271384.1, read on the forward strand.
TGAAGTTTCAAGTATATGGACCACCTGATAATCACTCTGGTTGAAACACAAGTGGCAAACGTCGAATCATAGCTCTCATCGGCACTCAAGACATTGCAAGACTCGAGCAAGAGTGGTTTATAACAAACCTAAAGAGTCTAAATCTTTTCTGTTGTGATTCTTGGTTTTTAATTTTTCCTGCAACCGTACACTTTTTCCACATTTATGAGTAACATACACACACGTATACCGTATCCCCGCACACACACACAAAAATAAAACCCCACAAACATGCACACACACACACACACATATACAAACACATCCTTCTCACAGAACATACGGAGACAAACATATGTACTGTCAAAGAAAAGAAAACAGTGATCCAGATTTCCAGACAATACACGTGTGTAGAGTTTAAGCCCATTTTAATGTATAACATGTAAAAAGAAGACATCAATTCTTTGCCGTTTGTCATTTTGAATAAAGTTTGTTTCATGCAATAACATAAAATCAGTATCTAAGCTAAAAGCGATCAAGTCCAAACGTTGTCACGCCATGATTAAAGATTGTCTTTACTGTCTTTAATGTTCTTTGACTGTCGTTTATCCTTTAATCTCCTGTGTGTGTGTGTATATATATATATATATATATATACATATACATATATACAGTATATACGTATATATAGGCCCTATTGCCAAGCAAACGGTTTAGCATATGCAATGTCTACTGATCCCAATACCGGGAAAAAGTGAGGTAGTGAAGGCTAAGAATTAATTCACCCTCACACTAAAAGACCAATACTATCAGACGAATTTGTTTGAAAAAAAGAATCATGAAATTGTGCCAACAAAGACGAATTTGATTCTTACATTTTCCAGTCGATGGGCGGCGGGGACAAATTTCGATGGCAATCGACGATTTTGAATGCGACATCTTTGAAAATGGTTGACGAGAAACGAATTACAATGATGATTGACTAAATTGAAGTTAGGATTTGCATTCTGTGAGTTTCTCGGGACGAATTTGAATGAAAAATCTTTGAAATTAAATTTTTTAAGTGCGAAATTGACGGGAAAACGTATATTGCATATCTCAAAAAGTAATTTATATAAAAAATAAATACATATGTATTCTACTTTGGTTCATCACAAATAGTTTTGTGTACTTAGGGGTTCTGCTTTGTTTTGTTTGCCTTTTGAGCTTATTTGAAGTGCAGATGTACTTTGTTTTTATTCCTTTCATGTATAATGTCACAATTCGGCCTTTGGCTGCGACGACGTTATTATTAACAAACCATTTCAATCAAATTATTCCGGAGGTTCATTTATCCGAGACTGAAGTAAGGTTAATCATTCCGAATATTCGTTAATCCGGAAACTCCCCCGCAAGGTACAACCCTCAGACGGATTTCTGATGCGCGGAAAATGACAGAAGATTAGAGTCTAGCTGACTGCCGAGGCCGCGTACTGTATGTACAAGTATTTTATGTCTATCAAAACACGATCATAAATGTTATTTCAATGTATAGCATATCAAGCACTAATGAGTTTTATTCCACTATATGTAATTCGCTCTATGCCCCTCTGCGCCTCCCAATAGGCCACTAAATCGACAGCGCATTTGGCTGTTGTACTTATTTTTGTTAGTACATACATTACTATTCCACGTGAGACTTCTCATATGATATGGTTTTCATCAGCAATTTATGACTTAGACATTTAGTAGGTCAGACAATGTATACCGTGACTGCAAACGACTTTTCGTCGTCCGGTATGATCAGCTGTTCCCGCGAGTTCTTACAATGCCGACACAGATAGGTTATTTCATTCTTCGGGTCGAATACATTATTTGGTACACCTAAATTACAGAGAAATTGAGTGATCGAGATGATGAGATTACTTAGATTTTCACTTGAATTCTAAGAAATATCCATAAAAAGATCGTCCATCATTGGCGTATTTTGACACAATGACCTGCGTCGTACACGGCTATTTCCGAGATTCAGGGACGGATAGCAGGCGCGCCAGAAGCAGTTTTGGATTGGGGGGGGGGGGGGGGGGGGGGCAAATATTGGAGGGGGCTCACGATAGACCATACATATGTTACACAATATACACATACACACACACACACACACACACACACACACATATATATATATATACATATATATATGTGTGTGTGTGTGTGTGTGTGTGTGTGTGTGTGTGTGTGTACAGTGGCGTACCGTGGGTCGAGACATTGGGGGGGGCACCTTGTGGAAAAGTAATTTTGAGGGTGTGTATGCTTGTGCGTGTGTGCGTGCGCTGTCAGTCTGCAAACGTAATGGGACAACAACACATTACGGAATGTGATACACTCAACAACGCAGTCATTGAGCAACATTGGAAGTTTTCCTTACATGGATTATGGAATGACGGTGTGAAACGACAAATTACTGTCAGCAACATCAGGAGAATTGCATAACAATAAAATGCGAGCGAGCTTGAAAATTTTGACATTTTACAGTCCCCAAACTGCCGTTTGTAGCTACTGTATATCTTTCGCTTTTGAAATTAAGGGGGTGGGGGGCGGTGGCGCACCGGGTGCAACTGCTGGCAATTACTGGCAGCAACATTAGGAGAATGGCATAACGATTCAATGCGAGCGAGCGAAGCGAGCGAGCTTCAAAATTTGGACATTCTGCAGTCCAAAAACTGCCGTTTGTAGCTATGTATTTCGCTTGGAAATTAAGGGGGATGCGCATCGGGCTCAACTGCTGGCAATTACAGCCAGCAACGTTAGGAGAATGGCATAACGATTAAATGCGAGCGAGCAAAGCGAGCGAGCTTGAAAATTTTGACATTTTACAGTCCCCAAACTGCCGTTTGTAGCTATATATTTTTTTTCACTTTGGAAGTTAAAGGGGGGGGGGGGGGGGGGGGCGGCCAAGGCGCAACTGCTGGCAATTACTGGCAGTAACATTCTCTTTTACAATGGCATAACGATTAAATGCCAAGGAGCTTGAAAATTTTGACATTTTACAGTTTAAAAACTGCCGTTTTTAGCTATACTCTTTTTCGCTTTGGACATTGAGGGGTGGGGGGACGCACGCTGGCAATTACTGGCAGCAACATCAGGAGAATGGCATAGCGATTGAATGCGAGCGAGCGGAGCGAGCGAGCTTGAAAATTTTGACATTTTACAGTCCCAAAACTGCCGTTTGTAGCTATATTTTTTCGCTTTGGAAATTAAGAAGGGTTTTCCCGGAGCGCTACCTACGTCAGGTGTCACGTTAGTAACAACTAGCGGTGGAAGTGGGACGTATGGTAGATTTTTTTTTTTCTCAAGGGAGGGGGGGGGGGGGGGGGGAAGGCACATGTATAAAAATTACAAAACAAAGAAGAATTTTTAAGAACTTGCTTCAAAAGGAGGGTTGGCAAGGGCCAGTTGTGCCCGCCTCTAAATCCGCCAGTGCTTAAAGCTAACATTTTGATATTTACACGATTTTCCATTGCCAAAAGCCTCTAAAATCTGCAACGGTTACCGTTGAATGCGGTTGAGATAATCTGCTCACACGCAACGAAAAACAAATGTCTAAACATTTATGAGAGTTAGAATTACTAGTCTTAGCTAATAGATTTCCCTATTTGTATTGTATATATATATATATATATATATATACAGTGTATATTTACTTTATTTCATTTATTTTATGTCTTTATTTATTTATTATGATTATTATTCATTTATTTATTTTATTTTATTTTATTATTATTTTTTTTTTTTTGGGGGGGGGGGCTTTTTTTTTTGGGGGGGGGGGGGGGGCAAAAACGCGTTTTGCCCCCCCCCCCCCCACTTTTTGGATTGGGGGGGGGGGCGGCCGCCCCCCCTGCCCCCCACTTCCGGCGCCTATGACGGATAGTGTATTGGGTTCGTCAAGCTGAGTCTTGAGTTAACTGCTGTACATGTATGTCCCGAGTGTGCGACGCTGCTCACGCCGAGGCTGTAATAATCATAATGGTGTGGGATTACGAAACGCTCACAAACCGACCACTTTTGATTGTAATGGTTGCAGATTTTTAAAATGCCTCTTGATTTCTGACGTTGTGACTGATTCATCGCTGAGCATTACCCTTCAGAAGATCGAAGGTCCTGTTGCTTTCTCTGATTGACATAATTTTGTGACCCCCCCCCCCCTTCCTCTAATCTTTCTTGCACATCACGTATGCAGATTTCAGAGGTGCCTTTTAAGTGACAAGATGATACAGTTGTACATTGTACTAGGTGTACATGTCATTTCTGCTAAACCCATTTCCACCACATCTCTGCTACTGCCACACACAGCACATTGAACACCATCATTCATGAATGAGATTACACTTACGAACATTGCTCCATGGTTGTCAGGCTCTTTTGAGACAACAGAATGTGAAATGCTTTATTTCTTTCCTAATTTGAAATACAATGTACATGTATTTTTTTTTTAAAGAAGAAAGAAACAAAGTAATACTTTTTTACCCCAGACTGAGAGAGAGAGAAAAAAAAAAGCAACTATGGAAAGCTATAAAAGTGCCGACCATCTACATCTAAATTCCTAGTATCGTAAAGGCTTTTCTTTGCGTCAAAGAAGTACCAGAATGCATCTGAATGCCTACGTTCTATCATTCTTACGTGCCATCTCATAGGTTAAAGTAACTATACACAACCCTGTCACTGCAAACAACGTTCGCTCGCCGTCTGATCGGGCTAAGGTTAAAGGTTTCCATTAGCTGGACTAAATTTCTCAGATCTAATGGCACTTGGATAAAAAATCAGTAAACTTTAAAATATCAACATGACTCACTATGAAATAATACATACATTGAAAAAAAAAAATTTTAGTCCACATAAATTCTGAATGGCATGGAAATGCAGATGGTCAACACTGAAATATTCCAATCCCATTTGTTTTAAAAACCAAACCAGCCTATGAACAAATATAAGCTGATATGACAAAAAGAAGTCACTGTGCCATTTACTAATATATTTGTGCATCACTCAGGAATCCCCAACATGGATTCATTGTCTAAGAATATGACAGTGTTTAACACGGATGATAATGACAAAATGCACTGTGTCAAGCTTGACTCAAGGACCACAAACAGTCCGACCTCTCTTATCCTGCCTCCCTTTATCCAGATCTCTCTATCATCCAGATGCGATCTTGGCATGTTTGTCTGTTTGTTTGTTTTTATTTAATAATTAGTGGGGAAGGAGGGATTTCAAACTCAAACAAAAATTCCTACACAAACTCACATGAATTACATATTATTCCCAACATAATCAAGATAAATTCACATATAATTTTCATCTAAATAGCATGCATTTAGACATTCACTACCCTCAAATCACCGAAAGAACATGGATAGAAAACTTTTCGTTAAATCAGGGCACTGCACCATGCGATCACTACTCATTGGGTAAATTATCAGAGAATTCTGAAGGTAGACCAGCTCACGAGGACATGACATGTTCATGCAAAATTGATACATGTATATAATGTAGCTACCATTGGGTAAGCAGCTGCCGAGTTTCCCGTATCTGACCAAATCCCTCATCTGGATGAGCGCTGGTCCCAACATGTCCGGATAGGAAAGGTCGGATTGTAAATACAATCCAATAATCAGGCGTCAATGACTATCCTGAACTTCATACATCCTTCAGGAAGACTTGATGGCAGCCACTATAAAGTTTTGGCATGCCTCTGCCTCACTTTGGGAGGGAGACCATAAAAACTGGGTGTGTTTACATATCAGGGATTCTGTTGAACTGGGGCTTACACATCTACTTATATATCTTGCAAAATGTAGGACTGCTCCTCCTGGCAGGTAAGAGGTACAGGGAAACCCCATTATAACGAGCTCGGATATAGCGAGATACCCCTTATAACGAGGAGATCTTAGTGGTCCCTTTTTCAATTGCACATATCAAAATGGTAAAAAGATGCATACGTTTATAACGAGGTACCGGTTATAACGAGGGAAAAATGGTGGTCCCACCGACCTCGTTATAACGGGGTTTTCCTGTATTTGGATAAGATGCTTTTTTGAGAAGTTTAACAGAAGGCAAAGACAACGATCAAACTGAAGACAGTTCAGTGAGTGACAACAGCAGAGGCAATCTAATACAAAACAGGAACAAGATCTGGGCATAGATTTAAATCTCTCTTTGAAAACAAACAAACAAACAAACAAAACAAAATGCTAATACAAACATGAATCATCATGTCGACTAGAGTGACCAGGGGTTTCATTTCGAATGATGAAGAGTATTAGTAAAATGACCTTTCCAATTGTGGACCCTCATAACAAACTCCACCCAATTTGCTGTTTATTTGTTTGTTTTATATTTTCATCAGAAGGCACATACACAAACACACATTCTGTGTGTCTACACTCTATGCAGCAAGGTCTTGGGACTCAAAAAATGGATGATGTGATTGGTTGTGTCTCTCATTAGCTTGACTTGGCTTGTTTAAGTTCATCATCTACTTCTTCCTTTTGCTGACCACAGTCGCTGAAGGAGGTGGTGCATACTTAGCCTGGGAGATTTTGTTGATGTAGTATAAGGCAACTAGTGAAAAGATGAAGCTATACACCACAAGAGAAAAAGGAAAGACAGTGGATTATTGGGTATGTAATTACACAGTGATTGTCTTTATGAAAAAAAAAGGAACTACACACTTCCTTCACCGTTCTGTACATACAATGTCCTTGTGTTTTCTTTTCTTATGGACAAAATAATGTCAGCCTCATTGCACCATTGTGTTCAATTGGACTACCAATAAAAAGGACAAAAGGAAATGAGTTTTTCATTTGTAATGATACACCACTGCACGAGCCTTCCAGTATTAATGAAGCAATGTTACTGAAGAGATCTCGCTCTGTCTGGTGTGATATGATGAGCCCAATAAACTACATACAATAAAGACATTCTCAAGTTTTATATCACAGTGAGAAAAGAGCTGTTGTTACTTTCTTGTGTATTCTTTTAAAAAAAAAATCACACTACCCAAATAAATAAGTGCATGACTGGCCATCAGTGATATGGCCACTGGAACAAGCTACGACTCGTTTTCAATGCACACTGGTTCAGAACACCTGCCACTACAAGACAATCCCTGATTGACTGTACAATCAAACAAAAATTGCACTCATTATAGTCCTTTATTATCAGTATTCATAAATCCTACAATGTGATATCAACTCTTGCAAGACCACACAGACCTGCAGGAAACTGAATGTGTTCTCCATTCCTTGAAATGCATGGTTGAGTCATACTTTTAAAGTCTTCTGAAAAGTATGCCCTCAAAGCTCACCATTTTCTCAAAAGCAATTATTTTCTCACATCCCTATACTGTAGCTACTTCTGGAAAGTAACAGAGCTTTCTTTCATTGTATAAAACTTACAGAATTGATTTTCAGAATCACTGACCCACAACGTCTTGAAGAACTAAAATCCTTGGCCAGGTGAAAACATACACGTATTACACGTATGTTGCTACATATATACAAAAGACTGCTGATACTCGTGTGAACGTTTTGTATACCGGTACTAATAACTTACCATGTTGTGACACAGACTCTGTGTACAAGGCCAGATGCAAACATAGCTAGAACCAGGGCTATAGCCACTGAAAATGAAGAAGCAAAAGTAACATTTGGATAAATACTATATTTCTATGCTTGAGATGGTGTGTCCACCTATCTCTACTTTCAATGAGAGCATAAAAGAAAAACGTGGAAAACATTCATTAAAAAAAAAAAAACCGGATGTGAATCAAGCTTCATCAACAGCACTTGTACTGGTTTTTGATACTGAGCATTAAAAAGATATCACCGCATGGACAATGAAGTGCACTCTAAAAAAACACCTTTGTCACTGTAAATTATTCACGGATGATGGCTGACTCAGTAGACCATATTCCATCACATTATGCTTTCTAGCCAGAACATACATCGTATATCCAGCTTTAATCCATGCATGTCCTGCATTTGCTTAATCTTTCTTGAAAACAGATAAAGTCTGTAGTTGAAAAGGACAACCATGACTCCAAATGAAGTGCTCTTTCAAACCAAATTGTAAAATAATTACAAAACGAGATGGACACTCAGACATGAATGTACACAGCACCAGGTATGCCATTCCAAGCATGTTGTTGGGACAATGAGGATAAAGGAAACAACGACAATGTGTTTGTATGCTATTGAAGTATAAACACAGGAATTACAAGTGTACAAAAAAGTAGGGTACAAAGAGATGCTAAAGCCACTGAGTAGTAATCTCACCTTCTGGAATGAGCTTGGCTTGGAACCCCTTTCCGAACATCACTGTCTCAATGTTACTTATGCACTGCAATACCATTCTTTGTGAAGGAAAGTTTGCTTGAGATGAGCATATTGCATCTGTTATGTTTTGCTTATGGGTACACACGCAATTTTCCTAATGCCCTGTGCTCTTTATCAACTACTTGGAATTTAAAAAAAAAGAAGAGAATTGTTATGACTGATATTACATTATTTGTAATGTATTTGCCATGGTTACAACACTTAATATTCATAGCTGAAGTAAATATTGCTCAGCTGCTAATATGAAAAGGCTGTAAGCTGTCACTGTTGTACACTGCTTTTGTAAACAAAATCCAAAGGGAACTTACTTACAAGCAAAACTGTCTGTGTGCAGCATTGATAATTTTGTATCACAGAAGATGTTCCTTTGCTCTGGACAAAGAAAGCTAAATGCAGTCAATAAACAAAATGAATAACATGATCGCCAACTACGCTGCAACACTTAAGTAATCCACAGTGTCAAATAAACAACTACAAAATCACTGTGCTTTGCTTGTCGTCAATGATGGTGGGTATGATTGCAAAGGATACTGTCAAAATAAGAATGAAGAGATTCGATCCTAGGAAACCACCCAGAATTGTGAGCCATTCTGATCCGGCAAGCTGGCTGCGGTATGTCTGCATGCCGGCAAACAGCACCACAGCCAAAATGGCTGACAGAAGACCCGATACGCTGCTGGAAACAGCTGTAGAGAGAGAAAAAAAAAAATTAAGTGGTAAACAAATGTAATGTAGGGATTTTAGCGTCATTCTTGTATAAACTTTTTGAAGCCTCATACAATAAATGTATGTGGGATTTCAGATTTTACACATTTTCCTTTTTTTTTGTGCTGCCACCAAGTAGAATTATTTGTCATCGTATAACTGATTTCATTTCTGCAGAGTGGGACAACACAGCACTATTCACACAATTGCCTAGAAACAAGCTCAAATACTATATACCTTGTATATTTTGCACTGCTTATTATTCTTGCACAGTTGGTCAACTGATGTTCATAAAATTAACAACTCAGGGAACTACTGCATCTTGTAGTAAACACAAATGTGTTGTACACTGTCTCCACAGTCGGAAATCAATGACTTTTCTCTTGAAAATTGATAATACTTTTCTCCATTCGATCAATGTGGTTCTTGATCATGAATTCAGACACATATGACAGGGCTCGACACTAACGGTGGCCTGGTGGCCCGGGGCCACCAAAACGCACGTCGGGCCACCAAAATTTCAGAAATGATGAATATGGTGGCCTGATCGGGCCACCAAACAAGGTCGGATGTTTGCCTTTGGGCCACCAAAAATAAAAGTTAGTGTGGAGCCCTGCATATGATATTGTCTTACAATCGGTGTATACAGACAACAGTATGTCATAACTCAATGTTCTTTGTCTGAGAAAATCATATCTGTTGCAATGAATAAATGAAGAGGGATCTTTTACAAGCATGAGTTGTGACTCTCTCACAAACGGGACCTCCATTCTATGTCCTATCAGAGGGACAGAGTGTTTTATACCTCTTACCTAGAGAGGACGGTATGATTACAACATAGCTCTGTGGGACTCAGGTACATGTACATGTATCGAACCGGGGTCCTTTGGACTGTGAGGCAGACGCGCTATTAACTGAGTTATCTCACTCATAGCTTTCATGTTCTTTTATTTTCCTACTGAGATAATTTTTGTACACCATCTGCCCATCTTCTTATTTTTGTCTTTGTTTTTGTTTTTTTTTTAAATCTCACTCGGTCCAACTGTGATTTGTGAAATTTGCGAAAATTAAACCCTCGCGAAAATAATGCACTTGTCAATGTAATGACGCACCCCACTACCCCCGGACATGGGTGCGTCATGGTCATTTTTTGACTGACCACACGGGGTTTTTGACGCACCCCCACAGTCACTTTTTGACGGACCACACGGGGTTTTTGACGAACACCACAGTCACTTTTTTGACGGACAACACGGGGTTTTTGACGAACACCTAGGTCACTTTCTTGACGGACATCCTCGGTACATTTGACGCACCCCGTAAATACTGAAAGGATTTTTGCATACGCTTTATTCACGCAATTTCATTTTCTTTCGGTTCGTAAACACAATTTGTCAAAGTTTCGGCAAGTTTCCCTTACCCTGGCCCTGTAAGCACCGTACCGTCATTCATCGTACATCACTCTGCTGATACGATATTCCGAATGTACCTGGTATGTGCATGCAATCCATAGTCGCCTGGCCATGACTTGTCTGCAGATGCGCTGTATGTGCGCGGCCATTTCTAGTCCGGTTGAATGCAACACATGGACGATGTACGTTCGATGAGGAATAACGAGCACGCTGCTCACTTGCGAATTGCACAGCGTTAGCGAGCGAGTCGCGCACCACTAACACTCGACTTGCCTGCTACTATACTGCAGGTACGTGCAGTACGCACCACGCAACGGTATACCAAAGATCGTATACGGAATTCCGTATACGATCTTTGATTTTACTATTTAGTACTGTGAGGTTGAAATCGTTATATCGCTAAACAGTCCGTCTGGCTTGAGATTGAGTATGCGTGATTTCATGAGTTTGTTGGAAAGAAAATGTGAGGAGAAAGGGTGGCTTTTAAATCATTTGCTTGCCAGATTCGGGCAAGCATTTTTCCCTCTTAGGCCTACTCCAAAACGCTTCCCGACTTTGATTTTCACTTGCCGCGGGAAAGCGCTCACTGTAAATTCACTCGCGGTACGTACGTGTATCCGGTACTGGTAGCGTGCAAAAATGCGTGCAGTTTTCCATAGCCAAGTGCATACCATGACGCACCCCTCGGTTCAGAATAATGCGTGTTATTTTCCATAGCCAAGTGACGTACCATGACGCACCCCTCGGTCAAAAATTTGACGACAATGATGGGATTTTGACGCACCTCTCGGTCAAAAATTTGACGGACATAGCTGGTAAAATGACGCACACCTGGGTCACAAATTTGACGGACCAAACGAGGAAATGACGCACCCATGTCCGGGGGTAGTGGGGTGAGTCATTACATTGACAAGTGCATAACACTTATTAACAGCTTATACGCAGTAACATGTTATAAAGAAGTAGACTCTAGAACTTTAACCTTGTTAACTCTGAACTCTAACGACGTGTTAGACAATTCTAGAATCTACTTTTTAGGTCTTTCTAACATTAGATCTAAATTTAGACCCTCTTCTAGTCTAGAAATAGTAAACTAGTTAAGTTAGATAAGTTTCGTGTAGGCCCTACTTTTAAATGGGTCAACTGATTATCAACAAGAACAAATTACTTAGGGTCCCATCTCTATTCTGGTCTAGAATCTATTCTAGACGCTATGGTATGACTCACAAAATAGACAAGTACTAGGAGGATAGGAATTTAAATCAATGCCAATGCAATAAATTTACCAATGCCATGGTAACGTTAGGCAACCAATGGCCCCAGGACCGATCCACCTCCTGGACTTACACATATTTGTGCCAGTGGGACTATTATTATGCCGATAGAGTGGCAGGGCTTGGTCATTCTCAGGTTGGACAGCTCGACAGGTAATAGTAGGGGAAACTTCAGGTGGCATATAAAGACACTGGCTATTATACTGTTCACTGAAATATTTGCGCCATATAAATACATGTAGAGGTTCTATTTCAAACTTAAAATATGAGAAACAGAGATTTCTTACCCATGCTACTCTTTGATGTTTGGCCGGTAGAACACGTTGCAGTCGAACACGTACAATCGATCGCATTCAGCTAGCGCAATTCGCTTTGGCACACAGTGTACGGTAAGGTAACGCAACAACGTACCACGTCGGCAATACGCTAGTCTTTTTCAAGACAATCACAACCCGAAAACGACAGGTTGATAACAGTAGTCTCGTGATGAAGATCGACGAAATTTGAAGATATATAGAAATAAACTTTGTAGGCCTACACCGGGGGGGGGGGGGGGGGGGGGGGGGTGATGGGGGTTCGCCCCACTTCTTTTTTGCATAATGATAATAGACCCTACGTAAGAATACATTGGGTCCAATCACTTGGGCCCCCACTTTTTTTCTCTTTTTTTCTCTTTTTTTTTAACCCCGGAAGTGGCACCAGAAAATATGGTTAAGGTTGTTGTTGTTGTTTTTACCCCGGAAGTGGCACCAGAAAATGTGATTAAGACTGTTGTTGTTGTTTTTTTTTCTATCAAGCAAAAGTTGTACCAGAAAACGAGAAAATTGCCGCCCGCTGACGTTTGTTGTCTTTTGATTTTGCTTATCAGTTTTTAATTTTGTTGTTGTTTGTTTGTTTGGCTTGTGTGTTTGTTTATGTTCGTTTGTTTGTTTGTTTGTTTGTTTGTTTGTTTGTTTGTTTGTTTTTGGCTTATCAGCTGATGCAAATCGGAAGTGGCACTAGGAATATAAACTATGGGCTCCCCACTTTTAAAAATGCAGCTCCGGCCCTGCATAAAATTTTCACATACAGCTACAGAAAACACACGACAAGGCAATAGATCTTTAAGATTAAAAAGCTGCGTCTCAGTCAAGTGGTACGTCGAACTCAATCAGTATCCTTTGTATAACAAAACAATCTCTATACTTGTACAATATGGATCACCGTAATGCACCATGGAGGTGACACCTCCCCGAGATCACTAATTGTCCTGTTTAAATATAGTAATACACGGAAATTCAGTGTCAGATAAGTTAATTTTAACAACAGATCGGTTTGTCAGTCTGGATCATCAGGTATTTCAATATTGTGGTCAATACTGAAAATTTATACACAACTGTCTTAATACGTAAGAGACTTCAGCAGCAGCAAAATAATAACGAACACAAACCGCCAAATGGGCTAATAGTTTCCTCTCAGCAGAAGAGTATCTTAGTTATTTAGTTATACTGCTCTGGTTTTGCCCAAGCACATACCTGAAATTTCTTGATTATATTTCATGTAATTTGTTGTTTTTTTTGCTTGTTTGTTTGTGTGTTGTTGTTGTTTGTGTGTGTGTGTGTGTGTGTGTGTGTTTGTTTGTTGTTGTTGTTGTTGTTGTTGTTGTTTTGTGTGTGTGTGTGTGTGTGTGTGTGTGTGTGTGTGTGTGTGTGTTTTTTTGGGGGGGGGGGTGCCCCAGAAAATTTCTTTTGGTAATTTAGTTTAGTTTGTGTGTGTTTAATTGTTCCCCGTCTCCTGAGCCGTGAGGTAAAATTATTTGTTTTGTCATATTATTGTTGTGCTATTTTATATTAGGGAGCTGTAAGGCGGTATAGCAGTGAGAAATCGGATACACACACACACACACACACACACACACACACACACACACACACGTCCATTATATGTATATATAATGTATATATATGTATATAAAAATATTTCTACATATGTATATACATATATATATATATATATATGATACAGATACAGATAAATTACACGCACACACACACACACACACACACGCATTTTAATGTAATGCATAAGTGCCATGTGTTGTTAGTCCACTGCTTGATTTCTTATGTATAAAACTGTTTTGAATTTGCGAAAATTCAACCAAGTTTTAGTTTGTATCTAGTACAATTTTAATCTCAAATCTGTCGTTTTCACTGCAAATGTTATTGCAACAATGCAATTGTGCATCAGGTGAATAAAGTATGAAAATGCTCCTTCATGTGATCGCAATCAAACACATATCAAACACATGACAAGAATACGTCAAACTTGAGACATCTGAAGGAAAATGCTTCTCCAAACATGACAATATTACTTTGCACAAGGAAGTTGCCGAGAACCTCGCGGAAGGCATGAAGAAGACCAAGAATTGTTTAAATTTTGGCTAAAAATCCATGTAGCCCTACTGCCCTCTCTATATAGATGTGAAGTCTGCAACATATTTGTGATGACAAAAGATAGTTTAAGAATAAAAACTGGTGAAATGAATCACAAATTGGGGATATTTTGATAAAAGTAAACATCTTTTTTGACCTGCTACAGTAACATTTTAAGCACAGTCTTCTCCATACCTTCTGAAGGAGCAAATGCTTAACCAATGTTTTGGTATTACATTTTGAAATTGTACTTTCCATTTTCTTGACATCATGGTAGTACAGTGACATCACAATTAACATATAGTTCCCATGTAGAACAGGAAAGCACATGTACGAAGAGCAAACTCCAGAACTCCGAAACTTTTGTTCAATTAAAATCTCACTAAGTGAGTCATTAAAGGGATAGTGTAGTATTGGCTGAGGTTAAGATTCAGCTTCTAAATTTTTGCAAGATACTTAGAAACCACTTTAAGAAATGTTAAGAGCATATAATTCTAAGAAGAATTTAAAGTTCATTTGATGAAAATCGGCTTTGAAATGACTAAGATATCCAAAAATAAAGTAATCCTAATAAAAGGTGGGTCTCAACTTTTTTTTTTTTTTTTTTGGGGGGGGGGGATTGCTTTGTTTTGGATATCTCAGCCATTTCAAAACCAACTTTCTTCAAATAAACTTTGAATTCCTCATAGCATTACTGTATTTGCTCTTTTATATTTCATAAGAGGTTCTCATTATCTAAAAAAAATTGTCATTTTAAAAAAATGTTGGAAAAATGAAGCCCCATCTCAACCGAAACTGTACCATCCCTTTAAAGATGGGCCATGCATGCAAATTTTTGAAAAATTGGTGAGAACACTTACGTTTGGAAGAAAACACTATTTGAAAACCTGTAAATTTTTAACTCAATAGGGTCTTTATTTGTTGATTTGAATAATTTGTTCATACTACGAAAAAATTGCAAATCTAAACTACTAGTCTAGTTTTAAAGACCTGTGTGATGCACTTATGTAGTTCATGTAAGTGGTGTGTTGTTATTTGCCATCGATAACAAAGTAAGAGAAGCCAGTGAATTCTTCTTTTCTGACAGCTTTAACATGCATATCTTTTGCTCGAAGTATAAGAATCATATTACAACCACAGAAGGATTAATGTATGCAGCTGTGCATAGTACACAGAATACGTTTTGGTGAGCATTTGGTGCGTTATTTGAATTTTAACGGCAAACAACCTTCTAATATCACAGAAATGTTATAGCTTTACAATAGTCTTGTCATTTTGGTGGAATATATCATGTTCTGTGCTATTTGGGAGGGAATGCAAAAGGGATGGCCCATCTTTAATATTCCAACATTCACTGAATCCATGTTTATGGATGCGGAAACGTTCCCCTCCAGGCACCACATTCACATCACAATCAATACTGTACATGGAACACAGTCACTCTATACAAAAATATCCTGGTCATCCGAGCGCTATATGGTTTCCGATTGAGTGCTTCAAACGTTTTATTGTGAAAAAAAACTTATACAATGAAGGACGTAGCACAGAATACAATGTGCATATCACACAAATCCAAGCCAGAAACGGAGGAATCCAACATATACATTTCATTAAAAAAAGAAAAGAAAGGAGAGTGGAAGTGGTACATAGTCACACATATTGGGAGAAATAATGATGAAGATACACAAAGCAGTAACTTGATGAATGATCAAACTGATGAAAGTACATGATTTGTTCACTACAATGTACTTCCTGCTTCATTGTCAAAAACACAGTATGTTGAAAGTATAGCCATCATTGTGGAGATAACCACCACCACAATCTTCTTCTTTGTTTTTTTCCTCTGGAGAGAAGTGCAAAAGCTTGTTGTGGGACTTTCCAACTCAATTATGTATTTGTAGCAAGCATTTCCTGTTACATTGTAACATATTGCTTCTTTTCTTGTGCAGACAGCATGACATTTTGCCATCCAAACTGGAACTTAAAAATTGCCGGGTGTGATGAGTGTCATTTTCGATAACTTTCAACAGATTTTTTAAATCAAATTTTTTAATAGAAAAAGATATCCTTTCTGCCTAAAATGACTGACAGTGCCAACCAGGGAATATTATCAGAAAGCAATATGATACAATTAAAAAAAAAGAAGTAATAACAATATTTCATAAATGTATCTATATCAACACCTACTACAAACAACATCAGTTAAATCATGTGTCATAATCTCTTCAGCACTTTCAAATCTTTGATGAATAAACTTCCTAAAATATTTCCAATTTATCAAAATTTGTGTGGATACAATGGTATACATCAAACACAGAGATTCTACGGGTGTAACACTAGCAGAATGCACCACATAGTTGATTTCATCTGGGGAAAAAAATAGACATTCTACCAGTATTTATTTCAGTGGCCCACTATAAATAGTTTATTCCTTTCTCTAATGGCTTTTAGCCTAAATTTAGTCGGGTCTCTTCAGCTAGTCATCAAAATCTTATATGTGGCAAGAAAAATCGTCCAAATGATTCACAAAACAAAAAAGAACCACCAAACCCACAGGATCAAGCATTCAGACGATTCTTTGAAAACCTCTTCAATGGCACGACTGCATTGGATTTTAACACTCCTTTTCACGACATATTAAAAAACAAAACAAAAAAATATTCTAAGAATATGGGGTATAGAATTAAAATGTTGAAGAAAATGATGGTGATGAAACATCACAATGTACACAAACTGTAGGAGTGAAATTTCAAACATATAGCAAACAAAGTTCTGCTATATATGGTCACGGAGAGGCACATATTAGACAAGAAAACTTATGGCATAATTATGAGCAGAAAAGCCAGCTAGAGATCGATAAAGGTCATCTACGAGACTCTAGACTGAAACATGTTGACCTGATACAACATCATAGGCACATCATAAACATGCCTAGCTCGCAGAATTAATCTATTCCAGTCATTATCAAATACCTGAACATGGGCAGAAGAAGAAAAGAAAAAAATAACCCAAAACAAAATCAACGTGAATACCAGACAGTCACTGGTAATGTGGATAAACATGGTCTAAGATCTACTCAAGCAGACAAAATATCAGAAGTCACTGAAATCAAACAGTAACAAATCCGTCAAACATGTGACTGATGATTTTCTCTACTTTACAATGGGCACAAGGTATCAAGACTTGTCTATCCCATTTACATATCATTTTGGTTTAATTCTTTTTTCATTTTTCTTTCCTTATTTTGCTCAATCATAAGCTCAAATTGCGGTTTATCTACTAATGGTAATTTGCATATTGAGGGCTGTGCATTCATTCCATGATTAATGATCAAATTTAGATAGGTTTCCCAGGTAGTAAAGCAGCAAGTTTACAAGGGGTGTATGAGGTGTATGAGAAAAGATACTTAATGTTACTGGTATAAATCAACAAATGATACCAGTTGGTATCATTACATGACAATCTTTTAAGTCTTTCCTTTTTTGTGTGTGTTTAATTGTGTGAGAAAGAAAGAAAGAAAGACAGAAAGAAAGATGGGAGAAAAGGGTTGTGTTTTGGTTAAGTGCTAGTCTTAAGCATACAGTTTCTTTTAACTGTATGCCTTCAGAGACTTAACCATATATCAGTATCTAACAGGATATAATTCCCCATCAGCACAGCTATACTGTACAATCTAACGTGCTTGTTCTACTTAAAAGGCTGCTGAAACATGCAGATCATTCAAAACTAACCTCACTCTTTCTTCCTTTCTGGAAATCTCGTCGCAAAGGTTAGGTCATGAGAGTCGCTAAAATATACACCTAAGAAATATTCTTTTTAAACTGATAATATCAAGATCACACGGTTAAGAGCTACAGTTTATATTACAAAGTAACAAAACAACATACAGAATGACCAGTGCATACCCCATTATTTGTTTGTTTTTTTTTTTGCTTTGTTGTTGTTGTTTTTTATATCAGAGACACTACCCTACACATATAGGTTCTACTTTTTACTTTCTATATTAAGCTTGTGAGTAGACAATAATGCATTACATTCAGGGCCTGCTGGATACATATACAGTACTTAAAAAGAAAATGGAAAAAAAAATACGGCCATAGCAGATTTGAGGGAGAAAAAAAAGATTATTGATTGCTTCTCTGATTTCCTCCAAAAGCACCATGAATTTAATTTGCAATTATTCTGTTTGGTTTTCATCTTGCTTGACCATATAAGGAGAAATAAATGCAATGAGAAGGCCCATGTTAACCAAATATCTCTTGAGATATTGCAAGTCCCTGTGATTTACATGGTTCAACCAAGTCAACAAGTCCAGCCAAGCCGTGGAAACTTCCCAATATGTGAACACCAATTTTTCATTCATCAATGTGTCTTGGTTTCCAAATGAAAATGTCGCTGTCTTATTTTCCTTCATCAACAATGAAAAAATAAAAACAAAAAACATAAAACTCAATTTCTGTGTGTGCATGTATAACAACAAAAATCAGGATAAAACCTCCACACAAGAATGTCAAAAACATGAATAAATAGATCACATATGTAAAATGAGTCCATACACTTTACGGCAATCTCTGAATAAGACCTTATAAAATTACTTTCACATAATCAAAAGCCGAACACTCAAAAAATAAAAAAAGAAAGAAAAGAAAATGATTATAGAGTTTACTATAGTACAATGCTACAAACTTGACACACTAAACTACAAATATAAACAAGCAGATTTGTATGTTTTTAAAGAGAAAAACATACAAAATTCTCTCACCTACAGCTTTCAATTCACATTATCACAATGTGCCCTTCGCTATTTTAAACATAGGCCATGACTTATACGCAATACCCACATAAATAAAAACCCAACAACTAAAATGTATGTACAAGAAACCAACTGGTAGAGGTACCGATCAGCAGGTTACACAAAGACCCTGTGTAAACTAATTAGGCAGGTAAACATGAAAGAATCAGTTTTTTTTAATAGGCTGCAATGGAATTTGGAAGTAAGCTTAAATTTCTCCCTCCCTTCATCCCCAATCAAACAAAGAAAGAAGAAAAAGAAACAATAACAGGATAATGTAGAAGAACTCAGCAATCAAAGAGAATGCATACTGTATTCACCACATGTTTAGAGATGCTATGACAAAGCCATTAGAGTGCTAATTTGCATAAACACGAATACACACAAAGAAACAGTGTAATGCCATTATGGATCTAGTTTTCGGGCAAAGTAAAAGCTCTACATGATCTTCTAAGGGACATGGCTAAAAAAGAAGAAGAAAAAAAACAACAACACCCAAAATAAGCAAATATCCAAACAGCCTTTGACAAAGGACTGCAAGTCTCTGATGTACAAAGGATCCCTACATAGATACACTGTTAGCTGATCATGTACACTGATCAGAAGCATAATTCTTTGACCCTGGGTTATACTCAGCCTCTACCCAAAAAAAACCCCAAAACAACCAAAACCCCAAAACAACCCCTCCCCCACTAAAAAACAAAACAGAAAATAAAAAGCAGTTTTGCTCTGGTTCATGAAGAATGAGAGCTAAAAATGTGTAGTGCTGAAAATATTTGCAAAAATGCAGCAGACAAGGTTTGTTACTGTTTGACACTTCTCAAGCTACAAAGATACGCTATCATTACGCAAAGGAGCCTCGCAATTAAGTGGGCATGCCTCCCCATTCTCTTCTCAGAATGCCAATTTCTCAAAATAGAACTATTCATACTAAAGCACCACATGTCATGCATCCTTGTACTGGCCAGGATTGTTGTGTAAGTCTGAGAAGGAAAAGGTCAAATCCTTCCTGCTGTTCAAGAAGAAAAGCAGTTTCTATGTAAATGTCCTTAAAAGAGGCAATTAGAGAATTTGTTACATGATTTCTGGGTCAGTTATGGTTATATAAATGGACAATTCACGTTCAAAATAAACCTGTTGTTTTCACGGTTGAACAAAAAATATGTGGTTGATTTGGTTTCCATCACAACCACTATCAAATCTGAATTGATAACAGAGGATGAACATCTCATTTTGGTTTTCGTCTTTTGATCACTCCACATCATTTCACATCTCAATATCTGAAAAGTCTGCGTCATGATTTTGTGCTGATTCTGCACCTAACCACGCCCATTAAGCAAATTGGCAACAAAAGCATCACCGACATTTCTGGTAAACCATGTTACTTGCGTGACAGCAATGGACAGAAATCACACTTTCCTCGACACAAGCCACAACTTAGACTAGGAAGCCAAGGCATATGCGGCTCACTACAGGAATGATACAAAAATCTGTGACTCTCATCCAAAAGAAATTCCACTTTTTCGAGGGGCGGGTTACTGACTGTATAGCAGTGCTCCAGCTAGGTTTGTCATTCTTTTATTGCAAGAGGATTACCACTAAAAGAAAAAAAGAAGAAAAAAAGGAGACTCTCTACAAAGCCAAGACGACTGTATCATGGAAGATTGAACATACCCTGAAAAACAAAAATAGGTTTTACCATGATACTCTGAACTTTTCACACATAAAAAGAGAAGAAATGATGATTGTGGTGGAGCTTCGAACAGCAAAAAATAAAAATAAAACAAGAAATGCAGGACAAATTCAATCCAAAATTCCTCTACAACAGAACATTCTACGACACAGTTGCAAATCCACTCATGTTTAAACGAGACTCTGTTCAGTGCTTCCATGCAAGCCAAGAATTCCATGAAAAGAATTCTGTCTTCCTAAAGTGTGATCTTTTTACTCTTGATTCGTATAACAGACAAAAAACTCCCTAAAATTACTGCACATGATTTGCAGACTGCCCTCCACATTACACACACACACAAAAAAAAAAATAACGCAATGCCACATTATAAAAATATTAAAAAAGAGACACACAAATCTAGATCACTGAACTTCTACTGATCTGTACAAATGTATCTACGCATTGTTAAAATCACGTAACATCATTGTATGAAGATAGCTCAAAATGGTAATGTTATTTCTACAAATTTTAAAAGGTATCCTGATGTAACGTCATTTCTGTCACGGCTCACATAAGGCTGCATCGTTCAGACTCCCCCTGGAAATAATGAAAAAAAACACAACATAAAATGAAATAAAAGATGGAGAAGGAATGGGAAGGAATAAAAGATAGAAGGGAGAGTAATTATGTAAAATATGTAAAATGTAGTGTCTAGCAGTCAAACATTCATTCATTCATTCATCTTTATTGGTCTATGCATGACATAGAA
The DNA here is from genome assembly GCF_040938485.1 of Diadema antillarum. Classification (NCBI taxonomy): domain Eukaryota; kingdom Metazoa; phylum Echinodermata; class Echinoidea; order Diadematoida; family Diadematidae; genus Diadema; species Diadema antillarum. The sequence continues at coordinate 180,393 of NW_027271384.1, forward strand.
ATTTGGTTTCCAGTGACATTACATTGTACCAAAATAATGATGACAATACAAACACATCTCACACCACAATTACATACTATGACAGGCACAATGAACACAAACAACACCCTACAAATCTTACAAGGAAAAAAAAATGAAATCAAATCAAAGATGGAGAAGGAATAGGAGGGAATACAAGATAGAAGGGAAAATACTTATGTAAAATATGTAAAATGTAGTGTCTTGCAGTCAAACATTCATTAATTCATTCAAGAGAGTAAGCCAATATTTGGGGAAGTGCATGCTATGTCTGAACACTGACAACACAGAAAGGCGGAACAAGTAACTACAACTGCACACTTGTTTGTTCCGGACAATAAATATTACTGTCAAAGTACGGTCCATGATACTTTCACCTTGATGCATTATCTCGTCCAAACATTTCTATTCCTATCTGCACTTACACAACTGTACAGAAACTTGGAAGATTTGTCACCTCTCTCCTCACTGTGCTAATTTCATAACTGGGCAAAACTGACTCCTGATTACTGCTTGAAAGACTAAAACAAGTGAGTAGCGCAAATTTGAAACTTACATCTCGAATTTCGTGGGTCACCACTTCCTTGGTGACAGTTCGGGTAGCCATCACCTGCAAGAAAAAAAAAAGCAGAAAAAACTTATTATTGCCACAGCGTCATTGATAGAGCACAGAAATCCATCAACTATTACTGACACATCAAGCCGTTGAGGACGGGCTGATTTTGCTATAACACTCATTTCCCATAGACACCTGCCAGAGTATACTCGGGACTCATCCTCAATGCGTTAAGAATGCATAAAATGCTCAGATTGCCACTTTCTCCCCCTTTCATAAGCTACACAGCTGAATTTTCCATGTCGGTGAAAATGGGATGCGACTCTAACCTACCAAAAGGCCGCAGGGTTGTGATTTTCCCACTCACTGCGTACCTTCATTGCTTCCCCTCCCCCTTTAACCCTAACCAGGCCGGGCTTTTTTGGGTGTTCTGTGGCCGGGGAGGGGTTGATTCAAACCACCCCCTCCCCCCCCCCCCCCCCAGATCTCGGCCATCGATTGCGCAATCACCATGACATTTGGCACGTGCATTACCTGTGGCGTATTTCACCAAGCTATACAAAAAGAAATGGAAATTTTCATCATAATAACTAATTATGCTAATATATGCATAAAATCATTAATACATTTTGCTCTAAATCAGAAATTAAAGCTCCTAGAATCCTAATTTTTGGTGAAAACAATCTTTGTAGCATTCCTAACAATTTACTTGAAAAAAAAAATTGGTATCAAAATCAATTTCTTATGTATTTTATTGTTTTATGAATGTCTTATGTATTTCTTTGTTTTTTTGACCTTTTGTTTTATCATTTTTTTTCTGCACAATTTATGACAGAACCTATTTCAAGCATAATTATGATAAAATTAATTAGTTTCAGCCTATGAAAGTGAAAATAATCATATCTTTATGAATAAGAAGAGAAAACTCCATTTGCATACACTTTATACACAAAAATCACGTTTTGGAGCCATTTTTGGTATGACAGGCATCTATAAAATGTCATGCAGCGTCATTATAATGGTATGCGCAATTTTCACGAAAATGGTGTCAAAAGATGCGCGAGACTTGAAAGTAAAAAGTCAGTGAACGGCGCGGTCAAAAAATTTCGCGCGGCGGAGTAGTCGCGAAAAATGTCGAGGGGGGGTTGATTCAACCCCCCCCCAGCCTTTTTAGGGTTAAACTTCCATCTCTTGCCTAGACCTCCTACATTTTCATGGTACTGCACTCTATTTTGCATGTATATCAACTGGTTTCAAATTCTACCACACAACCCATTTCTCACCATCAACTCTCTAAGTTAATTCCCTGGCGATCCCCATTCCTTTTGAATCAAAGCCATATCTTATCTCTGCAATGCACTCTTTCTAGGAGAAGAGTTTTAAATTCTGCTGAACCCATTTCTCGTAACCCCTGTGTCATTATCATCGGGTCCCCAGGTTCGACCTTGTTGTCCATTTCAGACCCTTCCGTTCAAATCAACTATCCTACGTGGGTGACTGTTCCTTCAGTAAAAAATAAGACAGAATTACAAGATACCATATTGCCTGAAGGATGCTATCCTAGTCAAGCAAAACTGATTGTTGATTAGTTTCTTCCATTTTTACCCTAAAGGGATCGTATAGTTTTGGTTGAGGCCTAATTTCAGGTTTCTAACATTTTTGGTGAGATAATGAGAAACATCTTATGAAACATGAAATAAAATGTGATTCTATGAGGAATTAAACGTTTATTTGATGAAAATCGGTTTTGAAATAGCTGAGATATCCAAAAGAGAGCAATTATAATAAAGTGTGGGATCCACACTTTATTACGATCGCTTTGTTTCACTTTGCTTTTGGATGTTTCAGTCATTCCAAACTCGATTTTCATAAAATAAACTTTGAATTCCTCTTAAAATGGTATGCTCTGTACTATATCATAAGTGTTTTCTTGGTATCTTGCAAAATACTAAAAGCCCAATTCTCATCTCCACCAATACTGTACTATCCCTTTTAAGGGAAACAATAAAATGTACGTTTGCATGTACATGTCATTGTTGTTAATGACCTAGTTCTTTTAAAGGGGAATGAAACCCAAATATATGTGTGGATCGAGTGAATGTAGCACTAAAACTGCAACACATCGGTGAAAGTTTGAGGAAAATCAGGAAATCCATTCAAAAGTCACAAATCTTTACAGCTTTGGTGCCGCCATCACTGGATGAGTAGACTACAACAGTCTGTGGCATCACATATGAAGAATGATATTAAGAAAATATAAATAAAATTCAACAAAATTATTTTGTCAATGAAAAGCACACATTCCTTGACTTGTTGCTGACATATGTTGTAATATCATTTCCCCACTTTCTGAAAAAAGGGAAGTCACAGTGCTCTTTCATTATGCAGGAATTTGAAGGGATAGTACAGTATTGGTGGACATGAGAATTGGGCTTTTAACTTTTTGCGAGACACCAAGAAAACACTTATGAAATTTGGTTTGGAATGACTGAAACATCCAAAAACAAAGTAAAACAAAAGCGATCGTAATAAAGGGTGGGTCCCACACTTATTAGAATCACTCTGTTTTGGATATCTCAGCCATTTCAAGACCAATTTTCATCAAATAAACATTGAATTCCTCATGGAATTACATGCTCTTTCATATTTCATTAGAAGTTTCTCATTATCTCGTCAAAAAATGTTAGAAACCTGAAAGTAGGTCTCAACCAAAACTATACGATCCCTTTAAGTGAAATGGTTTGCGATTCTACCTTTCTGTATCACCTTTTACCTTGGTATCATTCTCTCCTATGAATCATATGTTCACACCATTCCTAAAGGTGAGCTGGCCATGAGAACTCCTCATCCATTTATAGAAACCATTTAATTTCTTGTCACCCTTTCTGTCTGATCTCTTCTTCAAGGATCACCTATTCTTGGCATCTTACATTTCATCTCTGTTTAACTTTTGCCCTCATCTTTAAATCAACTTAAAAAGAGCTCAATAGCGCACTCTCCCCACTTAAAGGGGTGGTATAGTTTTGGTTGAGATGGGAAATCAAGCTTTAACATTTCTTGAAATCAATAGAAAGCACTTCATGAAATATCCACGAGCATACAATTCTAAGAGGAATTAAAAGTTTATTAGATGAAACTTGGTTTTGAAATGGCCGAGATATGCAAAAACAAAGTAAAACAAAGTGGTCCCACCTTATATTAGGACCTCTCTGGTTATTAATATTTCGGCCATTTCAAAACCCATTTTTATCAAGTACACTTTTAATTCCTCTTAGAAATGCGTGTTCTTTGATATTTCATATAAGTGGTGTTTCAATCTTTTCACAAAAAAAAGTTAAAACTTAAATCCGCATCTCAACCAAAACTATACCCTCCCTTTAACCCTCCTACTCCTCTTCCCCCCCCCCCCTCCATCTTATTTCAGGCCTTGTCTTACCTCTCCTGATGCATCCACGAGACAGGTCTCCACGCTGTCGCCGACGCCCCAGTTGTCCGTGTTCTTGAAGACCACGTTGCCGGGCGGGCTGTTGATCTTGCGGCTGCTCCCGGAGGCCCACACCGTCACTTCCTGCCCGGCCTTCAGGACGAACTTGCTGGTGAACTTGTAGGCGCGATCGCTGCCCCCGTCCACACTGCGTTTCAGCTGCCAGCCCCCAAGAGCTTGGTCCTGTGAGGCGGATGGCAATGAACAGCTTTTAGTGGCGTGCAATCCACAGCATCATCTTACAATATGCAATTACCAAGAAAACATATCACACTACAGGCTCACATTTCCTCTGTAATCTTTCAATGACATACTTACTGGTGACCGCAACAGTCATATAACAAACGATTTCCTTTAACCCTATTGTAACTGGGCTATTTGAGACCAAATTTTTACTGGGGGGGGGGGGGGGGGGGGGTCAATTTGACCCCCCTTAAGATCTCGGCCACCGATCATGCGATCGCCGTGAAATTTTGCCTAAAGATAGAGCTGGATGTCAACTACAAGATTACATGGTCATACAATAGAAAAATATTGCCTTTCTATTTTTAATCAATTAATTATGCAAATTTATCCATGAAATCATATTTTCACCTTTAACTCCATTAAAAAGACTGAAGGATTGCTAAATTTTTGTGTCAGAATTCCTCAAGACACATCAAACAATTTTTGTGTAAAAACAGCACAATCAAAATCAATTTCTTTTTGTTTTTTATTGTTTTGTTAATTTCTTATGTATTTTATTGTTTTTTCAACCTTTTGTTTTCTATTGTTTTTTGCCAAAAAATTGTTGCAGGCACTTTTTCAGGCTTATCTACACTAGAATTGATTAATTTCAATGGTTAAAAGTTGAAATAATCTAATTTATATCAACTTAATAAAAAAACACAATTTGCATTGGATTTGCACACGATATCATGAATTTGAGCTGTTTTTGGGTTGACAGGCATATATATGCAGAACATTACGTAACTTCAGAATGGTGTACCCGGATGTTGCAAATTTGGTCTCAAAATATGCGGGAGACTTCAATGAAAAAAGTTGTGAAACGACACGGAAAAATCTTTGTGCGTTGCGGAATCGTGGTGCAAAACATCGAGGGGGGTCAATGTTAAAATAGGGTTAAGCAACAAAGAAAATGCAGTTATCAATTACATGGATCATGAGGATCAGGCGTGATCCTCTTATCTACGAGGTACATCGACCACCTATCTGTTATAGTATGCTATTATCCCGATAATTGCCCTAACATCGAACAAAGAAACTTTTACACAGTAAGCCTACCTTACACCGCCCGTGTCCCCCAGGCCGTACGCACGTCCGCCCGTACGCACGTAACCAGTCACCCGCCATGACTCTTCCTCCAGTTCCACACAACCAGGTCACCCGCAAACGGGACACACAGTCAAGTCGCGCCGCGAGGCGAGGGGAAGGAGGGGGGGACACAGATAGGTGGTCGATGTACCTCGTAGATAAGAGGATCACGCCTGATCCTCATGATCTACATCAGTACATCTGACCACCTATCTGTTATAGTATGCTAGACCGACACGGACTAACAAGGGAGGCTTGGCTGTAAGACGGTGTAATCAACGGGACTTCGCCGCTGACAAAAGGGCAGCCCTAGAGAAGGAGGGCACAGCAGCGGGAACGTCCCGCAGATAGAAAGAAATGAAAGAATTGGGAGAACGCCAATAGGCTGCTCTTTGGATCTCCTCAACCGACACTCCTGCGAATAAGGCCCAGGAGGCGCTGATCCCGCGAGTGTCATGAGCGCGAGGCGCTACCCCCGGGGAGAGAGCCTCTGAACCAGCCGCTTTGATAGCGGCAACAATCCACTTCGATATGGTGTCTTTAGAGGCAGCAGAGAAGGGCTCCTTAGTCACTACAAAGAGTTGATCCCCGGAGCGTCGGTCCTTGGTACGGGCGCAGTAATATTTCAGGGCCCGTACCGGACACCAGACTTTGTCCTCTGCGACAGAGGAATGAGCGGCCAGAGGTTGGATGAAGATCTCAACCGGACTGGAGGCTGCTGTCTGATTTTTGGCCACATACGAAGGGCTAGGGATTAGCCTCACACCAGCCCGTTCCCACCGTATGTGGCCCTGCAGGGTAGACAAAGCATGCAGCGCACTACGGCGCTGCCCAGATGCGATAGCCAAGAGAAAAACCGTTTTGATGGTTAAATCCCTAAGGGAGGCTTCGGCCAAGGGTTCGAAAGGCGACCTGGCAAGCGCCTCTAGCACACGGGGAAGGCTCCAGGAAGGGAGCAATCTCCTCGTCGGGGGGCGTTCCAAGAAAAAGGCGCGAAGTAAGCCTGAGAGGGCGGGGGCAGTGGATATAGTGGACCCATCCTCGAAGCCAGTATGCACTGCCGCGATGGCGGAGCGATACCCCCTAATGGTAGAGATGGTTAAGCCTCTGTCAAAGAGGGAAACCAAAAAGTCCGCCACATCTCTTAGAGGGGCTGAACGGGGATCCACCCCGTGAGATTGGCACCAGGAATAGTATCCAGCCAAACGGGAATTGTAAGCCTCCCGGGTGGATTCTCTCCGGCTGCGGGCAACGAGTGAAGCAACTCGTTCTGACAAGCCCGCCTGAGTACCGGATTCCCTGATAAGGGCCAGGCAATCAGGTGGAGAGAGCTCGGTCGGGGATGTAGAGCTCCCGACACCGGCTGCGCTATTAGATCTGGGCGAGCTGGAAGGAGCCTTGGGCTCCCCACCAGTAGGTTTGTGAGCTCTAGGAACCAAGACCTCCTTGGCCACCAGGGGGCTATAAGGAGGATGGTAGCCTGGTCCCGCCTGATCTTGCGCAGGACGCGGGGAATGAGGGGGAAGGGTGGGAACGCATAGCCTCTGAATCCCTTCCACTGGAAGGAGAAGGCGTCCAGCCGCCAGGCTGCGGGGTCCTGCACTCTCGTGCAGTACCTGGGTAGCTGAGCATTCAGCTCCGAGGCGAAGAGATCCACCTCCAGTGGTGGCATCTGATTCACCAGTCGGCTCATGATATGCGGGTCGAGTCTCCACTCGGAGGGGAGGACCCGGCCTCGGGACAGGAAGTCCGCAATGAGGTTGTCCCTGCCCGGTATATACGAGGCCATGGGAAAAATCCCCCTGCGCCTGCACCATCTCCAGTGTGGCAGCGAGGGCGTTCAAGCGTGGGGAATGCGTGCCGCCCTGCTTGTTGATGTATGCCGCCACTGTGACATTGTCTGTGCAGATCAACACAGTCTGGTTTTGGAGTAGAGGTAAGAAGTGGTGGAGGCTCAGGATAACCGCTTGAAACTCCAGCACATTGATGTGGGGGAGGGTAGCCGAAAGGCACCAGTCCCCATAGGCATGGAGCCCCTGACAGTGACCGCCCCAACCCTTGTGGGATGCATCGGTAGTCACTGTGAGCGAGGGATGGGGGGGCTGCAGAGGGCTGCCCCTGCTCAGAAACTCCGGGCAACACCATCGCCTGAATAACAGGCGGGTGGCCGGGGGCAGGGGAACCATTTTCGTCAAGGGGTCCCGAGACGGATGGAAATGACTGAGCAGATGGATCTGCAGGGGGCGCATGTGCAGTCGACAGTCCGGCAGCACATCGACCAGGCTCGCCAGATATCCTAGGAACTGAAGGAAGGATCTGGCAGGGACTCGTCGCTGCCGTCTGAAACGGCGGGCGGCGGATATGATCGTAGACACCCGAGCTGGGCTGGGGCGCGCCAGCTGACGGGGGATGTCTATCACTGCACCCAGGAAGGTTGGGCGTTGTGTGGGCACGAGCTCCGACTTCTCCCAATTTATGAGAAACCCGAGAGACTGTACTGTTCTCAGCAGAAATGACAACTGGTGAGAGAGCAGGGTCTGGGAGCTGGCTGCTAACAGCCAATCGTCGAGGTAGCAAAATATCCTCAGACCCTGTTGCCTGAGGAAGGCTGCTACACACGCGACGAGCCTGGTGAATAGGCGTGGTGCGGGTTTCAGGCCGAAAGGCAGGGCGCGGAAGCGGAACACGTTCCCCTCGAAGGAGAAACCCAGCAGGTCCCTGGATGCTGGTGCTATCGGGACGTGGAGGTAAGCATCCTTGAGATCTATGGACACTGTCCAATCTCCCGGTCTGAGGCAAGGGAGTATGGACGCCAATGTCTCCATTCGAAAATGTTCCGTACGGATGTGCCTGTTTATTCTCTTGAGGTTGAGAATGAGGCGAAAGCTCCCCGAGCGCTTGGGAACCAGAAAGGTAGGGGAAAGGGATAACCGCAGGTGGTCGCGGATCCGTTCCACTGCCCCCTTCGCTAAGAGGGCGGCGATCTCGGCCGCCATGCCTCTGTGTCTGAGGGGAGGCAAGCGAGGGGGGGAAAGACGGATGACGCCTCCGGGTAAGGGAGTGGCGAGCTCGATGGAGAAGCCACCGCCTACAACGGAGAGCACGAAGGCGTCGTCCGTAATGGCCGCCCAGGCCGGCTGGAAGGCCTGAAGGCGGCCGCCCACCCCGGCTGGGGGGGCCTGAAGCGCTCGGGGCAAGGAGTCAAAAGCCGCCGCGGCCCCTGGCGGCCGGGCGGGTTGATCCTCGCTGTCTGTCTCTACCCCTGTGACTGCGGCGCCCGCGGCCGGAGCGGCGGGGCGGCTTAGGGGGAGGCAAGGTGACCGTTACGCGGGGGGGTCCCGCCGAGGGGCGAGCGGCCCCGCGGGGTCGGGGGGCTCGTGGTTGGACGGATCTGAGCTGCGTGGCCAATTCACGGGCCTGTTGGCACCTAGCTAACTCATCCCTGATCCGAGGGGCAAACTGACCTGAGAACAGAAAGGGGCCCTCGCAGGGCATGTCAGCGGTCAGCTGAACCCGCTGTCTAGCTGAAAAACCCAGTGCTTCTAGAGCCAGGTTCCTGCGACGACGAGTCGTGTACAAGGCTGCACGGGTAGACTGTTTCCACAGTTGTTCCGAGATAGACATAAGCAGTGCGTCGAGCAACTGCCTGTCTTCTGGAGAGACCCGCAGGTCGTCTGCTTGTACGGCCAAATTGGTCAGAGCACCCGCGTACGCTGCCAGACGCATCGTGGATCTGGCCAAGATGGACATATGCGTCCACCTCTTGTCTTCCTCAAGAAAGGAGCGTCTGCGTAGGGGGTTGACCTTCCCCACGTAATCGCCTAGAGCAAGCAGCTCGGGGGATAGCGTCTCTGGGGACAGAAAACGGGCCATGTCGCCCGGTTGAAAAGTGAACGCTCTTCTCAAACCAGGAGGGCCACCCCTGGGGGACGGTTCACGAGCGATGCGCCCGTACTCATCCTTGAAGTCGGCTGTGAGTGGAATGCCGGGATGAGTACCCGATCCCCCCCGGAAGAGTCGGGACGCCTGGGGCTGTTGCTCCGCAGGGTCCGGGCGGACCGTATAAAACTCTTCCAGGTAGCGGAGGAGCAAGGCTTCCGCCTCCTCACTGAGGTGTTTCAAACCAGGCGGGGCCTCGGTCCCAATCAGGGAGGGCGCCGCCGATGAGGTGGACATAGACTCCCACTCTGAAGAGGGGTCAGACTCTGAGGCAGGTACCCCGAGTTGATCAGAGAGGGGTGGGAAAGGGGGAGGCGCTAGTGCTGGGGAGAAAGTCTCCGCTGGCAGTGCGCTATCGTCCAACAAGGAACGGGCCGTCAGGCCCGAGGCAGGGCGTGGGATAGGGGGCGGTAAGAGCAGACCACCAGTAGAGGTAGCTACCGCAGCCTGACTGACAGCGGCCGGGGCCGGGCGATGCAGTCGAAGGCTCTCTGCCTGAGAGGGGAAAGTTTCCTCCCCGGGCGGAGCCCCTAGTGCCGCGGGAGCACGGCTCGTGCCGGCTATGAGCTCCCCGCGTGGCGGCAGTGGGGCCATGGGCACTGAAGAAGCAGCGGTCGATTCGGCCGGAAGGCCGGGGAGCGACCAGCCTCGGCTCTCTGCGAAGCGGCTGAACACCTCAAAGAGTTCAGCTTCACTAGGCTGAGCCTTAGGAGCCTTCTTCTTCTTTTTGCCCGAGGTTTTGGACTTCTTGGAAGAGGGAGAGGCAGAAGGGGCCGTGGAAGGCCTTTTCTTAGCCTTCTTCTTCCTCTTCAGAGTCCCAAGGGACGAGCTTAAGGGCTGTCCGGCCGGTGGGGTGCCGGTCGAGGACGCCGCCGAAAGCTGCCAGTCCCGAGCGGGAGGCTCAACCGGCGCCGCCCGAGCGGACGGGCCGGGGAGGGTCCCAGTGGTGGTAGGTGCCGGCTTGCTAGGAGCGCGGGCAGTTACCAACCTAGGGCCATGCACCCTGGGGTGCTGGCCGAGTCGGAGGGAGCCCGTGTGGTGGGCAGCCGGGGCGGACCCGCAGCTGGCGCACCACCGCTCCCGAACCCCGCCGCCGCCGGCCTGAGAGAGCCGGGTGGTGGGGAACGGGCGGGGCCGAGGCTGGACGCCGCTGCAGCCGCAGGGCTGCGAGCAGGCGGGGTGGGGGCGGCTCGCATGAGCGAAGGCGCTCGTGGCGGCACCCCACCGCTCTCTGTCACCATGGGCCGGCTAGGGCCGGGGGACGAGAGGCCAGCCAAACTCCGGTCAGGTCGCCAAGGACGACCACCCTCCTCCCCCGAATCACTTCCCTCAGAAGCGAGAATCTCAAGGGGCGGATCGGCGGAGCCGGATCCGAGCCCCTCCGGTTCAGGGACCGGCAAAGAGACTCCCTCCGCGAGGGGGTTCCGAGCAGAAAGCTCTGAGTCCGTCGGCCGTGCGGCCCCGGACGGAACCAGGGCCGGAGCCCTAAGTATGGGGGGGTGGGAGGATAGCCAAGCCTCCAACGTGGCCCACAAGGGGTCTGACCAAGTGGAGCACGTGGGACAGGGACTAGATCGGGTGCACGTGCGATGCAAAGCGCAAACTGGATGTGCGTCCCAATCTGGAATGGCCCGGCGACAAGAAGTGCATCTAAGAGTCATCCTGTATAAAAGAGAAGAGGACTCAGTTAGCAACAACATAAAGAAAATGTAGACATGAATAAACATACAAGTATCTTTACAAGAAAGTGTATGTTAAAACAAGGGACTCAAAAACCAAGTCAAAGTAGGCTTAAAAGCGTACAAGACAAGGGGCGGGAATTGGGCCGAGCTGGGCCGACAAAATTATCGTTGAAGGCTCAGCATAAAATACCCAAGAGACAGTAAACAAACATGAAACATGTGCGAAAAGGGTGAGAAAAACACCCAATCGAAATATAAAAGAAGCCCCAGAGGCGCGCCATAGGCGTGGGCCACCTCAATAAAGGCCTAAGGGGGGCACGACACACATGAAACATGCACGGAACCGAGTCTGGGGACGAAAACCCAAAGACAAGGTGCAATTAAGTCCCAAAGGGCTAGCCATAAGGTCTACAAACCATAATAAGGACCCTAATGGCGTGCCATACGACTACAAGTTGAGTAAATATGGCCAAAGGGCTTGCCATAGGTCAACGATCGGTAATAATGACGCTAATGGCGTGCCATAGCCCAAGCATGGCGAAGACGGCCACCCACGGCCAGCCATAGGCTAACTACGGTAACGAGATACTAACTCACGGCGTAGAGCCTACGAAGAAACCTCGATGTTTCTAACACCTTCAAAAAGGTCAAAAAACACCAAAAAACTCCCGAGAAGGTATAAAGGCATGAACGGGAGGAGGAAAAAACATAAAAGGAACGACAAAAAGCCGAACCGAGGTAGGCTAAGACGAGAAAGGGGGAAAAAACCCGCCAGTGCGTGGCGAGAAGCGAGGCACGGTGCACACACCATACAAACGTATGGGGCAGCGCGAAACAAAACCGCGGAGGTTTGGATCGAAATAAAATTCACGATTTCGCCCCTTTCTCGGTAACAAATGATGACAAAAACGATCTACAAATGTGATACAACAATCAAGGAGCAAAACTAAGGAAAGATATTGCCTGATTGCTGGGGGATCCCGCTGATGCAGTCGGGTTATCACGAGAGATCGAAAACACGTCTAAACGCGATGGTGGGCGAACAGGGAAGAGGAAGAGTCATGGCGGGTGACTGGTTACGTGCGTACGGGCGGACGTGCGTACGGCCTGGGGGACACGGGCGGTGTAAGGTAGGCTTACTGTGTAAAAGTTTCGATGTTAGGGCAATTATCGGGATAATAGCATACTATAACAGATAGGTGGTCAGATGTACTGATGTAGATCATTGAAAAAGAGAGCTTTTCCTTGACAGATATTGAACATGAGGATTAAGTCACTTGACTTTCCACTGACAATGGTGCCATGTTGTGAAAGTTTGGAAGTTGTCTCTGACCATGCAATGCACTCACACTATCTGAGTTGTTGTGCAACTTGATGAAGTTGCCCTCTGGATCGCTCTCGACGATGGCTACCACTCCGTTAGTGGTGGCGCTCTGCGTGGTGCTGGATTCGTCCTCCACGCGGCGGCGCTTGGCGGAACGCACCTCGCGACTGGTGGACTTCATCTTCCGGGGTGGCGTGCTCATCTTCAACCTGACAGAGATGTATCAAAGCCATAGAATCATCCACACAGCGGTAACTCAAACTCATAAACCACAGTAATACAACTTTGGCTGCAGGTTCCTTAAAGATTTTCAGACGTTCTAGGTAGCCAAAAGTGGAACACTTTCTATTCTATCCAACATATGATGGTAATGGCATAGAGGAGCAGAAATGTCACTTCAAATGATATGGAAAAAACATCCTGCACCATTCAATTCTCCATGTTGACTACCTTTTTTTTTTTCTATGGCACACTAAATCTGGAATGATGATGCATTTAAATGACCTTGGATGTAGAAAAGACTGTAATTTTTTTTCCCCTACAAATTCATATAGCAAAATGCTCAATTTCCACAGTACTAATTGCCACAGAAAACTCAAACGCTGTGAATATAGAAAAAAAAAAGAAAGAAAGGAAGAGAGAGCAAAAAAAAAGCACAAAAACCAAAACAAAACACACAGTAGAGTGATGCAGGGAGAGAGAATGAGAAATTGGAAAAATAGAGGGTATATCGGGAAATAGAAGTGAGTGACAGAGAGAAGAGAGATGGGGAGATATATATAAGAGAATGATAGAGAGAAGAGAGATGAGAATTATAAGGAGAGACAAAGAGAAGAATAGAGAAAGAGAACGATTTCAAGAAGAGAGATAGGGAGAGGCAAAAAAAAAATAGAGCAAGAGCGTGATAAACAGGAAGAGTAATATAGAGAAAAGAGATGGGAGGGCAGATAAGGAGAGACAAAAAGAAGAATAGAGAAAGAGAGCTATTTTAAACAGAGAGATGGAGGGAGAGATAAAAAGAGATGAAGAGAAGAATAGAGGAAGAGAGTAATACAGAGAAGAAAGAGGGAGAGAGAGATAAAGAAAGACAGAGAGAGGTATGGGGAGAGAAGAAATATGGAGAGAGAAAGATAAAGAAAGACAAAGAGAGGAAGATGTGAGGAGAGACTCACCTGGTTTCCTCTCCTTCAAGCAGCTTGCGGTAGGTGGTGATTTCGTTGTCCAGGCTGAGCTTGATGTTCAGCAGGTCGTCATAGTCCTTCAGCTGTTCGGCCACGGCGTCACGCAGCTGCTGCAGCTCTCTGTCCCGAATGGAGATGGCCTCCAAGTGGGACTCCTGCTCCTGGTGGAGCTGGTTCTCCAAGTCCTTGATGCGAGCGATGAGGGCATCGTTCTGCGGACATGGAGGGGTGACGATAATAATCAATAATGAACAGTGCACATACAGCGCATAACACAGATAATGTCCCTACGCGCTCAAAAAAAAATGGGAAGATTATATAAAAACATACTGTGGCGAAAATGCGATAGAGCGCCTTTAGAATATGTGGCTGATACCCTCATACCCATGGTGCAACTCATGCCAAATCTGCGGAAGAGCAAAGAAGGTATCTCAACGCAGACAAGCCAAAATACAAGTAGCCACTATTATCATTAAACCAATGGAGAGAATAGCTATCAACATCGTGGGACCACTTCCTACGTCAAGGAATGGGAATAAATAAATTATGGTTTAGAGATATCTGACTACTTCACGAAGTGGACAAAAGCTTTTCCAATCCCCAATCGCACAGCAGAGACAGTAGCAAAAGTGCTGATGGAAGAATTCCTCTGTAGGTTTGGTATACTAGTGGATATCCCCATCGACCAGGGAAGAAATTTTGAATCAAACCTTTTCAAAGAAGTTTGTTGACTGCTGGATATAGACAAGACATGAACCACGACCTTTCATCCTCAATCAGATGGGATGGTTGAGCGATTTAACAGAACACTCCAGGCTATGCTCTTGAAAGTCGTAGCGCCTGACCAAAGAGACTGGGATGAATGGCTCCCATACGTGATGATGGCCTAGCGGACATCAATTCATGACACTACCGAATTCTCACCATGCGAAATGAAGCTGAGAAGAAGCATGAAACTCCCAATTGATGTTCTACTACCCAATGCAAGCATAGACACTGACAAAGAAACCAACTATGCGTACACGCTGGAAACGAAAATGAGGAAAGTACACGACCTGGGAGCAGCACTCACCAGAAAGTAACGTACGACAGAAGAGTGGTATCCAACCCATTAAAAATGGATGATGCGGTTTGGCTAATCAATACAGCAACAAAGAAGGGACTTTCCCCCAAACTCAGACAAAGTTGGCTTGGTCCATATCAAGTACTCGACAAGTTGAGCGATGTAACCTATCGAGTAAAGAAGGAACCGGCAGGGAAGCCCAAAATTTGTACATCGGGACAGACTGCGACTTTTCAGAGAGAGAATCGCGGCAAAACTGGAAGGAAAACAAATGAGCCGAGACTTAAATTTCTCCAAACAAAGACAAATGTTGACTATTTCTCCACCCAAGAAGGAAACCAAAGCGGTACGGGTCTGATGGACTAGACTAATGTGCGAGCGGCAGTGATCGTCCTCCGTCATGAACACGTAGTAGTATTACAAATTTGGATTAGTAGTGGTAATACCTTTCACTGTGTGCGGTTTAACATACAGACACTGGTCCACACTGATCCAACCCAAATTGTATCCCAATTTATTTTGGCAAATTTTGGTTTGAATAAGAACGAATAGAATAAGAGAAAAAGAGACATTTTTCACTGTTTCATAAAATGAAGCTAGCCCCACGCCATGGCTAGCTGCTGAGAACCAACGACACAAATCTGGGAAATGCAGCAGAGGATGATCAATGACACGCACACTGGTTTTGCAGCTGAGCAAGATCATCGACACAAACATGGTGACTACCATGCCCCTTTGAGAAGAAGAATCAATAAAGACATTTTAAGACTGTGTTAAACAATGTTGTGTAATGAAGACATAAAAGAAATTGAAGTTCTTGAAGATATTCCAAGAAGATGAAGAAGAAAAGAAGACAAAGAAAGTATAGACATCAGTCTCACTGTTGAATTGGATTGTTTTATACCTGTAAACCCGAATCATGGAGGTCCCAAAATTATACTGTTTGGAAATGTTTGATTTTGTTCCCTGTTTATATAAATGTGAAATTGGCAAAAGAAGCAAATTGCAGAAAACCCAACTATGTCCTAACATTTCGGCCTGGAAATGGAAAAAAAAATGCCCCATCAAAATTTGAAATCCATGATTCAGGATGTATATGTACACTTTGTAAATAAGTAGCAAGTTTGTAATTTGCAAGCTCTGTTGGCACCCAAAAGCTCATTGGGAAAGTACAAGATATATAGTGGGAATATAACTTAATGTGTTCGATTTTTTAAGCAGTTGATCATGGCCAGCGGAACTAGAGGGGGGGGGGGGCCATTTTTTTTTTGCACCATACAAAGGAATACACAAGGTGTCACCACTTTGGACCCCCCCCCCCCAATTTTTTTTACCCTGGAAGTGCGTAAGTAGCACTAGAAAGAATAGATAGAGATCTTGAAGTGTGAGTGTAGTGAGGTTATGTTTTTGCGCTGAAGGCCTTTTTGTTTTCTTGCTTGTCAGCTGAAGAAACCCGGAAGTAGAAGGCGAAAGATGAGCTGAAGACCATTTTTTTTTCTTTTTTGCTTGTTAGCTCATGAAACCCAGAAGTGGGCCCCCCACTTTTGAAAACGCTCGGCCCTGTTGATAGGAGAGAGAAATGACAAAACATTCCACACCAACCTCCAGGAGTAGGAGGGGGTAGTGTGGCAAAAATGCGACAGAGCACCTTTAGTATATGTGGCCCATACCCTTAACTTTGAACACCTTGTAAAAATCCCATAGAGTTTGCCCCTGTGCTTTTCCTATGGAGAAATTGTACAAGAGATTTTGGCACACCCTATACTTTCATGATACACCCAGTATAGAAACCAAGGTAGACGGTGTCTAGAGTAGGGAAAAAGGCCAGAAGCTCTGGGGAAAAGGGGTCCAGAAACGATTAAGTTGTAGAAGCAGGGTTGCATAATACTCCAATGTATTTTGTGAGATGATGGGTTACGAAGGCAGGATTAGTCACATGACCGTGACCCTGGCTTGGAAAGGTATAAATACTGCGAGCTCACCGTGCAACTTTTCAGTTGGGGTGGGGGGTAAGTGCGCCCACAGCACTCTCTCTCTCTAGAAATACCTAAAAGATTAATGGGGAACCACTAGTTCTTACTAGGTCAGTGTAACAGAGCTCTGCAGAAAGAAAAGCGACGGTTGTAACAGCAGGAACCAGGATATAGCAATGCCGCACTGAACCGTAATTCGGCCTGTCGTTTTCACACCAGCCTCCTTCTTGCAACTGCTAGTCTTTGGCACTAGACCGTGCTGAATGGGTTTATGCATGGTTGAATGGTAAAGTGACATGCCTGGTTTTTAATACGCCTTGTGAGTCCTAATAGATAGACATGGAGTATGAGATAGGCTCAGTGAGAGCTATCTGACTAAAGTGCTGAGGTACTGCTGATGCATTATTCCCTGTGAGTACCAGTCGCCATACACGTAGGAACAAGAATTAATTAAAATTAACACTAAATTACATTTGTGAACACATGCATCCTGTATAGGAGTCCAATGAAATAAAACTTTTTTTACCCCTTTTACATCCATCATCAGACATTATGGTCTCATTTGAGACTGTACTGTGGGGATTCTGTACCTGAGCTCTGAGGGTGGTTATCTCGGAGGTGAGGTCGTCGATGGTGATGCGAAGCTTGCGTACCTCATCCTGGGTCAAGACCGACGAGTTCCGGTGGCGCTCTGCCAGAGCCTTCAAGTCGGCCATCTTGAAAAAGAGAATGATGCAGACACCAATGATTATTCTAGGGATTCCTCTTCACTTACTCTATATGCCATATATATCTTGTGACTTCAATTTTTTGTGAATTGGGACATCCCGCCAATTTCATGAGTAGTTCAATTCGCCATTGTGGAGTACAGTACTGAATGGAGAAATGTATGCGTACACGTCACATTCATGCCAGGATGAGAGTTAATATTTTCATGTGTTGTCAAATTTCGGATAGCACCCAACTCATGAAATGTGCAAAAATAAAAACTCGCGAAATATATGGCGCATACAGTACAACGGAGTTACAGTACCAGTACTTAGTTTCTGCTTTTGAGCTTGTGTTGAAAGCATACTCTTATATGGATCCAAGACATGGACCACGAAAAAGATCCTGCAATGACTAGCTTGAGGACACTCATACCTTGTTTCTTACGAGAGGACAGAATACCAGTTGGAGAGAGCACAAAGGACATCTGTAGAAGAGTTTGTTCGCAAAAACTGATAAGTCCATATTTGCCAAATGGAGATATTTGCCATTAAAGGTCAGGAAAAATAAAGAAAATAATAAGAAAATTTTTGCTTATTTTGACCATAACTTCAAAAATGTACCTTTATATATGTAGTGACCAATATATCAGTTAAAAGGTATTATTTTGTACTTTATGACAGAGACCGTACTTAAAAATCTTCAAAAATGGACTTATCGGTTTTTGCGAACACACTCTTCATATTCCACCCATTTCTTATGTTGTAGCTAGACACAGAATTTGATATGCTGGGCACTGTTTCTGTGCCTTGGAACAAATCTTATCTGACGTTATTATATCCTAGAGACTACCCTGCCTTGTCCATTTAGAGGAAGAAAAACTCTGAACTGTATCAATTGCATTGCATGAGATGTTGGGCATGAAATAAATGACATGCAAACACTAATGTCAGACAGACATATTTGGCATGGCATTATGTACTCGATCTCTGAAGCATCCTTCAACTAGGAGTAATTAATTTTTGCATTCTTTGGATCACTTGCCATGTACCTGTAACACACAACTCTTAGGTCATATTTCAAAATGTTAACATGGCAACAGCAACTGTAATAGATGTGACTACATCGTCTTCTCCAGCCTCAACTTCTTCCTCTGGCTCTCAATGTAAAACAAAGTAAAAATAAAACAATTAACAAAAGGGAAGCATCATATTTTGTGATCCTTGCCCTTTTTAGACCCAGCGACATGGGGAGACATGGGTGGTCTGACTGAATCGATCTTCATTCACTGCCCATCGAGATAGATTGAAAAAACACAAATAGTGCCCATCAGCTATAAAACATGTGCAGCTAATACGTGCAGCTCATTGGTAACGGTCATCTTCAGTCAAGATTCTTCAGCTGTGTGTGTACTCAGTGATAAATCTATGGGACACAATTTGTTATGGGGATACTCAAATATATCTGAGCTGGGCAAGCCTTCCCACTCCATGGTATCCCACTCTACAAGGTTCTTAAATCGAAAGCGAACTTTGCACGCCAGTTCAGCAACAAACTTCATACCAAGGCTACAATGACATATGCACATTCCCCATCAGCATACAATGACAATACCAGCAAATCTAATTCAAACAATCTTATGATATCTTGGCCTTCTCTTTCCATGAAATACGCCCAAACTGGTCTTGAAAATATCAATTCCATGAACGTTGTCTTAGTGCTCCAGGCCACAGCAAATGTGGGTGGTTTCCGACGAACATTCCGGTACAGAGATGCCACAAACAGGAGGGCAAATACTATTTACTATTCATAGATAAAGCGTGTCAAGTAATTTTAATTTCATGACTGAGTTATCTCTGTCTAGCCAATTAATTGCTCTTTGTACCTTACTCTTTGTCTCACATGAGTAGATAGCACATTCCTTCTATCAGTATTTTCATTTTAGCTGAAGAATGTTTTAACAAACAAGCAAACCCTTTCCTCACTATGACTCATGAAAAAATTTTATGAATGAACACTCACCAATAAGTCTACACACGACTGTTGCTAGCATGACACGACTGTTGCTAGCATGACACACTCTATATAAGAGGTTGTATGCTAACATTCAATGTCCATTCAAGACTCATTTGTTTAGGTCTGCTTTCTAGTTGAATTACACATTATGTAATTTCTTACTTTTCATCATAATTGTTTCATTTACTTCCATGTACATGTGTGTGTAATGATTTTTGTATTTCATAATTCACTTTTCCTATTGCATCTTGAACACATTGGTCATGTGGAATTGGCGCATTACAAATACCCTGTATCATCATCATCATCATCATCATCATCATCATCATCATCATCATCATCATCATCATCATTATCATTATTATAATGCCCTGGGAAAAGAGGGATAACTTTAACACAGATGGTCTCTCCGGGCCTTGAACCCAGGTGCTGCAAAGGTATCGACTGAGCCGGCTTGCCGCCCCTCCCAACTCACCTTGCTGAGGTAGAGGGACTCGGTCTCCTGACGGAGCAGGGTGGTCTGCTCCGAGGTCTGCTCTCGCAGCTCTTGCAGACTCTCAAAGATGGAGTTGTTGAGTTCCTCCAGGGTCTGGCCATCGAGGGTGGAGAGGTCGACTTGGCGCTTGGTTCGCACCTCCTTCAGCTCCTAGAAGGTTGACGGGGGGAGGGGGGGTGGATGGGGAGACAGGTGGGGTAAGGAGAAATGAGCAGAGGAAGATGATAATCAAAACAGGTCACATGAATTTTGGGGCTTATTTGGAAATGAATATTTGAAAAATCATCAGAGCAAGCTCGATCCCTTACAAGTGACAATGATAAACTTAGTTCTATATACAGATGTAGCAGGTCTGCCAACATTTCCACATCCAAATCAGGGAGATTCCACACGGCAATCAGGGAGATATCTGTGTGTTACACCCATTTCAGTGGGAGAAAATAATTCTCAAATCAGGGAGATTTTAATAATATTCTCTTATTCAGACATGAACAGATTTTGACATTTTCAGGGAGACTCCTGCAGAATCAGGGAGATTTGGCAGCTCTGATATAGGGACTATTGATGTGAGACTCCCCTAAACTTTGCAACTAATTGCATTGTCTTCACACATGTGATGATATCCCACTGAAAAAAACCCTTTTGATCTCTAGAAAACTGAGCTCATTATCATTGCAAAAGTCTCATCCCTATTGATGGTAATGCCATAGTCTTACATGGAGAATGCTTGTGGTATGAGATATTACATGAAAATAAACTTTCTGCACTCATGTTGAGAAGGGGGAGGGGGATGTTGGAAGCAAATTTGAAGCATTTAAAAAATAAAACAACAAATAACCAAACAAAAAACTGCAAACTTTATTGGCAATGATGAACAAGTCCTGTTAAATGTTTCTTTTTCAATCAGATATCATTAATAATGCCTCCGACAACACTTTGTGGGTGAGGAATAAAAACTCTGGTCAGTATTTCACGCATCATTTTTTGGCTTTTCCCTGTACCATAATTGAGAACAATTGGGGGTGGGGGTGGGGGCACTTTGGCCACTTCTTACGCCATTTCATTCTTGCAGGCTCAATTCATAATACCAAGACATCCTGTCAGGTTTATAGCTGAACTCCCTTGCCTCACTGTACATCCATGAATAGATTAGTGTAAGGAAGCACGGGATATCCACTATGAGTTCACTGCCCTTTTATCCGGTGGATTAGCCACTGCTAAAGTAAGCTCCGCCTACATTATCCAACTGGAGAGCGAAAGCTCTTCGTCCACATGCTCTATTGTGATTGGACTCTGCAAGATCTCAATAAAGTCAAATATTGATTGCAAAGTACTGAGCTGAGCACTATGGAATGAGAGAGAGGGGGAAAGGAAAGAGAAAAGGAGATATGGCATCCTTGGTAATTGATTGAAAAAAAAAAAATCAATTCCAGGGATCTCTTAGCTTGGCTGGTCACTGACCCGTGACAACCCAGACAAAGGTCAAGAGTGCTGTAAAGGATACTTTTGCCTTCCTTTGTTTGATAAAGAAAAGCTGCTGACTGGTTGTCTGGAACTGGCACAAAGCCTTGAGCAGCAAAAGGGATGCCTTGGTTTGTTTGATGGGCACTACAGCCATTAACAATTCTGTCATGAAGTTACGTTCCACAGTACGATTAGGTGGCATCTCCTCACCTACTTTTACAGTATCATGTTAATCTGTCATATTGCCCAGATAATCAAATCATACCTCAATGTATTTCCTTTAAAAAAAAATCTAACACCAGACCATAATTTCCATATGCAGTGCCTTTGCTTACTTTGTTACCTTCATTAGAACGTGTGTCCTCTGTGTCAACACCGATACTGTGAGAGAATGTGTGGAAGGTTTTTTTTTTTATTTTAAATTTTTGCATTTTTACATTTTTACCACCATACCATCATTTCCATATGCAGTGCCTTTGCTTATTTTGTTAACCTCATTGGAGTGTGTGTGTGTCCAATGTACTATCACCGTAAGAATACCAGTATGTGAAAAAAGTTGTAGATCAGCTTTACCTCTCTGTACAGCTGTTCTTTGAAGGCCAACTCCTCCTTGAGGCTCTGGATCCTGTTCTCCAGATCCACACGCAGCAGAGTCTCCTCTTCCACCTGGGCATGAGAGATAGATGGATAGATCCATTGATAGATGGAAAGATTGATATATGGACAGATGCATAGTTGGATGGATAGATGGATAGATTTATAGATGGATAGATTTATAGATGGACAAATAGATGGATAAATGGATGGATAGATGGATGGACAGGTAGATATATGGATGAATAAATGGATAGAGCGAGAGGGATAGATGGATGAATAAATGGATTGATAGATGGAAGATGGATAGACAGGTAAATAAACAGATGGATGGATGGACAGATAGAGAAACAGATTGACAGATGGACAGAGCAAGAGAGAGAGAAAGGAGAATTACTATTACTATCATCTTTTCTCTTGTTTTTGACAGTGTAGAAAAAAATTCTACTAGGATACTGACATAGCCAATGCACTTCTAAAATCACTACTAGTAACGGATACTAAGTACAAAATTGACAAAATACAAGCTACTACTAAGTGCAAAATTGACAAAATACAAACTACTACTAAGATAATGCGTACTGTTTATGCATAAAAAGAGAGGTGGCAAAAACCTTGACATGCTTTGTCCCGTTACACACCAATTTAAATAGTTTAATCAATGTAAAACCTTCAGCTACCTTGCATAGCGGAGTGCAACGTGTTTATCTGTGTTTTTGCTTTCAAATGAACTCAGGCGCATCAACCCTGACACACATCAATGCGGTAACCGTTGTACACAACGTTTGCAGCTGTTACGTGGAGCGCGGATGGCCATCGATGCTAAAACACACACACACACACACACACAAACACAAACACACATGCCTTATTTTTAATTCTCCCAAATGGGATGCAGGGGTCACCAAGCAGGTGTGGAAATTACGTCCGCAACAATGAGCATCGCCTTGACCATACGTTAATTCCGCGCTTGATACTAAGCCGATGTGTGTGTCACCTACAGAAGGTCTAGATATTCTGATTTGCTGTGGAAGGTCACCTACCGAGGTACTCCCTGTCATCACAGCACAAGTAGATAAGGAGCAGCGAATGGGAGAATTTTGCATGACGCATAAAACTACATGAATGCCCCCATGAAGGCGACATTAGAACAAGATAGATGAGAAGGGGTGACAACTTACCCTACACTACTCAAGATCAGAACATTATAGTTTAAGGATACAAGACTTTATTCCTCAACTCATGGAAAAAAAGAAAAGAAACAAAATCAAACAAGAGAGGCTATGACATCATCATTACCTATAGGGCGAATTCAAATTCTGACAGTACCCTATTATGTAAAGAAGGCTATGACATCATCATTACCTTAGGGCGAATTCAAATTCTGACAGTACCCTATTAGAAACACAAACTACAAAATCCTATTAAATTCTCTTATTCTCTGTCTACTTTTAGTGATGCTGGTTTGAAAGTTACTCTATAGTTACGTGTACCACACATCTACTAAACCAGTATATGTTCACATGCATAAAACTTTCATAAATTTTGTGAGGAGCCAAGATTCGTAACAGTAGAATGCACATGAAATTGGTTTTTTTTTCCTACCCTATGCATTGAATGCAGTTCGTAAAAGTTTTATGCCACGAAAAGGGCTGATGGCTCCAATTTGCGAAAGTTTCATGCTGCGAATGTTTCTGGTTTTACAGTACTTCAACATGAAGGGTGGATTTTTTCCCCCTCCATGGCAGCCCTGGTCTTACCTGTTTCTTGGCCACCTTCAGCTGCTTTTCCTTGCTTCCTAGCTCTTTCTTGGTGGCGTTCAGCTCGTCCTCCAGCTGGCGCTTGTCGTTGGACAGGGCCCGGATCCGGCCGTCCCTCTCGGCGAGCTGCGCCTCCAGCACCGAGATGCGCTTGTTGGCCGAATTCAGCTCTTTCTCCAGTTGGCTCACCCTGAGGTAATGGAAAGGAAAAAAAAACACAATCATGAAGTAGCTGTTTATCTACTCAGAAACACCCTTTCTCTCTCTCTCTCTTAAAAAAAAAAAAAAAAAAAAACCGATTGAATAGACATCACAAAATCATGTTGTATAGTTGACTGCTGCACGATAGTACAAACCCACTTGCCCACTAGTCCGAGCAAGTAAAACTCAATTTATAACAAGTCTATTAAAAGTGATTGGGCACTTGCCTCTCGAAAGAGTCTGGGACCCTTGCCCGAATGCTCATTTGAGAAATTGCGAAATATATCTTTTGAAATGACATGAAGTGCTACCACTTCCTTTGCAGATGCAAATTTCTATGACCTAAACGTGCAACATAGCTACCAGATCTTTTCTTCTCCTTCCCCCTCTTATTCTTTTGATGGAAGTTAAAGCATTATGTCTCTATTTAAAGAAACATACAAATGCATTAATTAATTCTACTCAACACTTCACAATATATGCAGCGGCAATCCCTACATATTTTTCAATGGTGATAATTCAGTAAATGCTACTTCTGAAAAAAAAAAATCAGCAGAATTTTATTAGTCCAGTAACTTTCTTACAACATGTCTTATTTCAATGACACCTTAACTGTTTCATTTATTTGATTAGCCTATACTCTTCAAAACCAATGTGAACATGGAGTGAAACTGAACATTTTTGCATGTCTACAAAGAAAGGAGGAAATCATAACTCTTGTGATTTTTCTCTCCTAACTACTGCTCCACATGCACAATAATTGCATCATAGTAAGTACAAAACAAACAAAAACTAATATACAAAGTCCTTTTGCTGCCCGCTCTGATGTCCTCTACAATTCAATCATCTCTTGTTGCATGCATGGTTGCATTTGAACAAACATATGAGCATGTTGACTCTGCAAAGGGAGACTAGTATGCAAATGTGGCAAGTAATGAGGTACAATGTACACTAGACTTTTGACCTTGGACAGTTGAACCCGCATCTTAGCAAATGTCATTTCTGAGAACATACTGGTACCGGTAGCTGCTATGTGGCCGTAATGTACTGCAAATGTGCAAAAGAAATATGTACGTGGAAATCCAATCAAGAATAGAGCCACATTCCAGTAAGGGAATTCATCTTTATGATAATGGGTTGATATTAAGACTGAGTGAGTGACATGCATTGTGCATGCTGGCGGGGAAAACAAAAATCGGCTTCAATTCAGTCAGTCGGCAGCAATTTCTTACTGCTTGGGACAGGGTCTTTTATAAGGAGCATACAGGTGTAAGCCTACTTCTTCTTCTTCTTATCGCAAAATGTGCATGTTTGATACCTAAAGTTCGCTGACTACTGCTACATGAAGTTGCCTGGGGCGAAACACGAGTGGTTGGCATCATTTGCCTGATTTCTGGTAAGGGTATTGTACATTGTATGTACGTTGTATGTGGAGCACTGCACTTCACTGGGTTAGCAACCCCTGCTCTTTGCAATGAATGCATGAATGAAGTGGTATCTTTAATGTGCATGAATCAGGACTTACTCGCACATGGGACCTCCATTTAATGTCTTATCCAAGGGACAGAATGTGTTTTTGTCTCTTTGCTAGGTGCAGTGGGAATGCAGCCCGAGCCACTGGGTTGTGAGGCATGCAAGCTAGCGATTGAGCCACATGACTGCCTATGTAGGTCATGAGCGTACTGTCCGTATCTTTGACCAACTTATTGAGCTGAAATGATAACTCAAAACTACAGACATATTGGGAAATTTTCAGGTGTTGTGAATCTGTGACTGCAATGCTGCAAATTAATTTTGATCATTATATTTATTGGAGCGCTAAAAGGATACTACAAATGTGCCACCACGATCTGAAAGCAAGAGGTCAAGTTAAGTAGAGTATGGGGGCAGCTAAATCTGTGGGAATTTTCTACTAGAGTTGATTAGCAGCAAATTCCCTCTGCCCTATTTTCTGTTCTATGGTATTAGGTTACTTTCCAAATCATTCAGGCATTTGTGGGGGGGGGGGGGAAATACCAATATGATATAGTTTTTATGCACATTTTACTATCACAGTATACTTCATCCCATAAAATTCTGGAGAAAAGGATATATCACATCTGCAAATAGGACAGATATTTTGGAGTACCAGACACCGCACGCGACATCATACAAGTAAAAATGTAAACTTGAAATCCTGAACGATCCACACGTTTTCCAAACTCTGCCATACACAATGTATGAATACTGGCAAAAGCCAAGACTATTTGACCCCAAATCTGTGTACACTTTTCACTCCAGCCACACAAGCCTAATTTTCATATCATTTTTTAATATCTGAATCTGCCATACATATGGTAATGACTCATCAGCATCACAAATGGTAAAATGAGGCACTTTTGTACATAGTGAAAGACTCTCTTTATCAATTTGATCTATATTCTGGCTCTATCAATGGTCGTCTCTACCTCCCAAAAGACCTTGGAACCAAAGGATAATAGCATTCACAGTCTGAATAATTCACTCTGCCTTTCATTCAGTACTTGCAGTGCTTCAAATTAAACCGTCTATGAGAAGGTCATTAGTTGGTGAGATCCTTGAGCACACACACACACACACACCATACAATGCATGTATGATGTACGAGTAGATTTGCAAAAATTGTCCACGCACTGTAAAGCATAGAGTGTCGCACACAAAAGAAATCGTGTTCAGAAGCGTCAGTGCAACACCTAAAGTAGTGATAAACAACCCTCTGGGAGGTGGGACCGGGAGGCTGTACAGTCCTTCCAGTCAACCAAAGCAGCGAGAAAAAACAGCATGGTGTTTGCTTAGAACTGTCAAAGTTATGAATGAAGGTAGATGGTGTCATACAGCACATTGGGCAGAAGAGAGAAAAAGAAAGGTGGCTAACTGTGCAGAGCGTGACACACAAAGTACTACTATCTCATGATCCTTAAAGTAAATTTTCAAATGTTCAAAGACACAACCACACCAATATTTGTTTTACAAAAAAATGAAACAGTCTCAATACAGAAAGAGAGAGAGGAAAGAAAGTAGGCCCTACATTAAAATGATCCCATCTGCACTTTTGTAAACATAAAGCACCACCTGCTCTTTTACACTGTATTCTGCCAAGAAGATGTAGATGCAATGTGCCTAGCACAGTCCGTACACACAAGCAAGATTAGGGGTGTTCACACACAATTTAAATCGATGGTTTTCAAAATCGATTTTTGCAACGCCGTGTGAAAACCTACAACTCTTGTGTGTGGATACACACACACACTTTTTCAAGAGTTAATTGCCTGAACAAATTTCCAAGCTAATTTTAACTTTCATGAGCTTGAATAGCTCACTGTGAGACCATCTCCCCCCCCCCCCCCCCCCCCCAATATGCATATGAGAGCAAAAAACACTCGATTAACTCTGGCATGATTCTATATCCATGCAACTGGCTTGTGTGTGCCCACCACGTCTGACAGCGGTTTCCAACCTTTGCCGCCATTTATCAGCCGTTACTATGGACCAGCTACAGTGTACTAAAGCAAAACAGTTGTACCTACTACAGTGTAGCTGCAAGCACTAAATTGTTGCTATGGTGATTATAAACACAATTGCTGCAAGCCTTTGGATGAAACAATGTCATGGCCAACTTTACATGTAGCGTACATATATACAATGTAGGTAACTTTAAAAAAATTAAAAAAATAAGTTGAGTAAAGGTGCATTATAGCACAACATTCACTCTGACTTTCCCACAACCTTGTGCTGCTATTATAAGTATTAATCTGGGACAGCATGCATTTTATAATGAAGTAGCCTATAGAATTTTGCAAGCCTGAACATTGTCAGTCTCACAATTAATACAATGTATGTGTACATCTGTACACCATTCCATACAAAAATATCAAAGGCAGCTACACTGTACAGTGTCTCAGGTTTTTAGAAAGTCTACATTTTCAAGCCAAACTGGCCTAATGTTATTACTGTTTTAGATCTTGGACCAAAGCTACTTTTTATAGCAGTCTGAGAGAATCAATTGTTGGCTGATTACAATGTATATCAAATACCATTGATCTTTATTGCACTAGTCTGCAATCTATTGATACTCCTGCAATAGTGCAAATTGAGTGCCCTAGAGCTCATCACAGGGGCATGCCCGGCTAACTATGCATAATTAATTAGGAAGGAGCTGTCTAAGTCGATGCCATGGCAACAGCATCAACATCACACACTGTGTCTTCATCACTGCTAATAGTCCATGATGAACAGGGAGGGAGGTGATCTCACCTCCCTGCCATGAATGAAAGCTGATAGTAAGGTTGGCATTGGAGAACCCAAGGGCATAGGTCACGTGGAAGTGACCCAGGTAAAATATTTAGTCCATTAGAATGGTCATGAGTGTAGTCTGCTTCCGCAGACTCCGTTGCCCAGAGCATGTCTACTGTCATAGGCTGCGTTTATCATCTTTCCCCATGTTTGAAACACATTCCAGTACCCACCATCAAAACATGTTTGCAAAGGCCTTTGGGATTGTGTTTCTTGAGCTGTTGCATCTATTATTTCCATGGTGAGACAAGAGGGAGGCCTTGTAACACCCATATCTCCTTCAGAGTTGTTTGGAAACCTTATTTCTATGGCAGAAGTCAGTTGATAAAAGCACCTTCATGTGCGATGGGTTTGGGAAGAGGAGGGGGAACAAAGAGAACAATATATATATATGTATATAAATAGCAATAATAATGTCACAACAGAGGAACGCAGGGAATGCATTAATTGCCAATCTTGATTTTAATGAATAATCCGAATTTTCGAGGATCCTTCCTCTTCATCAGGGACGACAGTGCGAATTTCCACAATGATATTAAGAGTCAGTATATATACATATATATACATATATATACACACACGTAGGCCTACCATAATTTAATGAAGCATTTTACGGAAGCTTGTACATCATGTTGATATGAAACCCTGCCATTAATTTGTGACTAGAACTGTGTGAATATTGTTCACAACACTATATAAAGTTATATGGAGAATATTATAAGTAGACCTTGATAAAAACTCCTGATGAAAACAAGGGTGTGTTTTGTGGTTGTTGTTGTTGGTTTTTTTTTTATAACACATTCATTGTCTTCTGTACAAAAAGCAAGAGAATGTTGACCTATACGTACAGTTGTAATGAATCTATCAATTCCTAATCACATTCCACAGACTTCCACAGACTTCCACAATTTTGAGTACTGCTTTTTCACCAAGTTGGAAAACAAACAAAACAAATCTGATGGATAACGCGGAGCACAGAAGCATGCTATGCTATACTTTGTACTTCCACACTGGAAGAGGGAACTCTTTCAGGAAAGGTGTGCAGGATGCTGAGGTTTTAGAGGACAGGAAAGCTTTCCTGTCAGAAAAAAAAATAAAAAAATCAATTCCTTGATATCTTCTTCACAGACATGATTCCATATCACAGGATGTGCAAATGTGCAAATGCATATATCAACAGTAGCTGAAATAAAAGGGTACATGATCTACATACTGTATGTGGTGCACGTGATCATCAAATCACGTTTCCAGCCCGGCTTTAGACAGTATGCTTTATTAAGGACACAAATGCTCTTGTGCTGATCAATGCCACAATAACTACTGGAAGCCATATCCCCATGCAAGGTTTCTACACTGTATATTTGTCACAATGCACTGCCAAGATGGATCAGCAATACTATGTAGTCTTGTGAAAAGTTTTCAAAATGGTATTACTGGAGTCTGAATAAAAGACCATACTCCTACTACTGAGTACCACATTCCAGAGGTGAGTCCATTCAGCAGGCGCTGGGTAGGCTGGCCTCATATCACACATAACTGTGAACCTCAGCATGCTGGGGGAATTTCAACTAGAAATTACAAAAAAGGGAAATGTAATACACCAATTACGGTATAAAATTACCAAATACCTTTCATCAGTTCACTCCAGTTATATAGAGAGCACTGTGCTATCAACTACCCTTTGTTATCAACCTCCAAGCAGTGAACAGATTTATAGATAGAAATCTAGAAATCTTTAGTTTCTATTATTCCAGCAGACAGAGATGGACAGACTATTATACTTGTTTCTTATAAACATGTTTGTACTGCATTGGGAAAAACAAATCATAATAACAACAGGAAAGAAACATACAAATGTGAAAACGTTTTAGATGATAAAAAACATTAATTCACATGGTTGCGATCATTGGTCATGCCCTACATGTACACAACTTGTAGGGACCTAAGTGTAATAAGTCTACCGGTAACTGTTTTACCAGGTAAGTAGCATTAGTACAAATCAACTTATTCGCATTGTACTGGCATTTTAGTGCATCGTGTCGTACAGACAAAAAACACAATTTGCTTGCATTTTACTCACACGAATCTTGGCTCCACACAAAATTTGTGAAAGTTTCATGCACACAAACGTTTGTTTGTGTAAAAAGTATAAATATAAACATCAGACATAAGGACCTTGGCTTGCCAGACTAATTTGCCCAGCGGATATTGTTCCTATTAAATGTGTTTATACCTTCCACAGCCTACCAACATTGCCAATGTCTTTGCTTGCTGACATCAGCTGACGTAGGAAACAACCTCATTTGACATATTTTCTGCTGCCCCGTCTTTTTTTTTTACTTGACTTTTTTTTAAATGAGTTGTGATACACATGACAACATTGATGATCACAACAATTTGCTACCAGCTCTTATCTAAATCTACGGAGAGAACACAGAATCCTGCAACTTGCAAAGGGATTTTTAGTACCAAACACAAACAAACAAGCACACAATTGAAATCTCTATCAAAAGGGTCACCTGCACTCTTCCATAATAGATAAACAGCACATACACTATACAGTCCTACCCGTGTGTTTAGAAGTTGACTGTCAATGTCCATACTGTCTTCCACTTGTGGCTGGTGCTGTAATACATACACTGTAACTATACACCCTTTTCTCGAGGAAACAGAGACAATTTGCCCACAAATGTCTGCTGGTAGACTGTGAAGATGCCAGTAATTTAACGTTTGCGGTGCTCCCTGCCTGCATTTATACATACACCTCCCAGCAAATTTCCACAACCAGGCTAGAGCAGGTGAATATGCAAAGATACGTGTAGTTGCCGAGTTCACTGTCACTTCTGCATGACGTATGTACAACTGAATGCCAGGCATAAACATTATTCAACCATATAATTCAGTGCTGCCAGCATTCACACAGCAATATCAGGGGGATTCCAAAGGCCCCCCCAGATGATACTTTGTGTGTCACATACATTTCAATGCAAGGTGCTACATAAGCACTTGCCTGATTGCCCGGAGCAAGTGAAAATCAAAGTCGGGCAAGTGTTTTGAAGCAATGAGAAAAAAAAATGTTTGTTTTTCCACTCCCCCCCCCCCCCCCCCCCCCCACACACACACAAACCCACAAAGTCAACCATACAGAAGCCAAAAGAAAATGACTGTTTAGTGATGCAATGCACTTTGATTTCATTTCAACAACTTTCCAACACGTGTACATGAAGAAGCCCCAATGCAATGCAACACCAACACTTGATCAAACCAAGGAGGTACTGTACTAGGCGAGCCTAGTACCTCCTTGATCAAACTACATACAGACTGTATGTAAGATTGTTACTCCACTGTGTATAAAGCGTGCAAATAAATGTGTACTGTTCATTTAAATGATTAGTGATTTGTTAAACCTTTAACTTAGAAGTGATTTTGTTTATCATTTTCTTATTTCTTGACTTTCTTTTTAGGCAAGTAAAATTCATGTTTCGGCAAGTGTTCTGCAACAATTTGAAAATCAGCTTGACCAACTTCTTCTTCTTCTAGGTGAAGTACTGACCTTTGGGAAGAGTATTTTTGTACTTTCAAACTCGGCAAATGATAGAAAAAGAAAGTAATGTAGTGCCGTGCAATGTGCAATAATAATTCCTAGATCAAGGATTTTTAATTTATTTATTTTACTATCCAGGCATAAAAGACATAAAATAATATGTTTTTGGGAAGAACTGCGGCAGAATTAGGGAGATTTGACAGCTCCTATATTTGACTGCTGTGCAAGCAAAGACGAAACTGTACTGTATGTCCAAGGAGTTGGATTACATCTCATCTTGTATTAATCAACTGCACTTGCAGTCAATGCTGTATAGATTGATACTTGATACCAGTTTTGAAAAGAATATGCATAGAAACTACATGTTGTACATCATCATTCTATTTCCAGTGGAGCTATGTATTGCACATAGTATATAAAAATGTATGTTAAATTCTTGACGGAAGCATCATGTACAATCTATACATTTATCACATGATATACAATGTATGAAATGCAGCATGAGTACTGTGTCTTTCGAGGTCAACAGTTACTAATGGCAGAAATACATTGTATACACTGCTAGCCCCTGACGAGCCATCCAGTGTTTCAAGAAGAAGTCCAGATGGTTCGATCTGATGTTTAAACATACATACCCCCTACTCCCCACACAAAGTTAAAATATAAAGTAATATCACAAGCAAACAAAGCTGAAAAATGAAGGGGCACTGCATTGACATCTTAGTAACCGCTGATACTGTCATGTGAATGCAAATTTGTCTTTTTTTCTCTCTTTCTATTTTTTCTCTCTCTAAACTGTGACCTTCTGCTCCTATAATGCAAAACTGGGGACGCTTCAGCCAAGCATATAGCCTATTGTGAGCGAAGCAGGCGTGACACCATCCATAGAATCCTCGAAAAGACTTTTACCATGCAGGGAGTGGGGTTGACACAGTAGAGTAAGCACAATAAGAGGAGGAAAAAGGTTACCACCACAGACGCACTATCAATCTAGTTGTTGTACAGCGGACTAGCCTACTTTTTTTTTTCTTATTTCATGGTATTGTGTGTCAACCTTTGGAGACTATTTGCAATACTTGATTAAACAGATGCTAGCTGTACCCTTCAATATATGTAAGAATTGTGCCACTAGCTTAGCTTGGAAGAGGCACAAGCAAAGAATAGCCCAAACATTATATGGATTCCAGTTTACCCTGGACAAATGATACCCTGGAATGTCTGCAAAACAAAGATTATCTCTGTACTGGGGCCGACTGTGCAGTGTTCACTTGTAAAGTTCTACGTTTCCCAGCATTAAATGACAATTCAGATGGGTTTGTTTGTTTGTTTCTTTCCATTCCTCTTTCCTTATCATCATTAAACTAATCATAAAAACAATAGGTATCAGGTTGGAGGTTTTCTTCGTCTTTTTTTACACTGTCTGTAGTTATTTTGGTAGTATACACTGTACATGTACATACTGTAATTCTGAATTCTTTGTCCAATTTTGGCACCTTGCCAGGTTATTAGATGATGTCCACAATGCCTTTCTCTAAGTTAACAAAATAAAAGAAACAACAACAACATGAATACAAAGAAGGCCTACCCATTGAAACTTTTAACATAACACACTCAGGCCTGGCCCAGCAAACTCAGAAACTGACTGTCACTCCTTTTCCACAGCCTCTCCTTCATCTTTTGGAATCTCTGATGCCTTCGATGTACAGAGTTTTACCTTGAAACACGATATGATACATGTTCATTTGTCTTTCCCTTTAAATACTTCTTTCCAATTGTCGTAAGTCGGACAAGAATCGTGTCTCACCAGATAGGCCTACTGGTTTATCTACAGCTATACAAACAAGCATTTAAATTGATGACCTTAATTTAGGATAAGATTGTGAAGTCTTCTTTCTGTTTTATTACACTGTACATGATGCCCTTTCCTCTGTTTGTTTTTTCTCCATGTACAATGCACTGGTTAAATGTACTCCTTTAAGAAATTCCTTACATTATTCTGTATCAGAAAGATAAGAAATACAATCCTATCTCCTCCTAACGCTTCTAACAGTTGGACAAAGTTGAATATGAAGAGGGGGAAAAGGGAGAAGCAGAGAAGAGAGCCTTAGGGTCAACATCACGCCAACCTGTGTCCCGACCTTTGACCTACAAGGTATGTCGAGGGTCTGGCATCCCACGCAGGGATAAGCTATTAGAATCGAAAGACGCTGAATTTATTGGATATTTCAGAAGAAAATAAGGAATGGCAGCATTCATGTGAGCCATGCACACTGCAGCATTCTTTGTACATGTTGAAAGCAGTCCTGTTTCCATGGCATCATTGAAAACATGTTTATTTGTGGGTGTAAGTTTGTATCAGGTTATCTGAATATCATTCTTTTTGATTGTACAGTATATTCTGTGTTATCATACACTGTACAAGCAATGTTCACTATCTTTTTATTTTCTAAATTGAATCATCCCCCCCCCCTCGTTCAGTCAGACACAAAAGTTATAATCGCATTATGTTTGCAAAGCTTTGCAAATTTAATTGACTTGAACATCTTTTCACTGATTGCAGAACAGCTACGTGTATGAGAGTGCAATTGCTACTCCACATTCAAACTGACTTGGATGACCTGAGTAAAGCCAAACAAACAACTGGTATCAGTATGTACAATTGTACCTCAAAAATCAGACCAATAAAAGAAGAATATTACAGGAACTTCTGGGATTTCAAATTGTTCTATAAGAACAGTAAACTGCAAATATAATTCCACTGCTACGAATGTAGTGGTTTATCTCTATACTTGACTCATTAACAATATTGTTTTCCTAGGCTTCATTGCCAGTAGAGCCTTTACAGGCCAAACTGTAGCTCCACACAAATCTTCTAGCCAAGTCTGAAACTGGGACAGAGTCAAAATGGATAATTGTGTAAGTCCATAGCAAAACTTCTCTGGTGAGAGGATACAGGATGTTGAACAATGCTGCTTCCTTGTTCCTCCATGCTTCTCAGGAAACTTGAGGATAAATGCACTGTGTAGTCTTGAAGAATAGACTCTGTATTTGAGTCCTTGCACTTGCACTGATAAAAACATTGGTACATCAGTCCTTGTATTACACTTGTAGCATAGAGTGTGTGACACTGACAGAATTATCATTAATTAAACCTCCCCAAAACCAGTTGAAACAAACTACTAACTGGAGTAATTCCTCTTGAATGATAGTGGTTATCAAAATGAACAAGATGCACATATATACAAAATGTGGGCAAATTAAACAAATTTCAAGAACAGTATCATATTCATATATTTATAGTATTTTCTGATAATTTTGTGTACTTAGAAATTACAAGTTCAAGAAAAGGACTTCATAGTTATGTGGCAAACCTGTGGCAATTTGGCAGTTTTGTAAATGACATTGCATATTTTGCTTCACTCATTTTTTCCCCAGCCATGGCTTTGACTCTGAGTCGTTGCATTTACTTGTTACTGGAAAACCACTCACAAAAAGAAGATTCATCAACACTTTGTCTTTGAGATAAAGTACTCAAAGCACTGCATGCCAGGTAAATGTGAAAGTTTATGTGTCCAGTATTTCATCTGGCATTCTCTAATTTCAGAGCCCTGCATCACCACTTCCAGCTGGCTGACAAGCACCACAAAATACTGTACTACCTGATGGTTAATGCACTTCACAAAAAAAGTGAGTCTGTGCATAGAAACTAAGCATCGTTAACAGCTTGAAACGTGAAGGAAGTGGTCATAATGAGGATGAGTGAAGAAACACAACATTTCAAAAAAGGCATACAGACGCTCTTAGCCCATTTCCTGTGGCCGAATTTTGAATGACCTAATATTGAGCAACCTGCAGGACACGTGTACCACGCAGCATACATGCCTACGTCATAACACGTGAAGGTATTACTCATTCTAGAGTACTGTAGCTTTCAAATCCTCTTTCAGGTTAAACATACTGTATTACCACTCATAAATGTGTACAACAGTATAAAGTTTTGACTATTTCCCATTTCTTACTAAAAGGAGAAATTATCTATGTGGTAAGCAACTCCCAATAGTCAACTACAAAATGGTCTTCATGGGCTCAAAACATTCAGAGCAAACAGTAGAATTGTACCAAGTCCACTTTTTGTTACTGTCTTAACTTTATCTGTATAAGAGGATTGAAACACAGATTATCAAAATACAAATGAAAATATGTACACCTGCAGATGTGTATCGATGTGCATTTTTATGCTCAAGCTTTATAATGTGACAATGATATGTGGTTGTAATTGACATGATGCAGTCTTT
This sequence comes from Diadema antillarum, assembly GCF_040938485.1. Classification (NCBI taxonomy): domain Eukaryota; kingdom Metazoa; phylum Echinodermata; class Echinoidea; order Diadematoida; family Diadematidae; genus Diadema; species Diadema antillarum. The sequence continues at coordinate 216,316 of NW_027271384.1, forward strand.
TGGTCCTGCACAGCGTACACTACAATATTGTATGTACAATAGTGCATACAATGTACAGTCAATGCAAACAAAATTATATTGTATGTTATTTCATTAACTTTATGTTCAGCAGCAATTCCTGATGTGCACTTCTGAACCAATCTCAGCAGTTCGTGTGATAAATGTTTTCTGCATTCTTTAGGAAACTCCAGCAGTTGTATGCCTGTACATGTACCACTACAGTGTACACTTGACTGGCTCCTTTACCATGGCATCAATGTAGTGTGACCCCTCCCTTTTCATGGGGCAACACAAAAGCAGGTAGCTATTGATTTTTCTTCCTTTTCTTCTGGGAATTACATCTGTCTTCAGCATATTAAGAAGACACTAAAGAAATACAAAGGCCCCTGAACTTCTAATTAAGTAGCCATGGCTCACAGGAACCGAGTGGAGTTTGCACATCGATCATGGCAGACGCGATACGCAACAGTGAAAAAAAAGAAAGTAAGAAAGAAGGTATTAGTGGGGAGATGAGAGAAAAGGAGAATACATGAAAGTAAAAGAATCAGAGCTGGAAGGGAGTCAAAGAATGAGAAAAATAAAAGGAGAAAATAATGACAGGAGAGACACTGTGACACGGATACAGTGTAGGCATCCTCTGTCTCCAGATTCTGTAATTTTGCACACTGTTCCCACAAAAGTGCAAACATGATTTCAATGTACAGCAGAGACACGATCCATCATCGCTACTAGAATACACTGAACCAGACATGTACAGATTCGTCCTATCCCAAGGCAGACAGAGACAAGAGTGTGTGAATGGGCTGTGATCGTTGGCGAGAAGCCAAGTTGTGAGTGAGTGGCTTTGTAATTTGAGCGTTCTTGCGCCACTAAATTAACCCTTTACCCGCTGTACCGAGACATTTCCTCCACGTCTGCCTGCATGAACACACTGCTGCATTGTGTTCAAGTGTTATTCTGATATTCAGCCATGACAGTTAATCAGTTAAAGCTTGGTTGTTGTGTCATTTGGAAATACATGTACAGTTGTATTCTTGCTCAAAATATTTACAGAATAAAACAGGGTGACACAAATAAAGTATTGATGATTCCATTTCACAGTTGATTTATGTGAGTAACTGACAAAGTACAGTAGTCTACCCCATTTTTCCATCTTTGTGAAGAGTTGGTTTGCTGTCTGCATTACAGTTCAAGTCCTTACCCTGTTTTCTTTACAAAATAAATAAATCAATCAGTAAATGTAGAAAAGAAATATCATACCACCAGAACTTAACATTTAATACACAGCTAAACTTTTGTAAAAGTTCTCAGTAAGATAAGAAATACTATTTTTACAGGAAACTGCCTGTCAAATATGTTTTCTCTTTCTTTCCTTTCAGAATATTAAATGAATGATACAAATTACTAAATGCTGTAAACTGGAAAAATTGATCAGATAATAAATAGACAGACCATAGGGTACTGATTACTTCAGATTTCTGCTGAAGGAAGCATTATTTTGAACAAATCCTATTAAGTTAAATTCAGAAACAATTACAATGTAGACTGTAGATACCCATCAAAACTTACTCGTAGTAGAGATTCTACCGTTCATTATTTCTTTTAATCTAAAGCCAGTATTTACTGCTGCCTTGCCATACACTGTAACTGCATACAGTTTCCATGATACAGCGTTTAGTTTTTCTTAAATTTTACAATCAAGAAACAACGAAACAGATGTAAGAGTAGTAAACAGAGAACATACTAGTATTTGTTGTACCTGGTATGTACAATGTAGGAGGAGATGCTCCCTTTCCAAACAATGGAGGTTTCGGCACTCCAGTACGCTATACACTGTACCAAAAAATTATTTGGTTAATTATCATATTTTTTAAAATTGTCTCAAAATGTGACTTTTTTGTGAACAGAAATCCATGTTGTTGTTGGTGTGTGTGTGTGTGTTTTCTTTTTTTTTGTGAAGTGTGAGAAAAAGCATGTCATGAGTGTGAGTGTGTAAAAGACCCTTAAGGTGCAAGTCTTTTGTAACTCCTACATCGTAAATACCCAGTAATCTGGTGTGTGAGACTTACACTACAGTAATGAGTTTGATAAACACGTCTGCTTGTAGTATTTGATTTGCACTATTATTGAAATTAAAATATCCTAGGAGAGTTTTAGGTGTCTTTAATGCATTTTCTTCTCACACCATGGCCGGCTTGTCTCTAAAGTTTGTTCAATAAACAATTCAAAATATTTTTGAGGAAGGGCCATTGTCTTATCCATAAATTTTTCATTTGATATTATATAAGATAATTACCACAAACAGTAAACTTCATAGGTGTTGAAGTTGTCTGAAATAAAGGACTGAAAAAAAAAGCACTTTAAATCTTCTTCTCCTTCTTCAAGTTATATTGTTAATCTGCTTCCTGCCGTGCGATCCTGAAGATTCTTGAAGATATCAGCCGTTGAAAGTCTGCCATCTGTGTGGTATTAACCAGTCAGCCATGACAGCTCATGATATTTGACTCACAAGAGTAAAACTTGTTTAGACTATGTCACATGAAATCCACTTTATAACTTATTCACACTAAATTTTTGTAAGTCTAAGATAAGATGTGATGATATTTAAAGTATTCCATCACACTATACAGATCATTATTGCTTTGCTACCAGAGCTACACTGTAGCTACTGTATAGCCATTATTAGAGCTTCATTGATTTTTTGATCAAAATCACAAAATTGTCCACGGATGTTGTAGTGGAAACGTAACAAGAGAAAAATACTGAATAAAGTCTACATTGTCCACCCTAGACCCATTGCATATTCTGCCTCTTGTTCCATGGTCTCGTTTGTGTACCAGTACACAGTTAGTTTACGAGGGGCCAACAAACACGAGGCAGATTTATTGGTCTATACATCCACACCAGTTCTTTAATACGCTGTGACTTTTGAATTTATCGATAAACATCACGTCACCTACTTTTATACAAATTTTTTACAATCATGATAGTGACAATGATGCATGTTGCACACAGATGCAGATCAGGCACTAGACAGAAAGATCCGTCTGTCCGGAGGACTCTTTTATATTTTGCCATTAACGCTGTCCTCCGTAGACAGACGGAAGGTACCAGTACCCATTGCTGTGTGGATATTCTTAACCACTGTCTCTATGGAAAATTGGGTGAGGTACCTCACCCTTCTCGATTGCGTCTAATTCACGGCCCTAGGTCGGCAAATGTAAGCTTGTATTATGAAATCAACTATTCAAGAATACACTACACTCACCAGATTAATGAATAATCCAACATTTCGGTAGAATTTTCAACGTAAAACACACATCAACCAGCCCGTCGCGTCGTCACGTTCAAAATGCAGAAACATATAGATCTAGTATGAATCTTTTAGCCAATCACATGCGAGGTAGTTTCTATGTGTTTTTTTTTACTAAAACACGTACCTCGCATGTGATTGGTTTACAGATTCAAAATGGCAACTTACGGCTAGCGAACAACGATGTTGCGATATGGATAAAACTTCTGCATTATAACCGAGTTACTGTGAGTATTTCGATTGCACAATGTGAGAAATTAACCCAAAATATTGCTGCATAATGTGTCATGTCATGTCAAACTTGTTTGAATGTAAAAAAGCTGTCTGAAATTTGGTTTATCGTAATATTTGATCTGTGCGCGATGCTCCACACAGGAGCTGGGATCATTGACTTCGGTCTGTATACGGAGGGGATCCATGAAGCCAGACGCAGTCTCTGTGGAACATTCCCCGACGGACAGATACAGACCGATCTTTCGGTCAAATCAGGCACACAACCACACACATTTCTTTGGTTTCCCAAAGGTTATAGTATCAGGACTGATTGGTCAAAACAGACATGATTTGTGCACTAAGTGAATCATAAATACATCTGACTGTAGACCTCATCATATCACGCCCAACTATTAGTAAATTCTAATATTTCTATGAACACAAACAATATGAAAACATTTGTTGATTCAGTTCAGCACAACTTACTTTGGACGGAGATCATCCAGTTCTGTTTTGTACTTTCCACATTCAATTTGCAACTTTGCCTTCTCCCCCGCTGTCTCGTCTAGAAGCCGACGTGCATCGGCTAATTCCTTTTCGTACATTTCCTTGATGTTAGTGAGCTCTCGGGTCTGGGTCTCCTCGAAGGAGGTAATCTGAACTTGTAGGCGGCCATTGTCGAGCTCCAGCTGACGAACCCTGTCGATGTAGCTTGCCAGGCGGTCGTTCAGATGGATAAGTTCCTCCTTTTCTTCACTCCTGCTTATCTTCGTTGGACTAAGAATAGTGGTGGAAGTACCAGCCCTCGGAGTAGAAGTCGAGAATTCGGTCCTTGTTGACCGCTTTTCATACCTTTGGCTCTTGGTTTGGGACGCCATTGTCGGTTTGACTTTCAATTTCACGAAAATGCACACACCGGACTATTACACCCTTCGAGACTGCCCACAGCACAGGCTCAATGCATCGGTCGCGGTCGGTTGGTCGTGGAAGCTCGAAAGACACGCGCAAAGCCCGGAAGTACAATCAAAGCCTCCAACTCAACCTTCCTGAAAATCACGTGGTTAAAAAGTTAACCAATCATGAGCGTGGAAATTGCATCGTAGCGGGAGTTTTGTCTTGGGTGTGACATCGCTGGTTTTTACTCTACTAAGAATTTCGGTTCTACCCTTTTCAAACTGAGTGAGCTGATGCTCAGACATATCTTGCGGAGAAAATAAGTCAAGTGAAAGATAGAGATAAGTGGAGAACTGAAAATGATGCGAGAGCTTCAACCGCAGTAACATAAACTATTGTCAAACTCACCTGGCGTGGCAGTCGAAAGGATACAGTAATACATATACTGTATAGAGGGCTTCCGAATAATAAAAAAAAAAAAATTAAACTGTGTAATACAATAGTGTTTGAATTGCCAGTGTCAAGTAATCATTGATAGAAATTGATTGAACAAGAGGAGATTTTCCCCTTGAATAAAAGGCAAATTAACTTTATGAATTTGATGTAACGTTTTCTTAATTTTTGTCCATAAATTAGCTTAACTAATTGCTGATGATGTGGCAGGTGTGTCTATTAATACGAGTGCACTAACCAAATCCCCTCGCGTCATACAGACCGGGCGCGAGCCCAGCCATCCCCTGCCGCTGGTAGCACCAGCCCAGGGCGGTGAGCTGGGGCGGGAGAGTAGAGGGAAGGACAGAACTCACGACCTTCCTGCAGCGTTTATCAGCACGATGTTTTGAATAAATTTTGATTAATCATAAATAATGCAAAATGATGCATTAGAAAATAAAATCTCCTCTTGGTCTAATAGTAGCTGGCAATTTGTTTGTTGTCGAGAATTGTGATGTTGAAGTGATTGTTCAATTTCAGTTTATATGTTTAGAGGCTGATTATCATTGAGTATTGTACAGTGGTTAGGATAGCTAAAGCAAATTGTTCGGAGGCACAGCATTCATAGGTAGGGTTATGATCAAGCAATTCTGGGATACAATGAGTGGGCTGACGCTTGTGCAGTATGGGTAACGAAGTTTGGAAAGAATTTATTGCCAAATATTGGTGGATTATTTTCATTCACGCTTACGTCTGCGCTAAGCATGGCACCATAGGGTATTTCCCCTTTTTTATGACGCTTCATGGGCAGCACCCAAGATTACCAGTAGGCCTATAGGTGCATTATTGGGGGTGGGTTTATATGAGGAGGCGATTTTTTCCAATAAGTATGTTGCCCGCCCAAGAGGAGGCTTGAACCTACGCAAACACTGGTGTCGGAAACCAACCAGTAGGTGTAAGAGAAAAATAAGAGGTACGATGTAGACACCAAGGAGATAGCGATGATAGGGAAGAATGCGTTATTGAATTTGAAGAGGTAGTAGATATTAAACGGTGTAATGAAGAAGTTGAGGAATAAGTAGAAGCCCAGGGGACGTGCCTGCCCCTCGGGACGAGCCAGAAGCCGCCTCGTTAGAGGAAGATCCTCCTTTGAAGGAGATCACAAAGGTGCGCCCGCACTCCCGAGAGGCTGGCATATTCCAAATTAAAGAGAGGTATTGCACAGCCAGCTGTAGAGACCTTGATTAGGTCCACTATTGTTCATGTTTTGTGTATAGATTTGTTAGTGAAGTGTATTTTTGCTTTCTTGTCTGTAACAGAAAGTATTGTATTGGTTTTAGTGTTGCTTTGTAATGATAATGTGAGAAGAGTTACAAAGCGCTATATTGCGGAGTGTTTACGTTTCATTATGCTCCAGTGCCAATTGGAGGAAGATGCGGAGTCTCCACAGAGGGGACGCCCTAGAGAATAAGCAGATTTGTGATTTTCATAAATCAATACAGTAGTTCCAAAATAGGCGAATGGCCCAAATTCAGCCTGCTGGCTCTGCTGTTTTATGTTTTGTGTTTTATAATGTAAAGTTTGGATCACTGGTTTGGATAATGTTGTGTTTTGTGCTACGGAGCGGTCGGTTGATGTGCTATCTCTTTTAATCGATTTGATCATCAAGCTGACGGAGTTGGAATTAGGGATATATTTTTGTTGTACCTTTGCAAGGACTAAGGAGATTTGTGCTGACAAGTCAATGTGGCAATTCTGAATAGGAAATTGGCCAAACTTTAGCCTACCAGTTTGCTGCCCTTATACGTTCGCAGAGGGAATATTGTTAATATTTGTTAATGGATATGTGCCTTAGGGGCGGTCACTGATGTTCCACATCACATAATCGATTGGTCATCGAGTTGACGGTGTAGTGAAGGAGGATAGTATTCTTTTTTGTAATGAAGCAACAATTAATGAGATGTGCTTCGGAAAATTAATGTGATGTTATTATGTAGGAAGGATGGTCAGAATTTAGCCCACCCAGTCATCATTTTAGTTGACGAATATTTGATTTTGCTAGTGACATTAATATGATATGTGCTTATTTGATTGTATTCACGAGCATCAACCGGTGTATGTAAATAATTGTCGTAGCGGTGAGAAATTCGGGAAATGTTTTGGTTAATCACGTGGCTGCCTCTTTATGGGAGCCAGAACGCTGTGCCTCAGTTTGTATAGTGTATAATGTCATGAGTATTCAGCTTAGTCATTGTGTTATTTGAAATTTATGTGGTAATGTGGTTAGGGTTTGATGTTATGCATATATGTTGTAAATATTTTCGCGGACAGTGGCTGGCGATATGACAGTGTTGGTTCACCACAAGCATTCCTGGTTAAAGGGTAGGGAAAACAAACCGGGCTGATGCGAAATGATGAGGACATCATTCTGTGAACAGGGGGGAAGATGTAACGAGCTGAAAAATAGAGGGCTTCCGAATAGGATGGGCATTCCAAAGGGAATAATAAGAATTTAGAGGGTCGGGAAGAAGATAGGGCAAAGCACAGGGTGAATGAATAAGGGGAATAAAAGGGAAAGGAATAAGGTTCAGACAGCGGGCTTAGGGCATGGTAGGACATTGTAGGGAATCAGACAAAGGGAATAAAGAAGAAGGACATTTGATAGACAGCAGGTGATTTTTAAGGGGATAAAGAAATAGATAGAACCGGCAGGATGTTAGGAGTATATGCTTGACAAGGAGTTGAGGTGTTTAACGAGAATATTGTGGTAGTGTGAGTTAAATCGGGAATCCTACTGGAGGAATAAGTTAAAGGGCTCGTAGCGAAGGTAGGTTTTGTTTTATGAATAATAGGAGGAAGGGAGAGTGTCAGGTTGGGTTCGAGACGCAGGTAGGTTACGCAGGTGAGAGGAGAGGGTCAAGTTGGGGACAGGTAAGCGGATTGGTCGAAAGAGGGTTGTCAATAATTCAGGTGGGGGAAATTAATTAAAATGATTGGATAATGGAATTGTAGGAGGAATTTAAGGATTAGTTTAAAAGGGAATGCATCGTAGGGAGAGACAGAATATATATATATATATAAAATGTTCATCTTGGAACTTTCCATGTGTGGACTTCGAATGTTATAATTATAAGAAGAACGAGTCTCAAATACGCCATGGATCCAACAAGAAGTATATTTGAAACAGAGTCGTTTGACTTGCATAAACAACGATATAAAAGGAAATTAATGATATAATATTACAGTATGCATGTCTATGCAGCAGGGATTACAATAGCAATAATATTTAAGAAGCGATAATGCAGAGGGCCGCCATTGCAAGCATTGCTTGAAAAGATGGCCGGCCCGAGGAAAAGGTAGGGACGTATCAAAATTCGTAACAATACAAATTCTGCTGCGAAGATAGCAGGGGAAAATAAACTCTGATGTGTGATGGTGGTGAATGTGCGTGCAAGTGCTTGAAAGTGCACAGGGGCGGATAGGCTGGAATTTAGAATAATAAAATTGGTTTGGTGGAAGATGGAACGACATACGATGTTGCTATCGGGAGACCAACATGAGTCATATAAATTATTTGTGCTTAATTCGTATTTGAAGTATACTGTACTAAAATATGCTTCGTCTACATATATACATCGTCTACTTGCTGATTTGAATATTCATAAGGATTGGTCACGAAATGTTTTCCGAAAAACTGTGAAATTTCAAAATGTCATATTTTCCTTATTTCCTTATCTGATTTTTGTCATTTTATTGTATCATTCTGTACGAAATATTTTTCTCTTTTTTTTTCTTTTTTTTTGGTTGAAGTTTACTGATTTGTCCATTATGCCTCCTGCAGCAGCAAAAGCTCTACACTGGTCTCTCTTGGGCCATATTCTGTGGCGTAATCCCCCGTCTGGTGGAGGTTAATTATTTTATTTTCCACTGTCCGTCACCAGGCGTTCCTGGGCGGCCTCGTCTTCTCCTTCCTTCTTCGGGGCCCCATTTCAAAAAAGATGTTAGGATGGCAACTCTTGCTGGAATTGCAACTTCAAATAGCAACAGCCAATCAGGAAGCTGGATTGTTGTCATTACTATGACAATTGCCATTCCAGCAAGAGTTTTTATCATGGCAACTTTTTATGAAATGGGGCCCAAGGGGTCCAATGAAGAGCTGTCCTCGTTATGTCATCAGCTTCCCTTCTCAAGATGTGCCCAAAATCACCTCCATCTCATTCTCGTCAGAAGTGTATCTTCCATACTCTCCCGATGGCATCTCTCATACAGCTCCTCGTTATGGATATTGTGTTGGGCCAGAATATACGCAGTATGCATCTCAAGCTTTTGGTATGAAAACCCGACAGCTTCTGGAGATCATATCTTGTCATTCTCCAACATTCAGAGCCGTACAACAGAGTAGAGAGGATGCAGCCGTAATTTTATCTTGAGCTTGGTCTTATCTCTGTATTGCTGGGACCGCCACAGATTATGGAGCATGTTCAATACAATTCTGGCTTTATTGAGTCAATTTTCGATGATTTTCCCAGCCCCTTCGTCATTCCTAAGTGTGCTGCTCAGGTTAGTAAACTCTTCAGCAAATGGAAGATCTTTTTCATTCACGTGTACCGGTAGTGGATTAGAGATGAGAATTATTACTTCTGTCTTCTTATGGTTGATTTCTATACCAATTTGCTGGGAATATTCATCGAGGTTGGACGCCTAACTTTCTCTTGTATGTGTTGGTGTGTATGAACTAAAAGTGTAATATCATCTGCATTAATCCAGGGCCCTGTTTCATAGAACATGTTATCAGTGAGAACTGCCACATTTCTATACAAATTTGCTCTCAGCCAATCAGATGCAAGGATTTCAGTAGCTTGTATCAACTATCACAACTTGTCACTGATAAGTTTTATGAAATAGGGCCCTGGCCTTCCAGTGATGAGAAGATTGTCCAGTGAAGACCTCTTCTCTGGTCTTTATTTGTTAGTTTCATCACCCAATCAATGGCAATATTAAAGAGTAAGACAATGCTGTGTAATGTCAGCACAGCACTGCTGCACTACTTAATGGACAAGTTTGCCCAAGTGTAATGTGAAGATTGAATGAATCCAGCATAACTAGTAGAACACAGCCGTGAAAGTTTGATGAAAATTTGACAATCTGTTCAAAAGGTATTAATTTTTTAAGTTCCAGTACCTCCATTGTTTCATTAGAAGACAGTCAAGAGAATGTGTACTTTTCATTGAAAAAAAAAAATGAAATTTTGTGAAATTCTCTACATATTTTCTGAATATCATTGTCCTACAGTGATATCACAAAATGCAGTAGTCTTCTCATCTAGCAATGGTGGCATTGAAACTTTAAACATTTATAACTTTTGAATGGATTGTCCAGTTTTCCTAAAACTTCACTGATGTATTTGACTGGTATTGCATTTTCCACTTAATCCACACATATATTAATTTTGGATAAACTTGTCCTCTTAACTTTCCTTTCTTACTTGGTTTTGTTTATTCCTAGTGCACATTTTCTACAGACAAAATCTATATGAACTGAGCATGACTTCTTTAAAATAAGGCATATATGCTGGATCATTGTTGGTTTTGTCATGAAGCTCAGCATGTAATATATATAAGAGTAACTAAAGTAATACAATGCAGGGTCTGCATTTTGTAGACTAAGTAAAAAAATTACAAGGGAGTGTTTCATTTGTCAATGATTATTGAATATGCCAGAAATAAGAGTTACCTTAAATCTATATTAAAACTTTTCTGACATGTTTTATCCTCAAAGTGTAAAATATTGCCAGCATGTGTTTTGTCATTCTTTCCCAATTTATGTTATTATATACATGTATGTCTCTCTTTCTCTCTCTCTCTCTCTCTCTCTGCCTCTCCATTACTCTGTCTCTCACTCTTTGTTTTCAAAGTCACTGCATGAAAATAATTTGTTTCACTGCCTATGTTAAAATGTTTTGATTATTGGACTTCTGGCTTTACTTATCAACTCCATGGTCTCGGAGCCTTGCATGTAAGAGCCTTGCGCGGGTAAGAGGCCTTCTTTTCTTTTCTCTTTCTGCTTGTCAGCTGAAGAAACTTTCCTCACAAGTGCTACCAAAATGCTGTTTGTATTTCACGATAAAAGACTTCTACTCTAGAAGCATAAGCTGATATTGAGACTGATTCAAGAGTTTGATTGCTTATCTTTCACTCAAGACATGATGTGAGGGTATTGGAATGCAAATATCCCTTCTCAATGTCCCACCTCCACTCATCAGCTCCCTCTGATGGCACAGTTCTGAGAGGTGGGGGGCAGCCCAATATAGAACCACGTACACCGCACTGTTCTTGGGTTCGTTAACATTTACTTTGCATGTTTACTACGGTATTACACTCCTTGGTTTTACAGCATGCACAACTCACTCTACATTTTGTCCTCTGTTTTTTATTTCCAAACTGAACGAACACGCACACACACAAACACATGCGTACACACACATACACCATATCTCAGGAATAATAACCATTTCAGCCAACACACAAAAATTTTTTTTCTTCTAAAATACACAGGATTATGCTATAAAATGTTTTATTATTATCTATTGCACAATGTACAAGCAGGATATCTTGCATAATAATATTTTTGTTACACATGGTTATACACCAGGGCACATGAACTTAATTTACAAATGGAATAATTTGAATTTACGAGTAAACCTGGCTGACAGAGACAGTTTTTCAATTCCAATCAACAGTCATGACTTTCAGACCACTACCCACAGATTATTTGTGCTTCAACATAATATGCAGTCTTCATGTACCGGTATTCCTGTACTGTACCTCAGTCATTGTACACTGCGCCTTGGTCTCGGATTGGTCTTGGCTCAATCTAGGCTTTGAAACCAATACACTGTATGAAGGTTCCTCATCAGGACCTACTATAGGAATGTGCTAGGCCAGGCTTGGCTGAACTGAGCAACCTTAGATCTGGACTTACCCCAAACCTGAGTCAAGACTAATTCTGAGTTTAAATCAGTATGGGCTCACCAAGGTCCATATTCAGAAATTGACATTTAAGAATACAATTTTTTTTCTTTTCTTTTCTTTATTTTTGTGCATTTGACTGAAGATGTTTTATAACATCCTTGTTTTCATACAAATTATGCAAATCAGAAAGTTTTTTTTTCCCCTTTATTCCACTTGTGCTCTCCCTACCAACTTCACTTTGTAATCCCATCCACAGATAGGAGCCTACAAAACACACACACACACACACAGTAGCTACAGCCTGTCCAATTTGTACGTTGTTAAATTAGTACTGGCTTACAATGATGCTTCCACTCTTATTAAGCAGTTTAGCCAAGTGCCTATCAATAGAGTCTGACTGGAGTCACACTGCACTGCAGACCAGTCTATTATTCTCATCTGGATCACCCATTAGGAACACAATACAAGGCTAGACCAAAGGAAATTTGGTGAACTGGAGAAATGGCTGGGAGGGGGGCTTGCAGCAAACGTGAGATGGAATAAGTTACTGGTGTAACAGGAATTATCATTCACGCTAATGGTCATAGGGATGAGAAAGTGGAGTTCATCACATTGAATTTTTTTCTTGATCGAGATGGTCTCTTGACTCTATTCTTTTTTCATTAATTCCTGAGATTTTCTCCTTGTCTGGATAAGACGAGTTCAAGGGTTTAAAGGCAATGAAATGAATGAAATGAAATGAAAAGGCAGACCTAATCAGGAGAAAAGTCGTAAGTACGAGATACCATATATCTGACACTGATGAACTGATGTGATGATACTGACAACACTTGTATAACCTCGAGGGAAAATCAAATATCAGTTACAAGGAGAGAAGAATCTGTCCATTCTAGAGCCAAAATGAAACCTCTTGATGAGATCCCACCTCCGCAAGATGGCCAATCTGGTGATTGACTTGTATGTGCGAATCAGAAAGTATTATCATCATCACAGCAATATTTGTTCTACTTAATGACTCCTCATCAATTTTGCAGGAGGTTGTACAAGAGAGTAATACGTCATAGAGTGAAGTCATGCATTCTGCCGTGGGTTTCAGTTCTCAACCCAAACTACTAGTGATTCACTTATTACAACTCCAACGATCCATGTCAAAACATTTATATAGACTGTTGGAACAGCTACTTCATAATGAATACTGTCATAGTGAATATTTTTGTGTGAGTAATTTTTTTTTTTTTTGCGCTCGGCCGGGTGAGACGAGCTTTGCGTGTTTTTAATCCCTCAGAATCAAGACTGCAACTACTGGAACATACGGCAAGTGAAAATATTCACATTTTTAACTTTTGTACTAGTTTCTGGATGCACAAAATGCACATAAATTTGAATGCCATGAAAATTTCCACTTCTACTGTATGGGGTTAAGGTCCTTTACTGGTGATTCAGATGAGCAAGATTTTCTAATCTGCAAGCAGTTAACATGCCCAACTCTGGACAGTGTGAATACCTTGGATTTTGAGTTCAAGGTATCAAGGTAAACATGTCTAACTAGTACTGAAGTTTGGATAATGACAATATTCATGCTCTATATTGTTTATTGGCACCTGAAAGATTGTAAATCCATCAGGTCACGGTTTGATTTTTTTTGGAGCAAAAATCATCACCTCATCCTTTTCAAATTGACAACTCTGAATTTACTACATGTCCTACATTGGAGGAAAAAAAAAATACATGGAACTGTTCCAAGCTTGATAAATCTGCACAAAATCAGAAAACATAACACCAAAATTTGTCAGAACCTGAGACAGAACTTTCTATAATTCATTGCCAACTTAAGGATCACTTGCAGATTGAAGTTTAGATGCTTTTTTGTAATTCGGTATATGGTATCCAGCCAAAAAAGGGCTTAAAATGAAGGAGACATTTTGTTCTACCTAAAGAAGTATTCCTAATAAATGATAAACATTCAAGAAATAAGCAACAAAGCACAAAAATGTTGCTTCTCAGAACTGATGGGTTTAATTCTGTGATTTCGCCATGAAAATATCTTTAGCTTTTAAATGTACAGCCCACTGACGAATACTAAAGTCATCTTTTCTTTTCTTTTTGTTTTGTAATAAAAAAGACAACTCTGCTTATGGCTACTCCAAGGAGATAAAGGAGTTTTCTCTTCCAGTTAATCAAAGTTAACATCAACTTCAATCCTGGATGTGACCATAGATGCTAGACCATTTATGCCAGTCTCAGACTTTTTCTTTGATCGACTCCATCAACTTGTTGCCATTGGTGACAGATGTCGTGGCCACAATGAATGTATAGTCTGCAGACAAGAAAGATAAGAGGATTTTATTCGCAAAATCATCTTTCACAACTGAATGCAAATCAAAAGGTACGTCTTTCTTTATGACAGTTTATGTTTGCGCTTTCTGAATAATGCATTGATATGAGCTATCATAACTGCATGGTAAAAGGAATTCCAAACATGTAATGATCCTTTTTACTTCGTAACAGGTTGCACATGAAGACAGGATAAATGAAGAAATTGTAAACTGGTTTAAAAAAGAAATAATAATCATTAAAAAATGCTGCACACAATGATTACAAGTCAGCACAAGCTTATCATCTAGGGACCAAAATTTATGGATGAGGCATTTTGTGATTGTTAGTTTCATTTTGTGACTGTTTGTGAAGCCAGCATGGGAACAATGATAAACGGATGGGGGGATAAGGGGATGGGTTGGGAGTGGGAGGGGGAGGGGGAGGGGGAGGGGCTGCACAACTTACTCTTCATCCTGCCTAGAAGTCTGAGAGCACTTATTTCAGCCGAGGTGCATCCTCCGAGAAAGTAGACCATGACCACACGCTCGGACGATGGTTCTGGGGCAGAGCTACTGCCAGTGTGACCTGCATTGATCAGAAAAGAACATCGATCAAACCAGCAAATTAATTTGATGATCAAAATTCACATTAGGCATCTTGGCAGTAAATTTTGAGTCCCAGTTCGAGTTCCCAATAACCCTTTTTCTCAACTGGCTAGACTGCATGCTGTCCGTGATGCATCATTGCACCCTTTTTCTGGGAATATTTGCTGTTTTTGCAATGTCATATTGGAACAGATATGACAGGCTGTGATAGAGTAGTCTCCACATAATCAGGTCCGCCCAATTGACATACAAAATGACTAAATGGTTCTGGTACGTGTTACATTTACCACATAATTGGGTAGGCATGGTTGAACAGGTAGAATTTTTAATACAGACCTCATCTATTCCTGTAATTTTCTGCAGAAATAGGTGTGAAAAATGTGAATTCTGAAGCTTGTAGATAAAGTTGTAACAGGCCGTTCACAGTATCAATAGAAGTAGATTTAGCATTTACACTCATTTTGCAAGGAGCCAAGATTTGTGGAAGTGAAACGCCTGGAATAGTGTTTGTCTACACAATGCATTAAATACCACAGCAGTAAGAGGAAGTTACTTTCATACCACCAAAAAAAAAAAAAAAAATGTTGTTGCCTCTAATCCGCATAAGGACTCATGCCATCAATATTTCTGATTTTACAGTACTAGTATATGCCACGTCTGTCCAGATACTCCCAGTCCCATCTCACAGCCCTTCACTTGTGGATCTCTTTAAGTCCTATATTGTGCATTCACTGGTTACTGCCAATGTTTCATGTCTGCTTTTTACCTTTGACAGAGGTAGTCTTGTGGGTGGAGAATGAGGGGCCTGGTAACAGCTTCGTGACATCGTCCAGACTGGCCCAGCTTCCTCTTGAAAGCACCTGTGTTTGTAGGAGACATAAGACCATGAACGTTTCAAGGAAAGCACCTGTCTCAAGCAGAGTCATTTGATCAGAACTGTGTACCTACGGCGGAATCTTTGTTTGAGATGAACAACAGGACTTATTGCCTCTGCCAAGGAGATATCTTTTTTGATGGCATTTGTTTGTTCATTTGTGTAATTGTCTGTCTGTCTGTTTGCAAAATAACTAAAAAATCCGTTACTAGATTTGGATGAAAAAATGACGGAAAAAGTTGTACAGATGATTAAATTTTGTTAGTGATCCCGATATCTGTTTGGATTCTGGATACTTTTTTTTTGTAAGGATTATCATCAGCAAATAGGGCCAACAAACAAGGGAGTTCCAGCTGTGTGAATTTGAGGTGTACATGGCACAGCATGCAGCCACCTGCAATGAGATATGCTCTGAGACACAACAGAAAGGCTTCTAAATGGTATCACTGAGAAATGAGGGTCATTTTCAGCATGCGTGTATGAGCAGTGGAAGTGAGCTGTTTTGTGGAGGTTTGTGCTCCCCGAATATTTTTGTAGGTTTTTTTTTCAATTCTTTCTGGTATTAAAGAAAAATAAAACAAAACTGTATCTACAGCTACAGCTACAGCCACATACCCAAAAGTGCAAGATCAGGGCCCCATTTCATAAAAAGTTGATATGATAGCAACTCTTGCTGGAATGGCAATTGTCATAGTAACGACAAGAATCCAGCTTCCTGATTGGCTGTTGCTATTGGAAGTTGTCATTCCAGCAAGATTTGCCATCCTAATATCTTTTATGAAACGGGGCCCAGGTGCTTGTGTAGAGTATGTCTCATGGTACAGTGGTGAAGTTTTATGGCTGCAAGGCCGCAATCTTGGAGCCTCCTCAAAGTGACATATGATTTCTAATGCAACGTCTGATTTCTAATGCAGCATTCTATATAATTTATAATGCGACATATGATTTCCAATGCAGCATATAATTTGAAATGCAACATATGATTTCTAATGAGCATCTGACAGTGTCCTTGCACGTCCTGCATGAGGCCACATTCCAACACATCAAAATCTAAAGAATATTTTGTGGTTTCCACGTGGCATTCCCAGATCTACACGGTATAGCCTCAGCGGTTTCACAAGAGGTTATTAGGAAAATTTCAGAAGGCTCTATTCAAGATCTGTCTTTTGTGTGTAAATCCCAGAGAATAGGTCTTTCATAGGGATGGGCTGTCATCTCATCAAGCATCTTTATATATCATGTTCATTGTAACAACCCCTGTAACATGGAGCATGTCATAACAAGAGACCCGCGGGTCTAGCGCTCACCTGAGTATCGCAAGTTCACCTTTCACACAGTCACTAATCTTAATTATTTACAGCTCTCCCAAAATTTGACCAGGCATTCTCAAGTAGAAGATGAAAATGTACAATAAGGGCCCCCCCCCCCCCCCCCGGGGCCCCCGGGGTGGGGCATGGTGCCCATTTTAACAAAGTGAGATCCTTACCATCTAGGGATGCTACCTGCCAAGTTTGGTGAAAATCCATCGTGAGGTTTTCAAGAAGAAGATGTAAATGTACAATTTAGGCCCCATTTGAACCTCCCCACCCCTCCCCCTTACCCCCAAGAGGGGCACCCCTGGATCTGCTATGAACAAACTTGAAACTACAGTAATTAATGTACTAACTCATAGATTATCTTAGCTCTATCAATTCTGATTCTAGAGAAGATTCCTTAATTTTGGGAGGTTTGGGCCCCTTGGGGCCCTTCAGGTGGGACTCGGTGCCCATTTGAACAAATTGAGATCCTATGCCCCTAGGGATACTACCTGCCAAGTTTAGTAAAAATCGGTCATGGGATTCTCAAGAAGAAGATAAAAATGTACAATTTAGGCCCCATTAGGACCCCGCCCCACCCCCCTCCCCTGGGTCCCGAGGGGGGCATCCCTGATTCCGCGGTGAACAAACTTGAAACTACAGTCATCAATATTCTAACTCATAGTATTAACTTAGCTCTATCACTTCTGGTTCTAGAGAAGAAGATTTTTAAAGATTCCTTAATTTTTGAAGGGTTTGTGCTCCCCTGGGCCCCCCTGGGTGGGGCATGGCGCCATTTTAACAAACTGAGATCCTAACCCCCTAGGGAAGCTACCTGCTAAGCTTGGTGAAAATCGATCTTGCCGTTTTCAAGAAGAAGATGAAAATGTACAAAGTTTACGCACGACGGACTATGCACGACGCACGACGGATGCCGGACGCCGGACGAAGAACGATCGCAATAGCTCAAGGTGAGCTAAAAAAGAAACTACAACAATTTACGGTAAACATGTAATGAAATGATTGATCTAATTAATTGGTATTTTTGGTACAAAATAAAAGTTTACTAAAATGTCTGTTACTCTTGTATTTTAATTTTTACAACTGTATTTTCGAAAGAAAAAGATGCAAACAATGTTCCCTTGCTTCTGTAAAAACCAGAAATTTTCATGTTTGTGACTTTTGTGAATTTCACCAGGTGCCAGGATTTGTGAAAATATAATGCAAACCAAAGTGTCTGTCTACGCAATGCATGGAATGCCAGTAGCAATTTGCGAAAGTTGAACATGAAAAAGGGCAGCGGCTCCAATTCCTGAAAGTTTCATGCTGCATATGTTTCTGCTTGTACAGTTTATCCACATTGACTGGGATTACATATCGTTTCTACCTCAGGGACGTCTCAAAAGCACTACAAAAGACACATGAGACACGTTATAAGTTGACATTGAAGATCTGTTGAATATGCAACCACAGAATATGGTCACCTTTGACCTATGTGATAATCCCCCACTCTCTCTTCCATATTTCTTATCAACTCAGGATCTGCCATCAGCAAGAAAAAAAAAATGAACAGAGTTTGTGTAATCGTGCAACTGAACCACACACTATCGCTTGCCGATACCTCAAACAATGTGCTGAAAACACCTATTCATTTCCTTTAGATTTTGCGAGTACCACATCAAACACACTCTAATATGATTCCATACGGTTCTGATTTGAAACACTGGCAAAAAGATACGAGTGCCAATGATTTGCTGTTTACGTCACCCTGACATTTTTTTAAAAAATCTCTTATTCTGGAAATAGTGTGGCCAACAGGCTACATGTGGATGATAAAAATATGTGTATCAACTACCGGTAAGTGAAGATGATACATGTATCCATAATTTCTTTTTACTAGAGAAAACATTTGGCTTATACATTCCTGTTTTGAACTTTGTAATATTTTCTCAGATTACGGGACATCTTAAGGAAAAGAAAAGAGTTCTTGTATCAACCAAACATCATGAGAAACAAAAGGGAATCAAATTTAATTTGTATCCAGTGGAAAAGGCTCTAAAAATATAAACTATTATTCATTATTATTATTATCATCGTCATCATCATCATCATAATTATTATTATTATTATTAAGTTAATATAAGGCAGTAATTTCTTTCTTTTATTCCATATTTTACGGACACAGTAGGAGGTCCTTAGAACGAGTGATCACAAGCAGCCAGCCGACCAATTAATTTGACCAACATGCCAAAAGCACTTCAATCCTATCAAGTAACTCTCACCGACAGTACCACATGGACTATCAAATATGAAAGCCTGCCAACATTAACCTTGCTTCCCTCTTCACTGCGATACAAGGATCACTGTCTAGTACTTTGAACACATTAATCATTGTAATGTTAGATAGTATAGATGAAGCAAAGCTCAAGAAACCTGACAACTGCAGATTCCACAGAACATGCAGGAGAGAAAAATTACAGCTCGAAAAACTTGCAACGGCAGAGCCCTGTGGGTGTTTAAATATGCTTTGAGGCTCAGTGTTATGAAATGAAAATTCTTGTCAGGTACATGCCATGGATTGGGGTGGGCTTGCACAGCAGAAGAGAGAAGTACAAAATTACTCAATTTGCTGCAATCACATGTATATATGCAGCTAAGCACAGACCCATACCCTGTCAAGCACTGTACAGTAACATGTACTTTACAACATACTTCAAATGTGACCCTGCATCACAAAATCAACAAAATGTCGCCAGATATGGATAAGTAGTTGAGGGCAGATTCTGAAAGAGCAGACTCTAAGCTTTAAAATGATGTATAACTAAATTTAAATGGGCTCTCCTAACCTATCTAAATATTGGAAAGAAAGAACACACCCTGGAAAAGTGTGAACTATGAAAAGAGGCTCTGAAGTACAGGGTCTATACAACCACAAAAATCTTTACCAAACCACGCTAGCTGTACAATGAATGGGACAAAAAAAAAACAGGATGTAAACCATCAGAGCAACAACAATGAAGGGATTATCAGATCAAGCTGAAATTGAACATGCTTTATTAAGACATTCTGTCCATGATTAATGCCAACTTTCAAAGCAGTTGCATTATCCTTTCAAAAGTTATTAGAGCTGTAAGTGAAGAATGTGTAAAGGATTTTCAAGAAATGAAATGGGGCCTCCAAGACATACCTGATCTCACTACTCCACAAAAAAGGGGTAGTGGAAAACTGCTAAAAACACACTTTCCCATACATCTTAAGAATTGTTGTTTCAGAAAATATGAAAAATTGACTTGGTTGACCTGTTTCAACTTTTTTGAGTCCTCACGCGAAATCAATGGGTGCGACTTTTTGTTCATTTTGTGATGCACCATCACAAATAATGATTTTCAAAACAAGAGATGTGGTGAGTCCTGATGCAAGACAAACATTGCACTCACTGAATTTGAGCCACTGCAAACTTATCATGATGGATTGTGTATGTCTTGTTCGCTGTGTACTCTCATTATTAGACTACAAGTTTTTGAGTTGGAATTCTGGATTTATCCTATGTAGACATTAATACCCCATCTTAACAGAGCTTTTTAAACCAGAGTTACCCCAAGAATGTCTGGACATTTTTTTTTCTTATTTTTCAGTTTGAGCTCCCTTTCCATGAAACATATTTTCACGAACAGTTTGGTCAAAGAATATGATAATTTTGAATAGTCCATGCTCAATTAACAGTATACATTATACATTTAAACACACCTGGAACTTCACATAATGGACCATGCACTTAAATGAAAACAAATTGGGCTCAAATTGTCAATAAATCACACAAGATGATTTGCCACTAGTTATTGAAAGGAAACCAAATAAATATCAATGGATGCATGAGAAGTAATTGAACTGATCCTTACCTGTTCGACAAGCCGACAGGTTATTGGAGTGTAGGCACCACTGTAGACATAAGACATGTCTGTTGGTTCAGCCAAGTTGATTTCGGATGACTTTGGAATCTGCATACATACAAACAGAAAGGTTACAGGCACACTGAAAACAATTGATCAGCATTGCTAGATAGAAACAAGACCCATGGGTCTAGTGCTCATCTGAGCTTCACACTTCACTGCTATGGCCATCCATCGGAAGTGATCTACTTTAAAAATCTGTGAAATTCTGTGATTGAATTGGAAAGCAAAGGAAAGAATCCCTGACCATGGACATGGAGAATAAGTCTGGAAGTTATCTGGAGGGCTCGCAAGTTGCAAAATGAAGAATTACTACCATAGGATGAAGCAGCTGTGAGACAGCAAGGGGACTGGTCAGTTACAACTCACTACATCTTCACATGATGGTCCATCTACTGATGAAGATGAGACCAAATATTTCATGGTCAGGGGTTGTGATTTCTAATCACATTGACCAATTTATCTCACAGGTCAGAGGAAAATGCCAGAAATGCTATTAAACTCTTTCAGAAGAGTATGACTGGAGCAAATCCTTTTAGTTTGTTAAGTCTGGACAATGGTTTAATAATAAAAAGTACAGAAAATGTAATAGACATTTTCTCCGGATGTTACCTTTCAAAGAAAATTGAGTTTGAGGGAAGATCGCATCTGATGATTTGATTTGTAACAAATTGGAATTAAATGTGGGGAAATGAAACCAAAAGAATAACAAAAAAGCAGATTTCCACTTAAATATGAATAAAAACCCAACATCAACGCAATACCCTCACCAGGCCGAGTTTCTTTGTAAGTTGGCGGAACCCAACACGCTTCATGGCCTTGTCGGCAATCTTGTTGGTCATGCCTGAGACGGACTTGGTCACGTTGGAAACGGTCATCTTCTTCGTCATGGTGATCTCAACCGGTGCCTGCTCCACCAGGAGGCCCAGCTTCTTGAGGTTGGCAAACGTCAGGAGGTTCTCGTAACCATGACTCTGAAGGAAGTGCCTCTGCAGTGTTTGGTAGTCTTTCGTGGGCAGGCCTGCATGACATGGAAAGAAAGGAGTGGGACTGTACAATCACATTGATTACAGATGCAAAAAATGCAGACAAAAATGAAAAAATGTCCAAACAGTAAAAAAAAAAGAAAATACAAGACCCGCAACTCACCAAGAGTTCCCAACATTTTTCGATTTTTACAGAAAATGGAAAAAAAATGTCAATAAAGACAATAATAGTAATAATAAACACACAACCTACGATTCATCAAAAGCTCTTCCCTGGCCATTCCATAGATCCTTCCCATCAAAGCAGGGGAGGGGTACACTGTGCACTGACCCTTGACCCTGCCCCCCCCCCCCATTTTGCCTGCAGCCCCACCCTAAAAAGCCTTCCATGCCCGAGATGTTGTTTAAAAGAAACACAACAAACAAATCACACTGTCCTCTTTGCTCCCCCTTTAGTGAAGTTGTCATAATAACACATTGCTTGTAATGAGAAAACTGTAGTAGCTAAATTATCAACAACAAATACACAGACACAGACACACACACTTACACACAGCTTTGATGTCTTTAGGGGCAAACCAATTGAAAATTGAGGTGGGGATGATATAACCACCTAATCTAATTGGCACAAATGGTTATAAACAATATCTTTGTTTCATGAAAATCATGTAACACTGGAAAATTCCACAACAAACTTTTTGTTTAATCTGATTTTGATAAAACTTGATTCATCTTGTTTGTGCGATATCACTCAGGCATCAATCAATGTCAGATCAGAGATAAAGGCAGACTAAGCTGCCTTCCACTTTGAGGAGAGAAACACTGACGTCAAGAAAACAAACAGCTGCAGCACGTGATTTTTTTTTAATTCCTACATTGAGAGTGCTTCCAACTTTATAGTGATAACTTAAGGAATCCCCAGAGAACAACGAGAGGTCAAGAGATGCGGATTATGGATGCTTTGGCAGCATTCTCAAGGAATTCTACCCGCATTAACCCGTTGAGGACGAGTCCCCAGTACACTCGGGCAGGGGTCTATGGAAAATGCGTGCTGTAGCAAAATCAGGCCGTCTTTATTGGGTAAATCATTTTGTTTGGATCTTCAAGTAAGTAAAGATATGCAGACCAATAATTTCAGCTTGCACTTAACCCCTTCTGCACCAGAGACATTGGACAGTGCGTACAATGCTATGGGGAATCCACTGGCACTCAAAACACACAGAGGCTTCAAACTCATCATCTCATTCTGGCTGGACTTCTTGGTGATTCTTTCATGGAAAATTCCAAGGTGGTGTCTCTTGTTTACCGCGATGCCTGGGAGATCTTCCCATGGATTCTCAGCTCAAGCATCTCTTAAAGGGAGATTATCCTGCCTGGACCCTCAAGCAAAAGGGAGATCCTGATCTCTTCAGCCATGTGCATGTGTGCGTAGCGTGATGTGCTTTAAAGCCAGGGTCCAGGCAGGGCCAGCTTCAAGGGCCCTAGAAGCTTTGCAGTCTCTTGCGCTATCTTAGCCTTATTTTTGCACATATATGACAAAACAAATACTGAGAAGGAGAAAGCCACTTTTCAAACAGGAGAAAAGACGACTTTAGGGGGTGGCAGACACACAGCTAGAGCAGGAGAAATTAAAACCCAAGAGAGAGAGTTTGCAAAAATGGCCTCAAAGCGGGAGATCTCCCATTAAGAAGTAATTGGAATCTGAAAAATCATGATCATGCAATCCTATGTCACGACGTTTGTGTGAGCGATCATTGCAACCACTCAGTGCTTTGTTCCAACACAAGTGTACAATTGTTTCATTCTTTGTATACAGCATGTGTTCTGTGTATCAGGCATGCTTTATCAAATTTACTCCTGTGTTGACAAAGAAGGTATAAATGTTTTTTGTAGGTTTTCAAAACATGTATAGCAAGTAGTAGCTCAAGCTACATACAGGTTCTTTCAGATCTCTCCTGTTTTTCCTCTTTAGAACGATCTGATCCCCTAAGTTACAACACTTTCCAACATTATATAACACCTAAGAAGATTCCAGCTATCCGATTGGTCAATTGCTCATCATGTGACAGGCATTTGAAAGTACCACTGTATGCTGTCGCTGTAGAGCCGTGCAGTTTTTTTATCAAGCAATTTTGAATATTGCACGGCTGACATCACCACTTTAGAGTGTCATTCGTGTCAGGATCATAATAAACTCGTCGGGTGAGAGTGATAAGGGCGTTAAGTTGCCACTAAACCCATAGTGTTCGAGACAACACAACGCCCTTCTCATTCTCAACTGACGAACTTGTAGTTTTGCACCATCACATGCATCTCATGTCGCAATGTACATACCTTTGCTGCGCACACTCATCAGTTACAAGCGTGTAGTATTCACTCGTTTTAGTGTCAAAAACTTCAACTGATTGCTTGGAATGCATACTTATTCCTGACTGTCTGCTGTGTCACAATACAATGTATGACCATTCACCTTTCATGAAAAAATGGTTGTCATTTCCATACTGTTGTGTATTCAAGAATTAGTGTGGACCATATCCGAGGTACTGTACGAGCTGAAATTTTCGCATACAGATATTTTCGCGAATTGCTACTTGGAGGACATTTTCACATGTGGTTAATTTCGCGGTTGCGAGGGTCTGAGCATAGTTATTTGCATGTTGTTATTTTCGCGTGTTGTTATTTTCGCGGTTCAAAGGCGATTCGCGAAATTCGCGAAAATAAAACCACCACGAAAAATTCAGCTCGTACAGTATTGTATGAAACACATAGTATATGATACGGTCTTTATTCCTGCATTGGAACAAGATTTCATTCTTGGTGAAAGATGAGGTGCAATACTCAACTCAGCTTTATTTCAACCTGCTCGACTCTGTGAAATGATATCAACTTCCTTTGGTTTGGATGATGCGCTATGAAAATACCTCGAAAATACCTCGCTATATCATGGACAGATTTAACAGAATGAAACTATACTGTTGGACAAAGCATGCAACAAGTCCGTAGCTCTCACAAGCACATGAAATGTGTAATAGTGTTAATCATATCGTCACTTCACCTTGAGAAATATATCCCAGTGGTCTCTATCATATTCAATACAGTTTCATGACATTTGCTCCTGGAACAATTGCTCCCACGATATCTCTGCACGCCAAGTCAAACATGTTGTTGCATCATTCACTATGCATGTCCATGCCATGGAACATTTAAGTTGTCATCACATCACTTGAGTTCAATTCATACTTTGACTCATGTTTGTTTGCTTGTTTTTTTCAAACCCTGCATCTCATGGAATTTACAGACGTATGTGTGGTGAAGAGTTGGCTTATTCAATGCAATAACCTTGGGTCAGTCCCTTGTCAGACATGTGGAGATGACATATTGCAGAGACCTTACACAAAATCCTTCACTAAAGGTACCTCAAACAAATATATGGCATCAGAATCCATATACAACCACATAGTCTTGTTACAAGGAGAGATATTAAAAAAATAAAAAACTCACCAAGAAGTGACTTTGAAGAAATCTGCAGTGGCAAGCACTGATATCTTCACCCTGACATCACATTCCACAGTGGCTGCAACATTTATCAACCACTTGACTTGCAGGAGTGATTATCCGTTAAAGGGAGCGTACAGTTTTGGTTGAGACCCTACTCCAGGTTTCTAATATTTTTTGGTAAGATAACAAGAAACCTCTCAAGCAATATGAAAGAGCATGTAATTCCAGGAGGGATTCAGCATTCATTTGATGAAAATCGGTTTTAAAATTGCTGAGATATCCAAAACAGAGCATTTCTAATATTTTCTTAATTGTTTTACTTTGTTTTTGGACATCTCAGCGATTCAAAAACCGATTTTCATCTAACAAACTTTGAATTCCTTTTAAAAGGGTAACCTATGCTCTGTACTATTTCATAGGTGGTTTTGTGGTATCTCGCCAAAAGTTACAAATCTAATTCTCATCTCCACCAATACTACACAATCCCTTTAAAACCCCGTTTGGCAAAAATGGAAATATTAATTTCACACAGTGTGCTGCACTGCCTCGACACTATTTGATTCAAAAGTGTGCATTACTTGTTTTATAACACAGGAGTACCAAGCATGAAGATATTTCTCTTTCATCCCGTACACAGAATGTATGTTTGGCATCACTTTAATGTGTTCATTGTTATCAAAGTAGCATGTTCTTATTACATTTCTCATACATTTGTCGAGGGAAAATTCTGAAACATAAGTTATCACATGAGCTAGGATGTAGCCAAAATAGTTAAGTCTTGTTGATAATGCTCTTGTACAGTATATTCTCTATGAAACTCTCAAAATAAGATTCACAAACTAATGGTATACTACATAATCAGTGAAAACAATCCACAAAATAAGAAAACAAATTATCTTATCCCATTTATTCCATCTACTACTCACACCCAAAACACAAAACTACATGTATACTTTAATCAAATGCATTTTGCATGATCTATTCTTAGACTGCAAAGCCTATTCCATACCCGAACTTATGCATTGGTCTGGTCAGTCCATAGCAAGCAGGTGTATATTAAAAAACTTGCAACGTTTTTTAGGACATCTACAAAATACACAATGTACATACACACAAACATAACGGTAAAAACACACCAACATAAAAGGACATACATTGAGGGTTACTTCCATCACCGCATCAAAGCAAATTTTGCCATAAAGATACAAAAAATGTTATCTCCTCAAAGATTTCTTGAAGACGACTCAAAGCACTCGCCATCCTATTACCCCCCCCCCAATCAAACAAACACACACACAAAAAAAAAAACACAAAACAAAACAAACATCGATGCAAAATAATGTCCTTTTCGCCCCAAAGGGTGAGTTCATGGGCAGGATTACATCAGGAAGCCCTAGCTGCACTGTAGCAAGAACCTGGCCAGAGGAATCCCACCAAAATCTACCAATCAAGTGCTCAAAACTCATCACGAGAGAGGGAGCCCTCCATCTCTCTCGGATGAACCTAACACAAAGGAGTTCTACCTATTTGAATGCCTTGCCCAGACTGGTGAGTGACGGTCTGCTCGTGTAGGCGGGGATTGCGTACTGGATCAGGGTCACGTACGGTATGTAGGGATGCTTACTGAATCAGGGTCATGTAGGTAGGGATTCATGATAAATCTGGGAGATTAAGAGAGTATCACCCTAGCTTCACTCAGTGCTGCTACCCCTTGCCTCTCTTGGCGAGTAATTGGTAATTATACCTCCATGTTGATACGCAAAAATTAACAAAACCAATAAAAATGTAACAATGCAGTTAAAGTATTAAATTACAGGAATCAGTAGGAGGAGCAGAGGCGGAGAGATTGATTGGACTAACGAGAGAGGGTGAATGATAGACAGACAGACAGACAGACAGACAAGCATGCTCACAGATAATTGTTGCTTCGTACAGATGTTCTCTATGCACCATACCAACAAAAAGTCGCCAGATGTGGATTTTAAGTTAAGAACAGATTCTGAAAGAGCAGACTCTAAGCTTTAAAATGATGTATAACTCAATCCAAATGGACTCCCCTAACCTACCTAAATACTGGACAGAAAGCACACACTCTGGAAAAGTGTGAACTGTGAAAAGAGGCTGTGAAGTACAGGGTCTATTCAAGCACTTTATCTTTCACCAAGCCGTGCTAGCTGTGCCATGAAAGGGACAAAACACAGGATGTCAACCACTGGAGCAACAACAATGAAGGGATTATCAGATTAAGCTGAAATTGAATATGCTCTATTAAGACATTCTGTCCATGATTAACGCCAACTTTCAAAGCAGTTACATTATCCTTTCAAAAGCTATTAGAGCTGTAAGTGAAGAATGTGCAAAGGATTTTCAAGAAATGAAATGGGGCCTCCAAGACATACCTGATCTCACTACTCCACAAAAAAGGGGTTGTAGAAAAACTGCGGAAAACACACTTTCCCATTTGTGTTATGATCCCAAACTAAAGAATAATGTAGAAGAAAGATAGCTCTTTCAGAAAATATGAAAACTCAAGATTGACTTAGTTGACCCATTTCACCTGTTTTGAGACCTCACGTAAAATCAAGGGGTGCGACTTGTTTGTTTTGTGATGCACGGTCACATATTTTGTGCATCAGGGCTTGGGACTGCAGTGTGGGAGGATAATAGCTACTGGAACTCATGACATGATAAAGTAATCATCAAATGTGCCAAAAGAGTTTTACAATGCAAATTCCAAACCATGCTCAAGTTGGCTTTGATAAAATGAGTACAAAAATCAAATGAGCAAAATGAATTAAAGTAGTTCCATTGAAAAAAAAAGAAGACCTTGAATATAAAGAGAGTTACATAATTTCAAAGTTTCGCCTGTTTTCACAAATCAGCGATATTACAAATGCATACTCAAAATGGTACATGTAGTGACATCATCACCTCACAAACTTCCTGTTAAACTGCTAACAGATTTGTTTGTTTGTTTGTTTGTCTTTTATATAACAGTAGGATATATCCTTTGCAATGAATCAGTCTGGTCTAGTAATAAACTAGCAACAATGGCTTCTAGGTGGAAAGAGATTGTAGCTGCTAAAGCATTACCTGAAAAAATGATTATAATTTGTGTATGTGTGTTTTTTTGGTACAAATGAGTGGTAGATTTAACTCTTTATGTGCCATGGTGTAAACCCCCTGTGTGCCACATTATTCTGTGACAACAACAATATCATGCATTGGAAAAACATTCTGTTTTTCAAATCTATGTCACTTCTATAGATTTCTGTAAAGCTGGACATGTTTCCGTAGTGAGCAATAATGTACAGAAAACGCCAAGCTTTGCTTTGATGTAAACTGCAAAACAAATCTATGATTGCTTTTCTTTCAAATGACTAAAAGATACATTATAATAAAGGTATGACTTTTGCACACAAAACAGTGACAAAAAGCATTCAGTAGGAAACACTGCTTACTGGTCATTCACAACGTTAAATGCAAGTTATGGACATGAGGAACGGAATCGCGAGAAACGCTTTCATTGTACTGTGGCATTTGGCGATTTATTGATCGGTTTGGGCGGGTCTGTGCATTTGAGCAGAATATGTGAAGTTGGCACGCCGTCGACTGAGTCGGGCGTGTGAACGTGGCACATAAGGAGTTAATAGTGATATGACGACATCCAACACGTCCTACAATTTGCGGGTATTTGGCAAAACATACGCGGATAGAGTAACCGGACAATCCAATTGATAGAGAATTCATCTAAGTTGGACCTTAAACAAGAAAGTCTTTGAATTTTTAAGTTTCACTTTTTTTTTTTCTCTTTGCATTGAAACTGATTTAAGCATGGCATGGAAATGATCTTTAAGTCAAGTCTGTGCAGTCGGGCATGATTACCACACAGTCTCTGTGGTATGGCCACATCGTTCGGCTAGATGAATGAAAAATTTGGGGCGTGGCAAGCATTATTACTTGCAATCATGAGCTTTGTCTGGCATGACCACTAGATGGCGCTATTTGAGAAAGCCCATCAGCTTTTCACATCAACCCCGCAGTACTGTGTTCTACGTGACACACCACCAAGGAGATCATCAAAATTACGGGACCAACAACCGCATCTAGCTATAATACATCTCAGCGGGAAAGTTATAAATCAGAAGAAACATCATTGGAGTAAATGAACATTGTCGCAATCACTGTTCACACCATCTTAATATAGGCAATAATATACTTTATTTCTATCTCTCTCTCTTTTTGTACACTGTGCATTTTACCCAAACTCTGTGCTTTTGATCCTGGCTTTGTGGGATATCACAGAATTATTGTTATTTCCACACAACTTACTTTTTATCTAACTAATAGCATCTTACCATTTTGAGTGAGAGACAGTAGGCACATCAGCCGCATTGTTCTCGTGATGCTCATCTAAAATGGCATAAAAGAGAAGAAGAGCAAATCTATCATTTCCATAATAAACACAGAAAATGAGAAATTCCTCAAATCAACAAATTCCAGCATGGATTTTTCTTTTTAAGTCATCTGATTAACAAATTGTCCTTAACACAAATAAGCACCAATTAATGACGGTTTTAGTAGTAGCCACAATAAAAAATCTTGGACATACATACATTTTTACTTGGGTTGGACTCAAGCCAATGATCTCCTGATTACCAAACAAGTATTGTATCCAAGAGACTACCAAGCTTTCCCCAAGACAGCCAGTGCTGGTTCTAATCCTCATAGCATGTAGCAGCTACTGCATAGTTATCTAGAAATCTTTCATATTGATTGAGAAATTCCTTGAAAATTCAAGACCACTGTATCATCCTCTTAATACAGTCATCAGGAGGAAGCAAGTCATATCTTGTTGCTTTCAAAATAGTTTTAGCTTCTCTATTTAACAGTATGTCTCCAACTGGGAGTTTGTATGCTTCTTTTCATTGTGGTCACAATTAAGCAAGAATTTATCATGCTAATATCAACAGAAGTAATCATCTGTATGACAAAAAAACAAAACAAAAATATGATAACCAAGGTGTGAAAATCTTTAGACCCAATGAGGAATTTATTGAAAAAGAAGAAATTTATCAGAACAAAAGATATGGAGAGGGAAAAGCCGTAGAGTAGGACAGAGAGGATAAGAACAAAAGCGAGAAAGCCGTGACCAGTCTAATGTAAGTCATCTGATACAGTGTCTATGGCTCTCACATAAGGTCACCTTTGCCATTGGAAATTTGACATTTGACATACAGTATTATATTTTCACAAATCACAAATATGTCACAAATATATACAAAATGACACATACAAACTGAGTAAACACATGCATGCTGTGGTCCCTATGACCATGATGTCAATGACTAGAAATGCCTTACTCTTTTTTTCATCACACATTATCAATTTCTTTTACATGAATCTTATTTCTGTCTGGTGATAAGTCTCCATGCAGCATTCATGCATGCAAAAATAACACAAAACAGGATTGAAGTAAGAGGGAAACTTGGACAATTCATTGTAAAGTGAAGAATTTTTAAAGTTTCCATGTAGCTATCGCTGGAATAGAAGACACTGTCTGTTCATGATGCAGGAATGCACAATGGCAATGAAGTTGTATCAAGAGAATTCCGCACAATTTTGTTATTTTTACTGAATTACTGAAAGTACACGTTTTCTTGACTTGCTACTGACATACAATATGTAGGTTAGGGTATTATCATTTTCCCTGCTTTGTGCAAGAGGTATGCCAAGTGTTCTTTCATTGTGCTAGAAAAGTGAAAATATGTTGAATCTTCTTTGTATTTTCTTTATATTATCTTCCATACATGATGTCATAAAGTGTTGCAGTCTTTTCATCCAGTAATGGCTGTACCACAACACATTAAAAATTCATAACTTTTGAACGGACTGCCCAATTCTCCTCAAACTGAACTGGTGCGTTCTATCCATATTGCTGCATTCCTCAATTTATTAGAAACATATTTGGGATTCATTCCCCTTTTAACAATGAACATAATATTACAGCCGAAAGGAGTGTGTGTAAAAAGAAAAGAACAATAGTTGATGATAATTACAATTCCCAGGGGAAAAATATGCTCTCGTATGCTGTTCTTCAGCTTGAAAAAGCTAAGTTTCAGAGCATTAATATCTGTGGGTCGGAGCTACAATACAAAAGGATAAATATCAGGACATGGACATTCTGTACTAATATGCATGATCCTATCCTAAATTTCACATCACATCCACATAAAATAATATTATACACTCTCTGTAATAGACAGAGCCTGTAAAATGCCCAAAGCAACCATTCATGCATTATCCCTATGTTTGATGTGTTGCACATTAATACAAGGACGGGTTGCCACGGAGAATTTCTACAGTCCTAGCACTAAAAATACAGAAAGAGTCTACACTACATGATATCACAAAAGGGCTAGAATATATCATGACAGTAACAAAGTCTCTCAGCAATACAAGAGCTGTAATTCTTCCCACATTATCTCGTTGAGATATTTCTGTAACTGTACCATTCATCTAAACACAGATCACCTGGTATCCAGTTTTTACAATGGTCATCATGACGACTTGCTTAAATATGCAGGTCAAAAATATACACATACTATGCATTCACATAATGATTCAACTTTATGAGTAAATTGTTAACTCAAGGGTACTAACATTAACCAATCCACAACTAGTTATTAAGACCCTTTTACACCATCACAGATTGCTAAACAGATAACTAAGGACCATCATCTGTGGTGTTCCGGCATGCAAAATATCAATTTTCCTCTCATTGCTGGTGTGAATACGATCCCAACTGGGTGTCTATACACAGACAAGTACGGAGGCTACACGGACAAGTACTGTGCCTACATGGACAGACAAGGAATGAACGCGGAACACAGTGGAAACGATATGGAACTAACACGGATATCAAGGAAGAGCACGGATGCAACTGGGTCCCTTCACAGTCTTTATGCGGATATCCCCAAAATGTTACTTTTGCTTTTGATACTTTATCATACTTGGGCGACATGCCTCCAGGGGGGTGAATCATCAACGATTGTCGGCGCTGACAACTTGAATCACCATAGTAACAGTCAGTGACCAGAGCATCTCAGCCAATCAAAACCAAGGATTTTGCTGAAATTGGTCAGCGCCGACAGTTGTCGGCGCTGACAAGTGTTGATGAAACACCCCCCTGAGCTACACTGTAAGTAACCGGTGCCTACAAGGAAGGAATATGGAGGCAACACAGAGTAGATCGTGCCAACAAGGAAGAGTTCGTATTGATTTTCATCCATGATGTCCGGGATGAAAAATTAAGCAAACTTAATTTTTTCCACAGACATGCGGCATGATCAAGGATAATGCCAGATGACTCAAAGAGTCAACATGGTCATATCGTGAATTTGGATTTGACTTTGAATGACAAGGACAAAATAACTGTACAATGACTGGACCCAACCTTCATGCCTTCACAGCATGCTGAGCATTTGTCGCAAAGAATGTTCCAAGAAAATATTGATGCATATAATGCTAACAATGAGATATTGTAATCATAACACATACGACTCTTGTACTGACATACACATGTTCTACTTGGTAAAAGAACATGCCGTGCAGGGCCAAAACAAACATGAAACCTGCAAAACAGTCCACAGAGGCAGAAAAACAATACAGGCAGATATACCAACCTTAAAGATTTCGCTCTTGTTTGATAAAATTGAAATGCAACAAAGGGAAGTGGGATAAGAAAGGTACAGTAAAAAGGAAGCACAGTAAAAAGGTGTGCAACTGAATTGTACATATTAAGCAAGCATCAAATATAATAAACATATTTTCCAACCAAGTGTTTTCGTCTCAAATACAATGGACCATGCATTTGTTAAGTCGCATCCTGTTTACTATCACATTTTTGCCAGCAAACAGTTCTCCTCCTGCATATTCTGAGTTTGATAGCTTAGTCCACTTTTTAGACAGGAAGCTATAAATAACTTCCTTTTCTGCATTCAGTCTTTTAACAAGTCAAAGAAAATGCAGCCGATACAAATACACCTTTTTTTGAGAAAAAAAATATCCAACTCAATCAAGTCTGACATGCACTTACCTGTTATGTAAAAATACAACAACAAAAAACTAATTTACGCAATTGTATGAAGACACAACAACACGCAAGGAAAGAAAAAAAAAAAAAACTTTCCAGACAATATCAATCAATCTAACATAATTTCAGATTGCCATGCGTATCAACCAGTGTTAAATTTTTTCTGTGTGTATTCACATTAAAGAAGGAAAGGTCTTAGCATAAAGTTATAAGAACTGATTTTCAACAACCGTTTCTTTCGGGTGTGCGTGAAGGGGACTAAAAACTGGTCATTCAAGCTATGTTGCCATACCTGCTTATCAATTTGCTCTTCCACAAATGTGAAGTTGTCCTTCATGTTGGTCCCTTCAAGCATTGCTGCAAAAAAAAGAAAAGAAAATGAAATGATAAAAATAATAAAAATGATAATAATAATTTTGACATTCACAAATTTCAAGTAGCGTAAATTGACAAAAATTTTTATCATCATTTCTTCTTAAAGAAGGCAGGGAAGGGGGAGAACTTCATAAAAAAAATCAAGACAACCTATCCTAATTTGTCTGTGAGTTTAACTTGTCAGGAAACTGTAGCATCATTTCATTTGAACTTTAATGAGGTGGGTTGGAAAGATTGGGTAAGGGTTTTACTGTACAAGTGGGTATTTTCATACGAGTAATTTTACACACTAGGCAGAGTAGGATGAATTTCGCATGTTTTTGATTCCATGGAATTGAGACATTACATAGTGGTACATACCGCAAACAGAAACATTTGTATGCTTTTATTTTTGCACTAGTTTCTGGTAGCAAATTATCTACAAGTTATCAACATAACTACTCACAGTACTATGCTGGATTTCAGTCACAAATATTGTGTTATTACACATCTGCAAAGTCTGGATATGAAATGAGTCACAGTAACATTAGCTTATCTGTACATTTCAGCTGCAGTGTACACCTTGTGACTTGGCAAGGTGAAGCTTTACCAAGGAAAATCCACTGCAAAAATCAGTCATTTAAGTACAAACCATTGATCAATCCAATGATCCAAAAACAAATCCTACTATCTCTCCTTCCAGACATTTATCTAAACACTGTCACTCTATTTATCTGTCTATCAGTCTATCTATCTATCTACCTATCTATCTATCTATCCTTCGATGAATCTATGTCTGTATACATGTATTCATTTATTTATCCCTCTATCTATCATTCCATGAATCTATCTTTGTATAATCATAAATACAATATTCATCCATCCATCCATCTATCTATCTATCTATCTATCTACACTCAGCAAAAAAAGAAAGTAAACACTTTTTCGAGGTTATGTTTTTCATAGAACATTTTTATAAGAATCAATGTATTATATACCATATTGAAGGGAATCTAATTGGCTATTAAGCTAATAGGTTAATTAAAAAGAAAACTTAACGCATGAGTGTGCACAATCGTTTTTGTCCTCCAAGGCACAAAATTAAAAATTGCAAAAATTGATATGTTCTCTTTCATTTGCAAGTGCGTTTCACGATAACATTGACAACAAAAGACCGGTTTAACACAATGAGAGACATGAATGAAATAGGAAAAATAAGTTTTTGTTCTCTTTATCTCTTTATAACCTCTAAGAAAAACAAAGTGGGAAACTAAAGGGGAAAAATAAGAATTTTCTGTCAAGTCAAACTTCAAATGACAGAGAATAATAAGCATAAAGATGATTAAATGAGCAGAATTTCTTTATTTGTTTCTTTTAATCTAGTGATTTAAGAATCCATGTGACAATTTCAAGAACCAAACATTATTTACAATTTCCTAATTTGGAAAAAAAGCTCAAATTTGTACCATTTTTGTTAATTATTACTTCTTTTCTTATTTCATTTGAACTTTGTTTTGACATAAAGATGCTTTATTTTCCTCCATTATTTTTAGCCTTCGTTGATCTTGTGGGCTTTAAAGATATCATAGAGGTCAAAGGTTTAGTTTTTCAACTTAATTCATGTTTCTTTTTGTGTGAAATTTGTTGTTTGTTCTTATTGTTCAATAGAAGAACACATACGCACGAATGACAAGTTGTTCAATTTTGCAATTTTTACTTTTGTGTCCTGGAAGAGAAAAACAATGGTGTTCACTCATGCGTAACGTCTCCCTTTATGTTGACCTACCAGGTTGATAGCCAATTAAATTACCTTCAATATGGTATATGATACATTAGCTTTCAGCCAAATATTCTATGAAAAATCTAAACTTGAAAAAGCGTTTACTTTCTTTTTTTGCTGAGTGTATCTATCTATCTGCCTATCAGTCATTTAAATTCTTATCTGGCTGTACCATGCTCTGTCTGAAGATGCTCCTCAAAGTCAAGCTGGTTGTTCTTCTTGTCAATGATGACTTCACAAGCTCCTATGTCTGCAAAGTTTGGAAAATCAACATATGCTTTGAATGATACCTTGCACTAGTGGGCAAAAATGAGCGCATATCCCAGAATGTCATTATCAGGAGCACCAAAGCACTACTGCTGGACTTTTCATCCCCTGTAACTAGCATATCAGACCCCCCGAGGTGAAGAAATTTTGTCAAATAATCAACAGCAAAGCAGAAATTTATCAGTGTAGATGGATTCGGGAGCAAGTCCGTTATTAAAACAGCATGAGACCGCCATCACTACAGCGATGCCAACCCTGAAAACAGTGTCACGGTGTTCATAGGGATGAAAAGGTTATTTCTGGTGGAAAACAGTATTCTTATCTTTGCTGCAATATACATGTAGTAAAAAAGATTGGGGAAAACAGCATCTTCCATAAAACCTGCCGTATTTTTGGCCCCAAACGCCCCCCCCCCAAAAAAAAAAAGCAGTACTAAATATTGCAAAAAAAAAACAACAACCACCCAACAACAACAACAACAACAGTTGGTGTGTCTGTAATCATTATTCAGACTGTGAATGCTATTATCCTTTAGATAATACATAAAAAGATAAATTGAGAGGAGAGACAATTGGTGGAGCCAGAACATATGTGAGATTGTTAACCCGTTGAGGACGGACTGATTTTGCTACAACACACATTTCCAATAGACACCTGCGCGAGTACACTCGGCACTTGTCAACGGGTTAACAGAGTCTCTCACTATGTACAATAGTCCCCTCATTTTCTGTTCGTTACATACAAGTTGTATGGCTCCCTTTCACATCAGTTACATGCATAATTAAAGAATGGCAAGGTTGAAGGCATGTTCACACCAGCGTATGTTCAAACCACATGAGATGGGGGCTATAAGTGATTCTGTGGCTTCTCCTCTTACGTATCGTGAGCGACTTGTATTTCTGCTTCAGGTCCTTCAGCTCGGATTGCACATATGTCTTCATGTCCCCTATATTACTCAGTTGTCTCCCTTTCTGCAGGGTGAAACAATACAAAAAAAAAAATAAAGCACTGATTATTTCTCAGCCAATCACAAGGGAAGAAAGCATAGACACAACTAGTAAGATATTTGCATAAGAAACAACAGTGAGATTTCAGAGCAAACCAACAACAAGGAGAGAGAGACAAAGTTTGCAGACCTGTGCCTCCTCAAATTCCCCTGGAACATTGTACAGCGAAGGGGTTACTTGTGTATTAAAGTACAGTCAATGTGAGCATAGGTGTGGTAAGTGTACATTTTCTTGAAGTAGCTGATAAACATTTGGTTTTCAAATTTTGACCACCATATCCAATTTTAGGTTTCGTCAGGGTTCATAAACAATTGCAGTCAAATTCACAAACAGTTTTCATGGTCACAGTTTTTCTTGTCGCAAAGAGATTTTGGTAAAGTTTTTCTTGTCACAAAGGAATTTTGAAAATATATGCGACAATGAAAACTTTCTGCAAATTTAGTTGCAGCTGTTTACGAACTTGATCACAACTATTTACAAACCCTGATGAAACCTACAATTTGCTACATTTGCTACTCAGCAAGATAATCCCTTTACATATTTTCCAGATTTCAAGCCAAATGCTGAAAAACTGAGAGAGGGAATGAGCTAAATTCACGAGAGTTTTGTGTGATTTTCATTCAAAAAAGCTGTTACCATGGCAATGCATTATCTGTGGAGGAAAGGTGTAACTTGCTAATCTACTAATTGTCCGCATGTGTGCTGACTCTCAAGTTAATCGCTTAAAATTTGAAAGAAAAAAAAAGTTGTGGGAAAGATGATCAATTTGAATCGGTTCATTCTTGAATGATCTCAGAAACCCTTCCCTAGGTCTATCTAATGACTACATATCGCTCTAACGTCAAAAGGGAATACAAAAACAACATACAATTAGTCACAGATGGAAACCACAGACGCACACTTTGAGGCTGTAGAGATTCCACAATGAGAAAACACCATTACGAAAATAGCCTTTCCTGTTTTGCTAGGTCAACTTCTCTGAACTTCACATTGTGGCTCACCCGTAATTTGTCTCATGGTTAGGCCTAGAATCTGATATCAAGGAGACACACACATATGGGAAAACATCTCAAGCCAAAGGGAGGCACACAAACCTCTTGACATTGAGCACCAAACAGAAAGCTGCAATACTAGTGTGTAGCTACTCTGTTCTTATGTTGCATTGCATTGAAATAGAAAAATAAGAGAAATAGATCAGTGAAAATTTTGAAGAAAAAAAATCAAACATACACACATTCAAATTTTGTAAGCTGTAAAAGCTTAGAGAGTATGTGAAAGACAATGGGACATTGTAATTCAGAGCCTTTTTTACCCCCCCCCCCAACAAGTAAAATTGGCTTTCAAATGACTGCCCATGTCTCCCTATACTCAGCAAATACAACAACCGCTGAAATGAATCTACAGATAATCATATTCTGACACCGCACATCGAGAAAGTGTAGTACTCACGTTGTATCCCGTCTGCACCATTTTAGCCGTGGAACTCAGGTATGAGAACACGTGAGAGATGTGACGATTTCTGATGTCTTCAAATAGCTGGGAGAAAAGCAAATGGACAGGCAGGGTGACCGTTGGCAAGCATGACTCACAGTCAAAGCTCTGGTTTATGGACCTCCTACACACAGCCTCTCTACATATGTTAGAACTATACACTGTAGCCAATAGTCACTTTATGTCATGTGGACCTGCCATGTAAAGCGTGGGTGTGCATTTGAATCTAGTCTGTAAAATCTAGCCTTCTTTATGTTGTCATGTTCTCCTACATCTAACACATATACCTATCATTCTTGTGGAACACTTAATGGTGTAGAAATCTTGGGTGTATTTTAAGGTCTGTGATACTAGTACAGTGTACACACACAAAAAAACAACAACAAAACCAATGATAATGCTTTGTATTTTTCAACATCACTTCGTGCTATTACTGGTTAACTGTCGTACTTGATCGAGTGCAAAATCTACTACCTTTTTTTTAGCAATAATTCATCTTTGAAATAAGACCAGAATTGGAACATTTTGCTGTGATGTGTGTAGTCAACGCTGAAGCCAAAGTTTGAATGCTATACAAGCCTTTTGCCATTCAAATGTGCTGAACCATAGATGACCATGACCCATCCATGTAACATAAATAAAAGGGAATAAAATGTAATCTTTCAGCCAACAATACTTGAATTACATATACTGGCCACTTTGGAAATGATACAAATTGTAATATATTGAATGTTAAACTATGTGGCCGTAATGAAGGCAACACCTTTTGATAAAACTGTATCTCCTATCAAAAAGGCTGCCTTCAATTTTCATCATGTCATAAGATATCAAGTTATAGCTCTGTCAGATAATTGCCCTACTTTTTACTACACAGCAATTCAAATTATTTGCCTTTGGATGTTTGCAAGCTAAATCAAATTGTGCTAATATTCAAAATCAATGCATCAATGGTATTTATCATAGTAACCTAATACAGTAAATTTGAATTTATGCAAAGAGTTCCTGCACATGATATTCAAAATTAAATGACAGACACAAGCAGTGTGTAAACTTGGAAACCAAATTAAAGTATGAAAGTTAATTTGGTACAAATCTACCCATTCTTTTCAACTGACAGAGACCACTGATATGGAGACATACACTCACAGTGTCAGAGCTAAGAGATGTTTCAAAAATCTTGAATGGAACAAGACACAATTTTAATCTGTGGCATGGAACAAATAACCACGTAAAGCATCACATTTAGGTTACAGGAGGACATAATATATACATATGTGACCCGCTACAACAAAAAGGTCCTAAAGTCGCGCACGGTCGACGCCGTGAAAATCGAGTTTGAAGTCAGAGCATTAAAATTGGTCAAAACTTACGATTTTCTGATTTTGATATATTATTGGAGTCTAACATGTCTTCTATTATCTGTCGAAATTTTGAAGCAAAATGATGAAAGGAAAGACCAAAAAATAGCGTTTTTTCTGAGCCATGTTTTTTGGCGTTTCAATGACGCAGAAACTGGTTCGAAAATTTGGATTGAGCGCCACAGATAGGTTCCGCCCCTAACAACGACCAGAGTGATCTCATTGGTCAGTTTGCTGCTTGCTGCTAACTGAAGCGTGAAGCTCGCACACTGCCCAGTCGACTGTTGCGTGCGGGCAGGGTGCGCTATGCTCACCCGTTTTCACATCCTGGTCACTGATTGGTTGGTGAGGAGACCGCCGACGCTGATGTGCTTGCGGGGGTTGCTAGGGCTTACCTTCTACATTGTCCAGAGGTGAAAACTGACTTGCGTGTCCCTTGATCGCGATTGCGTCGAAAGGAAGACTTTTAGGGCGCTCTTCTCGTAACAGTGATTTTCCAGACGTCTCGACATGCTCTCTTTTAAACATCGATATCTCCGCAGCCGATTATTTTTTATAAAATGTGTTATATATCAATTTAAAGCAGAAAGATTAGGGGATTATTTCATGCAATTTTCAAATAATCGACCTCGCCCGACTTTAGGATCATTTTGTTGTAGCGGGTCACATATATTAATATATAATACGTCGCTGGGGTGATAAGACCTTGTATCTGCATTTTTGGTGAAAATTACTTTCTTGGATTAATAGTCAAATAATGGGTAAAGTGATGTCCTGTCCAAATCCCAACTGTCTTACTCCAAAAATGAAGCCACCACAGCTTGTCAAAGGAAAGGCTATCCCATTCGCCACAGTGCTTTGGCCGCCATGTTTTTTGGCTCTCCTGAACATTTGACGTTTTGTAGATACGAGGTCTTATCGGCCCAGCGACGATATATAGATATATATATATATATATATATATATATATATATATATATATATCACACAATTCATCAACTGTAGTGAATGTATTTGGAAAAAAAGAGGTGTGGGTGTGTGTATATCAAGTCTTACAGTGCTTTGCTCACTACTTTGCACATATGCTGGAGTACTTGCTTCCTTCATTAATTAGTACAGATGCCTGGAAACTAATTGTCAACTAAATACACTATTCATCTAGCGTGTCTAATATTACGTGAATTGGAACTTCCCGACAATTTCGTGGGTGGTTAAATTCGCTATCATGGAGTTCAGTAATGAATGGAGAAATGCATACATGCACGTAACATTTCACGTCGAGATCAGAGTTAATAATTTTGCATGTTGTTGAATTTGCGAAGAACACCAACACTTGTGAAATTCGCGACAAAAAACCCAACAACTTGCGAAATATATGGCATATACAGTAGACATTTAAATAGCTAATCCCCCCTAGTGTCATCATGGCCTTCCCATAAGACTGAGGCATACTGCTACACCTGAGTGATCTTGCTACTAAACTTTACAACTACCTGAGGTTTGGGCGGATTCCCGAATGCCGATGATTAAATGCGGCTGGTTAAAGGGATGGTATATTCATGGATGACATTTGGCTTCAGGTTTCCAACTTACCTGTGAGGTAAATGAGAAACCTCTTGTGAAATATGAAACAGCATACAATCTTATGAGGAATTCAAAGTTTATTTGATGAAAATTGCTTTTGAAATTGCTGAGATACTCAGAAGCAAAGAGATCCTAATAGAAGGTGAGGCAGATCTTTTATTAGGACCATTTAGTTAAGTTTGTATTTAGACATCTCAACCATTTAAAAACTTTGAATACCTCGTAAAATTGTATGCTTCTTAATATTTCATAGCTGGTTTCTAATTTATCACGCAAAAAGTTAAAATCTAAATTTTCCATCTCAACTAAAACTGTACCATCCCTTGTAAAGCAGGGCACGTAAAGGGTTAAGCCAAT
Organism: Diadema antillarum; assembly: GCF_040938485.1. Classification (NCBI taxonomy): domain Eukaryota; kingdom Metazoa; phylum Echinodermata; class Echinoidea; order Diadematoida; family Diadematidae; genus Diadema; species Diadema antillarum. The sequence goes on from NW_027271384.1 coordinate 257,956, forward strand.
CTCACCTGGTCTTCTGCCGTCAAGAGCAATCTCAGGCTCTTTCCTCCTGTCACCTCAGGCCCAAACTCACAAAAACCTGGGAAACAGATATAGAGTTGGGAATAGATAGAGACATATTGAAATAGCAATGGAAATTAAAATGGAATTCAAATGTAAAAGCAAACAAAAGTGGAAACTGGATTGGGGGGGGGGGGGGGGGCTGGGTGGGTGGAAATTGGCAATGGAAAAGGATCCTTTCTCCCATCACCTCAGGCCCAAACTCACAAAAACCTGGGAAACAGAAATACAGTTGGGAATAAATACAGACATATTGAAATAGCAATGGAAATTAAAATGGAATTCAAATGTAAAAGCAAAGAAAAGTGGAAATGGGGTGGGGGTGGGTGGGTGGGGGTGGGTGGGTGGGAATTAGCAATGGAAAAGGATCTTTCCTCCCGTCACCTCAGGCCCAAAAACCTGGGAAACAGAAATAGAGTTGGGAATAAATACAGACATATTGAAATAGCAATGGAAATTAAAATGGAATTCAAATGTAAAAGCAAAGAAAAGTGGAAATGGGGTGGGGGTGGGTGGGAATTGGCAATGGAAAAGGATCTTTCCTCCTGTCACCTCAGGCCCAAACTCATAATAACCAGGCAAATGGAAAAAGAGGTGGAAATGAATATAGACATAATGAAATGGCAATGGAAATTGAAATGGAATGAAAGTGTAAATGCAAACAAAAGTGGAAATGGGGTGGGTGGGAATTGGCAATGGAAAAGGATCTTTCCTCCTGTCACCTCAGGCCCAAACTCATAATAACCTGGCAAATGGAAAAAGAGGTGGAAATGAATATAGACATAATGAAATGGCAATGGAAATTGAAATGGAATGAAAGTGTAAATGCAAACAAAAGTGGAAATGGGGTGGGTGGGAATTGGCAATGGAAAAGGATCTTTCCTCCCATCACCTCAGGCCCAAACTCACAATAATCTGGCAAATGGAAAAAGAGGTGGAAATGAATATAGACATAATGAAATGGCAATGGAAATTAAAATGGAATGAAAGTGTAAATGCAAACAAAAGTGGAAATGGCGTGGGTGGGAATTGGCAATGGAAAAGGATCTTTCCTCCCATCACCTCAGGCCCAAACTCACAATAATCTGGCAAATGGAAAAAGATGTGAAAATGAATACTGACATCTGAAATGGCAATGAAAATTGAAATGGAATGAAAGTGTAAATGCAAGCAAAAGTGGAAATGGGGGGGGGGGGGGGGGGTGGGAATTGACAATGGGAATTGACGATGGAAAGGAAAGGCTCTTTCCTCCAGTCATCTCAGGCCCAAACTTGCAATAACCTGCGAAATGGAAATAGATGAGGAAATGAATACAGACATACTGACAAAGAAATGCAAACTGAAGCTCAATGAAATTGCAAATACAAACAAAAGTGGAAATAGGGGGTGGGAATTGACAATGGAAAAGGAGTGTGAACAAGAAAAAATAACAGAAATTGAAACAGAAATGGACATGAAAGGGCGAATGGAAACACGATGGATATTGAATGGGATATCGGAAAGGGAATATATAAATGAAAATTAGAATAAGGAATGGAATGGCTGTGAACATGGATGTGTAAATCAAATGAAAATGAATGTGAAATCAACAATGAATTTTTCAAATGATTAAAACTCAAACTTGCATCTGCCCCTCACTAGATTGCCCCAATATCCCAACAAATGCTACCATTAAAAAGATGATTTTCTTTTTTTCAAGACAGATATACTTCATTAACATTCACTTTGTTCTATTTGTTAACATGAGTAGAAAAAAAAAACAAGCTTTTGAAAAATGGAATTTGGATTTCATCTGATGAAGGTTTTGCTGGAAAAAATTGGTATCCAAAGGGCCACTTTTTTTTCCTCCACCTTGTTAATTATACCCATTTTATCTTAAGTGACATATCTGAAAGAAAATAGGAAAGGATTATATGTCAGTCAGTATTAGATACACCAGTCCAAGAACAAAAGACAAGAAAACAAAGCAAAAACCAAAAATAACCCATGAGACAATTGATACAGTCTTATTTGTGTAAGTTACTATGTCATGAAATCTAGGGCTCGACATTAATGGTGGCCCAGTGGCCCAGGGCCACTAAAAATTGGTGTCGGCCCACCAAATTGGGCAACAAAGATTCAAAATGGGTTGTTACTTTTGCTTTTATTTTGGGCCACTACATATCATAAAATTTCAGATTTCAAGATTTTAGTAGCCTAAATGGGCCATCAGATAAAAAAAGTTAGAGTTGAGCTCTGACAAATGAAGATTTAGTTAACTTTACTGATCTCTACTACTCAATCTCAGCCGGATATTTCTTTCTTTATCTTTGACATGTCACATCAATTATAGTTGGTGACTAGAAATTTGAAGAGAGCCACTGACCGCTGCTGATGCCAAAGGTCTCATCCACCAGCCCCTCGTACGTGGTCTGAGTGCACATGGGGGTGACCATGTCGCACTCACGGTCAATGAGGAACAGGTGACCAATCTCATTCTTCAGGGGTGACTTCTGTTCCCCGCCTTGTAGGGACAAAAGGGTGTTGGTCATGTCCCACACCATCTGAGTGAGGGGGGAATAATAGAAACATAGTATAAAACAAAGCACATCAAACTAAATTCAGACTTGGTGAATATTAACATATGTTGGCTAATGCATCATCATCTTGCTTTAACCCTATTCTAACTGGGGGGGGGGGTCAAATTGACCCCCCCTCGACATTTCGCGCCGCGATTCCGCAACGCGAAAAGATTTTGCCGCGTCGTTTCATGACTTTTTTCATTGAAGTCTCCCGCATATTTTGAGACCAAATTTGCGACGTCTGGGTACACCGTTCTGAAGTTACGCAATGTTTTGCATATGCATGTCAACCCGAAAACAGCTCAAATTCATGATTTCGTGTGCAAATCCATTGCAAATTGTGTTTTTTTGTTTAATTGATATAAATTAGATTATTTCAACTTGTGAACATTGAAATTAATCAATTCTAATGTAGATAAGCTTGAAAAAGTGCCTACAACAAATTTTGGCAAAAAAACAATAGAAAACAAAAGATCGAAAAAACAATAAAATACATAAGAAATTAACAAAACAATAAAAAACAAAAGAAACTGATTTTGATTGCGCTATTTTTTTACAAGAAAATTGTTTGATGTGTCTTGAGGAACTCTGACACAAAAATTTAGCAATCCTTCATTCTTTTTGATGGAGTTAGAGGTGAAAATATGATTTCATGTGTAAATTTGCATAATTAATTTATTAAAAAATATAAAATCAACAGTTTTCTATTGTATGACCATGTAATCTTTTAGTTGACATCCGGCTCTATGTTCAGGAAAAATTTTGCGGCGATCGCGCGATCGGCGGCCGAGATCTGAAGGGGGGGTCAAATTGACCCCCCCTCAGTAAAAACTTGGTCTCAAATAGCCCAGTTAGAACAGGGTTAAGTTGCTTATAATGATGGATGAAATCTCCTTGTTAACAACTGTTTTTAATACTGTGCATAATGAGTATGTGTGAACTGCCCATAAGTATACCTACAAGAGAAACTCTTGTTTAAATAACTGAAACCTGAAATCACAAATACTTCACATAACACCCTATCTTGAATGCCTATGAGAATGTATGCCAGAAAAATTGGAATATGGTAGTTCTCATCTTAAAGCACCACACTCTGTGCAGTATGTAGACATGAATGTTCAAATCATACTCCAAAGGAAAAAAAAAACACAATGCTTTCCCTTCTTTTCATTCCTGTCATCTTTTTTTGTTTTTCCACATGAAGATCATAACTGTCAGTGTCAGAAATGAAGCAAGGATTACATAAAGGAAATCTACCAGAATATGAACCCATGCAGATGAGAGCAAGTACACACAAAATCAACAACAACAAAATCAAATAAAATTTCAAACATCTTGATGAAAAATAGTTGAGTATTAATAGACATGTGCAAGTCTTCTTTTGTCAGCATTTAAATCTGATAAACTTCATAAATTCGGTAACCACAATATTTGCTGATCAAGAGCTATTACTAAAACCATTGTTGTTATATGCAGGGTCTTTTATTTATTCAATCTTTAAAGAATCAATGTCTTTTAAAACCCTTACAACTACATTCATACAAAGTTGATATATGGGTCACCTTTGAGCAGCGCCCTTGGTAGTAGACATGAGGAATGGTCCCGAACAGAGCTTGGATGTTGACGAGAGACGTTGCTATGGAATGGATCCAAGTCTGGTCGCCATCCTGTTAAGAGGGGGAGACATTTCATGCTCGAGTCAAGATTGCACACAACAATAATATTACTATACCAGGCTTCCCTTGATATATTTACAGAACTTGTATTTTACAGATGCCATGGAATATTGGAACCTGTTCATGCATACAAGAAAGAATGAGCCTGTTACAAGAACACCACAAAGTCTATTATTGTTCTTATGGCACCACCACATTGTTTTCTCAATTGTTATTGCCAATTAGTGACACCCAGCACTATTATAAAGCGATGTTGCTTGGACATCATCATTACTGTGCGCATGATGAAATATAATTTCAGTTTGGAAAGTTGCTGGAAGGATCCTAAATGCTCGTGTCATATGATACTACACTTCTTGAATCAGAGCATACATGGTGTGATATATTGCACTTTTTTTGGGAAAAAAACAACCTACTTCCAGAACTCTCAGCTTTTTGTTGTTCTACTGTTTATGGAGTAAAATTATGCAATTTACTATAAGAAACAGTTCAAGAAACAGATATTTTTGTGTATTTCTTTCACGCTCGGTTGTGTAACATGAATTTCACATGTATTTCCACAAAATCAAGACATTATTTATTACTGGAACACAAAGAAAGCAAAAATATTTGTGTACTCTTATTTTTCTGGCTGCGCAAAATGAATGAAATTGTCCACACCATAAAAATGTTTATTTGTTCATGGACATTTCTGGGGATACTCTAGACATACTAAATGGAGATCTGATGCACATGTGTGTGTGTGTGGGGGGGGGGATTCCAAGAGAGAGAGCAGTATTCTTATGTTTGAATTTGTATTTTGTCATGAGATACTAATATTACCTTTGGTAGTTCAATTTAAATTTTACAGAGGAATTAAATCTTCTGGTTCAATGACAATAAATTCATAAAGTATAGGAATTCAAATGTATATCAAATGGACATGTACATGTATTTCAAAGATCGACCTGGTCATTGACTCACCAAGAAAAATAATCTGAAGAACTCTGGCAGCTCCAAGGACAAGACATCATAATCAAGAGGAAAGAGGTCCAGACGAAATTCTTCCATTGTAACATCTGGATGGGTGGGGGGGGGGGGGGGGGGGGGAAGAAGTAGGAGGAATTATTTGAAATTGATGTTAATACTATATTTCCAAACATTGCAACCCTACCTCTATGCCTGTGGATACCGTTGTATAAACTTGAATATGTGTGGACTCTGATGTCATTGCTGTCAAGTTTAGCTATAATTTGCATTTTTCACATCTCATGACATCAAGACCAGCAAATATTCTTAGTGGTGCTCAGCCCTCACAAACATGTGCCCAAAAAGAACCATATTGGACAACTTTCATTTTCAACAAGGACACCTGTATACAATACAAACTTGCCTCTAGAAATTCAGTGTGAGAAGGTTGAAAAGTGGTGATCTTTGAACTTCAATGCCAAAACTTAAGGACTTCTGTGGTTAAACTATCAAGTCAAATAACTCAAGATTCCATCAGCTTACGTACAATTCCCGCAAAGCTAGGATAAAAAAAATTACTGGTAACATTAAAGATGATGAAAGAATATATTTATCTAATACTTATTGGTGCAAAAACCACACTATACAACATAGCTCTCTCAGTGACTAGATTTGGCAATGAGGAAAAACAAAATCAATGAAGAACTACAAATGTCGCTACGGCGACTGGTGTATGCCTCCGCCATAATGCATGGTTCTCCTAATAGGTCTATAGTACAATGTCTTGACAACGTGTGATGACAGTTTTACACAATTGGCAAAATATTAAAATGACAGGTTTGCCACAAATGTGTTGAATGTTCACTTGCCTAGAACTAGGTTCAACTGGATGAATGATTAAAATGTCAGAGTGCAGGTATTTGGGGGAACTGATGATTTTTACTTGACTTTTGACCCTTTTATAAGTTTATGCATTGAGTAATTTTCAAGGTATTGAGAAAAAGTATAATTTCAGTATCAAATGGTAAAATAGTATTATCTAAACCTGGTCTTTGACCTTTGACCTCACAGTTCCAAAGAGAATCACTGTTAGGTAGAACATGCATAAATATGTAAGTTTCATGATAATACCTTGAGTTACTTTTGAGGTATGGAGGAAGAAGTGCAATTTAGCACTTGCACTTGACCTTTGACCTTTTGACCTTTGACCTTTTGACAAGAAACTTCCCACAGAATATATATTGGGTTATACATGCATACATCAAGTTAAAAAAAATCCTTCAGGCACTGCATAAATATAAGGAAAGTAGTGATATTTTGAGGCGTTGACCTTGACCTTTGACCCCTGACCTTTGAACCATGACCCCCAACTTCCCTAGATAATCACTGCCCATCGGTACATGCATATATACTAAGTTCCATGAAGATACCTTGAATTATTTGTGAGATATGGAGAAAAACATGAAATTTCAACCTTTTTTTCACAAAATAACCTGTGACCTTTGACCTTTGACCCCGTGACCCTAAAATCCAAAGAAAGTATCATCCCCCCAGGATATACCCTCATACCAAGTTTGATGCAAAACCACCTCAAGGTTCTTGAGATATCGACAAAAACAAAACGGGACGGACGTACGTACGGACGTACGTACGGACGTACGGACATACGGACGTACGGACGGACGGACGACCCGAAAACATAATGCCTCCCGCCACTTCGTTGGCGGAGGCATAAAAAAGAGAAGCCTTTATGCTTCACACGTCATGACATTCCTCCACAGACCTGTTGGGATTGTAACAAGTAGTTTTGAAGAAAGTTACCGTCAAAATACTCTGAAGGTAGCACACAATGGGACAAGAATATGTAAGTTGAATTTCATATTCCCCATACAAAACACTCACCAGCAAATACGCCCTCTTCTTCCAGAATCATATCACAGACATGTAGCTGGAAAAGAAAGGAAAACAAATTGGGGGGGGCAGACACAAACAGAATGAATCTGACTGACAATTGTCATTCATAGCAGAAAACTGAAGTTTCTCTAATCACACAATGTCCAGATATTGTGACCAGATAATCCGCTCTTACAAAGAAATTGAATCAATCATGTATTTACACATTATTTTTAAATGGCTAATAAATAATTGCACTATGGTTCTCAGATAATGTCATTCAATAAACCAGCATTAGATTTCTTGGAATGAAGTCAAATGTAAAACTGACTTGCAGTGGAAAATGACAGCACCACTGAGAAACTAGAAAAACACTCAGAGAGCACAGACCTCCTCCAAACAGCTTAATTTTCCCCTATACACACATCATCCTTATTTCCCAATGATTAAAGAAGCCTTTCTGTCCAGTCTACCTCATCAGCAGCTTGCTGCATGCTGTGCTTGAGTGTGCGCCCTGTGCGTGTATGCCCTGCGCATGTATGCACACCTCAAATATGTGATATCTGAACTCCCTAATTTGATGACCCTATGTGCTAACAATAATCTTCCAAACAAAAGAAAAAAAAATAAGTATCCTCAATCCAGACAGTTATCCAGATCATAACCCAAATTTAACAATCTGTTCCTTGTGTCACAATCAACTTTTCCTGTAGGTTTTATCAAAATCCATTCACAATTTGTTGAGTTGTTTTGCAAACAGACAGACAGAAAAACAAACAAACAAACAAACAAATAAACTAAAGCTCAACAAAAACCTAACCTCCCTGGCGGAGGTTTAAGAAGGTACAATCTGTTAATATCATTCTCCTCTCACCTTTCTTGGAACAAAGATTATAGAGTACCGTCGTTGTCTCTCATTTTGTTTGTCACTTCGAATCTGACCTGGAGACAAAAGTTACACAACACAAGATGCTTCTTAGAGCAAATAACGTTTGGGCACTCCTGATATTTTGTTACTCTCTGGTATGCACTCCACATAAAAGTTTAAAGTGTATGCTCTCTATTTCCACCTGAAAAGATATGTAGCAACAGAGAAAACCAAGTCAGACAGTCTTATTCACTTGTTTTTACTCACTACTGCAATGTTATTGCATTCATGTATAGCACTAACAAACCAATGAAACCCCTTCATGCACTTACAATACACTGAAATGTAATCTTTGTAATTTTATTTCTTGTACACACTGAAACAATAAAAGGTGACCCTTTTGTGCATATTTGATGCATTGTCTGATCTTGTTAAGGTAAGATAATACAACATTGGAACATCACCAATTTAAGCACCTAACCTTTAATAAATTGTCTTTACCATTACTCCTTTGAGTATGATAAAAACAAAAACAAAAACAAAAACAAAAACAAAAAACGAAAAAGAGATCGCATGCCATCCATGGAACCAGAAGGGCATTTTGGGGGTATAAAGCAATTAGTATCACATTGTAGAGCTTGATCTCCTCTACACTATGGTGTCAATTTGCACTTTTATTTTCGTTAAAATGTGACAATTCAAAACAACAAGGGTGTTATTTTACCTGATATTTGGAACAATACTTATAAATCTATCCATTTTTTATTAAAAAATCTTTTTATTTCATGAAAATTGATTAATTCACTTTTATTTATGCTCAAATCTTAGAACGCGATAGTGCCCTTCTAGTTTTCAGCCGACGATATTTATTTCCCTATCACATCCACCCTCTGGAAAACTGAATAGAATCTCTTCATGCTGTCTTGGAATAATAAAAACCTAGTATTTCATCCAAACTAGTGATACACTTAGATAATTGAGCCATTGGTCTCTTGCAAGTGCTTTTTTTTTTTGGGGGGGGGGAGGGGTATCGGGTTGAAAAATCCCACAAATCCGGAGCGACCACACCAAAACTTACTTGCAATGCGCTGGATCACATGAGCTGATGGTCTGACCAGATACATGCGCCTAACAGGGAGAAGAGAAGAAGTAAGGAATACTGCAAACTGCTGTAGACAAATACTGGTACTCATACACACTCAAGTTTGATTATGACTTGCAGCGAGATTACTTGTGAAATATGGATCTTGTCATCTGAATAAGAAAGAGGGCAAAACATAGAACATACAAAAAGTTTTGTTGTAAAGTCACTTGGTGGGAAAAAAGAACAAAACAAACAAAATTCTTACTGTGTTAAAAATTGAAAGTTTTCCTTCACAGCACTTTCAAACTTTTATCCAATTGAAGGAGGTTAATCTTTTTTTAGAGTACACATACCTCTCCATAGAAAATAATGCCATTATTGTCATGATAATAAGACATAATTTATTTCTGTATCATGTTTAAGATATGAATACAGTAGAACAAAACATTTAAAATATGTTACCCGTAGCCACCTCCCGCCAAAGAATCTGTGTCAAGTTTGAAGATTTTGTCAACTCCATGACTCTGGGGAAGAAAAAATATACGTGAAGATTCTAAGAATGGATAGCAGCTTCATGTAAGCGTAGAATATGACATCTGTCCACGTTCACATGGGAATTTCGTGGCAGCAGGAATAATGTGAAAATATCAATACCTGCTTGGTTATTCAGTTCACAGATGTCTACATACCGGTAAATCCAAAATGAGGAGGGCTTGTATCTAAAGTTGATATCTTTTCAGGGGGTTCCTGAGGTTGATACAGGGGGGCATTTCATGAAGGAACTTGTCAGATAAAATATCTGACAAGTCAATTATATCCGACAAGTTTTGAGAAATCCTTTAGTGTCATTGGCTGATTTCTCTGAACTTGTCGGATATGATTGACTTGTCGGACATTTTATCCGACAAGTTCCTTCATGAAATGCCCCCCAGGAAGCAATGTATAAATCACATTCCAGAATGTCACTTTGTAATTCCATGAACTTAAAGCAGTGCAGATGTATGGTGAATTGATCATATTTAGTTGAATTAATAAACTAATATTAAATTCTGTCATTTGAGTCTCACTGCACTAAAATATGTCAGAGGCCTGAAAATATTCATTGATGGGGACAAAATGTTTAAACTCTACACTGAAACTTACCCTTTAATTACACAAATACTACAGTAAAATTGTAATCGTATAACCTTTCAACCTTACCACCATGAACATATTTTTTGCAAATCATTAAACATGTCATATGTCTACACAGAGTAATAATGAGAGAACACATTACCCTTAGCAGTTGCGCCCCTGCTACACGATCCAGAGGTCTCATTAAGTCTGGCTCTATCACTAAATCTTTGCTTCCGGGCATCTGGAATGAAAACAAATACACAAATTCATAAATAGCATCAATACATACATTGAAGAAACAATCAAAAGGCAAATGAGCTCATTTTTCTACAAGAACCAACCAATTGCAAGTCACTGCAGTTTTGTCAAGATGTCAAAACAAGGTTTACTTTTGATATTGATTGTACACGGTTTGTAATTACCTGAGCCTGACTTGAGCTGTTTACTTCAGGAACAATGAAATATAAAAATAAACTTGTTGACATCTTGCTAGAAAAAGCAGGCTCGAGCACATAGGCAGTGAGTGTCAAACCACTTTTTAAAGTGGGTCTGCATCTAGCTTAAAACTAGGTACTCCCACAAAGACTAGATAAGATAGTCTATACTTAATAGTCAGACTGCTTGTGGACCCCAAGTGCCACTGAGTCATTCAAGAAATATCAAGTGATATCTATATGGCTAATCTGACCGAGGTGCCTCTTTGAATATGACATTTGGCATCTCACTGTGATAGTTGGAGGTTTTAGTTTTAGTATGAAGTGGAGCTACATACATAAGCATGTTAATGAACGTGACCAATTCCAATAGTGTTACAAGACAGCAAGTCATCAGCTTGAAATTTCCTTAATATTACTATCAGCATTGTTAGATTTCTAAATGTACTCTCCCTCCAACTGACAACTGAGATGTGACTTTTTCATTTTATATTTTTGAATGTTCACTAAAATCTAAACAAGAAAGCTAAATTATAATGTCTAGGATAAACATGGCCTAATGTTATTTACTTCTAGAATAGTTTGAGTAAATTTTAATGCCATTACACTTTTATCCCATATGTCATGTTTGACCAATGGGATTACTTGCATTTGGAACACCCGACCGAGAGATGTTTTTCTCTCAACATGCCGTGGTACTAGCATATATATACATGTATGTGATGTACTTTTTATCATACTCGCGATTGCAATCGGTAAAGGTATCGCTTGCATCTATTGGCCATAGCCAAGGTCTGTAGATCCACTGATGCACACATCCGTGCGCACTGCACAATTATCGGTACATCAGTAGGCATAATGCTTGTTCGTCATAAATAGATAACATTAATTAATCTTGCTCATTCAACTGCTGTGGACTGCAGTTGTATCACCAGTGTTGTAATATTCAGCACAATTACATGGCCGTTGCCACATTTTCAAAAGTGGGGGCCCACTTCACACTTGATGAGCCACTTCCGACTTTAATCAGCTAAAAAGTAAAAAAAAAAATGTAAAAAAATAAAAAAAGGGCCTCCAGCCCAACTTCTGGTGCCACTTCCTGGTTAATTCAGCTGACAAGCCAAAAACAAAACAAAAACAAAAAAAAGGCCTTACCACCCTCATGGTTTCTAGTTTTGTTTTGTTTTTCTAGTGCCACTCTCACACTTCTGGGGTGAAAAAAGTGGGGAGGGGGGAGGCCCAAAGTGATGACACCTTATGTATTCCTATGCTTGGTGCCAAAAAGTGGGGGCCCTACCCCAAACCCCCCCCCCCCCCTTCCACCTGTTCTGAATTAAAAAAACAAAAATCTGCATGGTTCATTGAAGACATTTTTATCAAATCTCGAGTTTGTTTAAGCGATGTGGGATATAATCATCTCCTAATAATACCTCAGGCAATGGATACAATATAACATTGCCTTGGTGATCCTTGAGGTGTCTATCAGCCCTTACTGTTGGCTCAGCCTGATAGACACCTTGCGGATCACCTCGCACCTCAACGATTGTACCATTGTCCTCGCAGTCAATAATTATTGGGCAATTGTGCACTTTACGGCCCTATATTATCGGTGCGAGATTTTACCCTAATCGAGCAGTGCGTGCGAATTTGAGTACCTATCATGCACCGCGGGTCGACAGCGTGTCTTCCGGCACTGTACTGTGTACATGTGTGTGAGATTTCACAATGGGATGCAGTGTGTGTGAATGTGTACAGTGTCAACGTGCGTTGGCCTAATGAAAGCTTGTACGGTACGCCACATGGTTGCTCTTACGCCCTTCCCTGTGCGGCGCGGTGTGATCGAGCGCCAGCAGACAGGGACAACGGAACGGAACGAGTGGTAAACTTCCTAGCTTCAATCATGATTTTAATGAATGAATTTTGCGTTGTATCTTGGGTAAGGAATCACTAATTAACCTATTGCATAGGACATATTTCCACTCGCTACCTTGGCGAAATTATTTTGTGAAACAGTGATAGGCAATTGTGCACTTTACGGCCCTATATTATCGGTACCACATTCGCCGTATGCCAAGGTATTATCCCATGAACCATCATGCACTGAGCTGCTGGCGAGCTTCTCTTGCTGTATGGAACACCGTTTGACAAGTGATAAGGTCACTAAACACCCGCCTCACTCACTGCGCTTCTGCGGAGCTAGCAGACACATCGTACACTGTGTGATCGATTTCGCGTGCCGATCAGACCCCATCACAAATCGCGCAAACCAACCACGCGGGCGAGGCTTGTGTGTGTGTGTCCATGTAGTGGCTGCCCGTAAATTGGTAGCTAGAGTCTCTAGAACCTATACACACTTCACACGGCGTCCGGTCGGGCTCGTTAAACGGTAACTGTGTAGAGACGAAATAAATACTAACAGACTGACAAATCGGGATAAGATTTAGTTTTTTAGGTTTTTTTAATCATCACTGTTTCACGAAATAATTTCGCCAAGGCAGCCAGTGGAAATATGTAATCTGCAATAGGTTAATTAGTGATTCCTTACCCAAGATACAATGCAAAATTCATTCATTAAAATCATGATTGAAGCTAAGTAGTTTACCACTCGTTCCGTTCCGTTGTCCCTGTCTGCTGGCGCTCGATCACACCGCGCCGCACAGGGAAGGGCGTAAGAGCAACCATGTGACGTACCGTACGAGCTTTCATTACGCCAACGCACGTTGACACTGTACACATTCACACACACTGCATCCCATTGTGAAATCTCACACACATGTACACAGTACAGTGCCGGAAGACACGCTGTCGACCCGCGGTGCATGATAGGTACTCAAATTCGCACGCACTGCTCGATTAGGGTAAAATCTCGCACCGATAATATAGGGCCGTAAAGTGCACAATTGCCAATTATTGCATAATACTAGTCAAGTATGTAGTAATAGTATTTTAATACAGTTGACTGCAAAACACATACCGGTACCCACATAGGCCACAAATACACACAAATCCCCCCTTTTTTTTAATGATTTTCTATAGACGTTTAGTCCAGATCAATACTGTCTAGATCTAGACTCTACTTAATTTTATTCTAGTTTAGTGATTTGGTGCTACTACTCGGCCTCAGATTAAAGTGCCTGTCATCAATCCCGAAACTCGAGAGGCTAGATCATATTAAAGATACACTACTAACTCCGGCATGGGGCGCTGTAACCAGTTATCAACGTGTCGGGGTCACGGGGGGGGGTGTTTCACAAAGAATTTAAGTCAAACTTAAAATTTACGATTGACTAAAAATTATGGTATGCTGTGTGCTGCCTGTGTGTATCTTAAATGTTGCTCAACTTTTTATTCTAATGAAAATGAAGATTTTGGAGACTTTTTTCATGTAGCCATTGATAATACAAGATAAAATAAATAACAATGGAATTATAGTTCTATTCTGTAAACATTAAAGATATTATAATTTGGGCATACTCGTGAAATAGGCCCCACCACTGCGTGTCCGTACAAATACTACGGCGGCTCGCCTGTTTATACTCGTGAATTCAGCCCCACCGTGTGGCGTTCATCGGTAGATAAGTACGGCGGTGGGGCTTTCTTCCACAGTATAATACTCGTGAATGCGGCCCCACCAAACGGCGTTTACGCGAGATGCATACGGCGGTGGGGCCGATTTCCACAGCATAGCATCTTTCGTCCTCCCTTTCTCCCGTTTTTTTCTTTGGTCTTCTACTTTTTGTTCTCGGAAGGACTCCCTAATGTCCCTTGACTAATTTAATGGCCAATTTAACCATAAATACAACCCTACCTAACCCTAAACCCTAACCTAACCTTGCTTGCTAACGCACGGGTGCACGCGCACTGCGGTGGGGCCTATTTCACGATTTTGCCATAATTTGAAGTGAGTGAATAGGCTAACGTTAATGAAACTGAACAGGGAAACCAGTGGTGGTGCTGGTGCCAGTGCAGTGGTGGCATACCATAATTTTTACTAGGTCTAGACTAACTGCGACCAGCCCCAACACGCAGTGTTGGGGCTGCGCATTGTAGCAGACATGATCATGACAGGCGAAGTATAGCGCCTAAAAATCAATATGAAATAGCAAAAATTCTGCAATATGAAGACTTACAGGTGAAGATGTAATGTTGAAGACTGACTGCGTTCAACTTTTGGTTCTGGCAATAGTCCCTTTCTGCTCGGTTTGATGAGTTAAATGCGACTCGGTCGAGAGGAACTCGGGAGAACTACATCTTATACAGTCAATGGATTTGAGATTTGTGCGCATGCGCTGGCCGTCAAGTCGTGTAGCTTTGTGGCAAGGCCTTATCATACTGTTGGCAAACCCTCTCGCTGTATATTGCGTTGCTTTCTGGGTGGGTACGCGCGCGCAGGCCTTGTCAGAAGGCTAAACGCATTGCGACTCCGCCAGCACATGAATATTTACGTGCGCAGTGTACTGCATACTGATTTCGAAAATGGTGAATGGGATGGGGAGCTAGGACTACGGACCCGTATATGGCCGTGAAAAAAACGTTTTTTCAAGATCATTGGACCAGTGTGAACAAGAACAAGGTGAACGAAGGGTATTAATTAGATAAGAATCTTATGTATACTATAAAAGTACGTTTTTTCCTCGTGATATTCGAAACTTACGGAGGTGCGAAAATCTGTGACAGACTGTGTATGTTTTTCAAGCTTACCGATATAGCACTCTATTGACTCAGGACGCTCCCACAGTGTGTAACTGTATACGGAGCGTCCCGGGGTTAGGTCTAGACCTAGTCAATCTTAAATTAAGTTCAACTTCGTGAAACACCCCATGGTGCGGTTAACGATACACCATCCCGCCACTGACTGCATTCTCCCTGTTTATTTTACTAGCCACTAACGTTCGTTACACGTTCAATTTTACTACGCTTTTACTTAATACGCATTCATTACCTTCACCGTCAAAAGCTACAAAATTACATTCTAACGGTCCCATTCGTTACAATTCGTGTAATGCTAATTCTGTTTTCTTCGTAACTGGTTTGGATTTCCTGCTACATTTTCAATTACTACTTGATATCACATCATACTAACAGATTCCAGTAGATGGACCAGATGTTCCCTTGCGAGCATCTTTAAAATTGAGAAATCAGGCATTCTGCTGGCAGAAGGCGTGGCCCCGTTACTTGCGCTCGATGATGCCATTTTCTTCGATTCCAAGAGCAGAGTGCAATGCATCAGTGGGCGGGGGCGGCGCGGCGGCGCTATGGCGCTACATGATGCCCACTTGCACGGATGCCTTGGTTTAAATCCATGTGGCGGATCTTGGGGGGGGGGGGGGGTGGATTAGGGGGTTTAAGGGCTCGACCTCCTTTCCCCTTGTTTTGGGGCTTAGGGGGATCCCCCCCCCCCCCCCGTGTTTCTTTGTTTTTTGTTTTGTTTTGCTTTGTTTGTTTGTTTGTTTGGTTTGTTGGTTGGTTGATTGATTGGTTGGTTGTTTTTAATTGTTAATTTTTTTTTTTTGCTTGATTGTCAGAGGATCTGGGAAGAAAAATGTCTGCAAAAAATGTGAGGACTTTTTTTTCTTTCTTTTTTGCCTGTCATTCGACCCATACATTACGAGGTAAATATTGAGTTACATGTTTGTAACTTTGAATTCGTTCCTAACTTTACTGTTCTAAACACAATTTAGAAGGTGCCTATTTCATGCGAAATTTGTGTTGAAATTCAGCTTGTAACAGGGCCGGTGGAGCGTTTTCAAAAGTGTGTGTGTGGGGGGGGGGGGGGGGGGGTGGGGGGGCACTTCCGGGTTTCATGAGAAAAAAAAAAGAGGTCCTCAGCTCATCTCTCCCCTTCCACTTCCGGGTTTCTTCAGCTGACAAGCAAAAAAAAAAAAGGTCTTCAGCTCATCTTTCTCCTTCCAATTTCGAGTTTCTTCACCTGACAAGCAAAAAAGAACAAAAAAGAACAAAATGAGGTTATTATTTTGTGATATCTCGCCCCCTGGGTTTCAAATGTGTATGATATTATTATATGGTGTGACGATTATTCATGTAATCCCAGGCTTACTGAAACGGTGCTTGCCAGCAAAACCTCTTAGGCCATGGGGTGAGCTGGTTTTTTCGCTTGTTTCGTTCCGACAACTGCGGCACTAAAATTTCTCCACAGCTACGGGTAAACAAATAACCAAAAAGGCTACAGGAAAAAGTTCGACACAAACCCTCCTGCAGTATTTTGGTAATTTAGGGGGAAACAGTGAACTTTTTTGTCACTGAGGAGCTGAATATGTACACTTTGCCGTGTACGATATTCATTCGCGAACGATCATGTGATGTATGTTATCCAATCCGAATCGAGAATTATTGTTTACGAGTCAAAATGGCCGCCCCCTGTGAGCCTGTCGACGCGTCTACGTCGACGCGTCTACGTCGTCTGCTCAGCCGAAACTTATTATGCGTTATTATGCATGTAACATCGATGAAGTTTGAAAATTTCACGGCTATGACAAACCGAAGATAGACGAATCCTATTTTGTGTGCCAAAGAGTGGATCAAATTGAGTGGGGGAGACCGTGAAATCGCAGACCAGAACGAAGTGATTCAGCTGCTCAGGGGGACTGACTGCAACCTACGTAGTAGGATAATTTGCAGGTTAGTTTACGTGCGTACAGTCGAGTCGTAGCAGTCGACACTGCAGTGCAGTCTCACTCATAATGTTAATGACCATGATGACTACAAGTACAATTGTACAACGTTTAATAGCTATGTTATGAACGTTGCTTGTGTAAATCTTCATGTTATAATGGGCGCTAATGCAGTAGCTTAGCCGTTAGCGTGTCTGTTACTTAGATAAATTATCTTGAATTTCACCTTGGCATGGCATAGCGCCGTTATAATGTCGCCTAGATGTAATTTTACATGTTGTTCTATGTAACACTAACAGTTACAGCCCAGGTTAGGTTGATGTAGCTGATCGGTGATATTGTTTTGTAAAAGTCTTGACACACAGGACTGGATTGAAAAAGGTCTAAACTGCATGTAAATTTATATTTTCATAATCATGGCCATGGAGTATTAATATTAAAAATCCATCCTGTTTCTCTCACCCCGAAATTGGCGAATCCTCCCTCAAAACACACATTTAGCATCTCATTAAATTAACTTATTAATATTTGATATAAATAGATCTAAAAGACCAACAATGACAATAACATAATTGCAACAATTAAACTGCCTAAAACATATGATTACCATATGTTGTGCCAAACTATAAAGCAGTGGGTGGTGGTGATAGTGAAAGGCCAAGGATTACTAGTATTAATGATGATAAGGCAGTTGTATTCATAATTATGATAATTGATATTGCATGTGATCAGGTGCTGAAAGCTGTAGATGTAATTTAAAATCAGTAATTGCACTGCAAGTACAAGTTGAAGTAGTTGATGACAATGATCATGAGGTGTTAATGATTACCTGGCATAGTACTAGGGCCTGTGTATTGGTAATTACAAGATTCAAATATTGGCAGTCAATAGTCTACCGTACATTTAATGATATATTGAGTGTAATGTTCAACCCCTCCCTCTAGCATTTAGCCTTTTTTCCCCCTAACAAAATCCAACGGCTAATCATTGCTGTTCATTTCTCCATTGTATTAAATAGGATTCCATGAAACGTGCTACAAGAGGATTATAGATAGCAAACGCCTGAATCTCGCTAGGAAACGAAAGCTGAAGGAGGAGCCTGGTCCGTCAGCAGGAGCATCTGTTTCCTCCCCTAAGACGCTCACATCAAGATCAAGATTTTCTTCTGGAAGCTCTTCAGGTTCTGCTGTGTTGACTGTGAAATGCATCATTTGCAACAGAGTCAACCTGCTCATTACTTGCCAAGGGAAATAGGTTAATAAGATTGATATTGAAGCATGAAAACATTGTCATGTTACTATAAGTTGTCCTTGATAAAATGGAGCAATATATAGGCCTATGCACCACTGAAACATTCACACACATACACAAAGAACTTCAGTGCAAAGTTCAGAAACAACAGAATGTACTGTATATGCACCAATGCTTTGGTCAATGTGATTGATATTCAAGAATTGACATCTTACCAAAGTTGTGCATGATAAAATGTCTTTGTAATACAGATTGCTTCCTGTATTTTGAATGCCAATGTTTATGCAACATGTTTTGACTCCTTGCCTCAGTATGTGATTGTTCGCCCTTTAGCAAACATTTCTGCCCACTATTATGATTTGATTAGGGTTGAATCATTCTAAGAACAAAGATGTTTTCCTAAGTGTGTTTTTTTTTCATAAAACTGAATGACTACGATTAAAATTTGTTTCTCCCACTCTGGGGAAAAAATATGTAACTATTATTAATACTGAAACAGAATGTTCATGTAGAAAGGTCAGTACAATGTAGGTGTGAGTACAAAATCAGTTTGCTAAAACTAATACACACCAGCCAAATGAAAATTGTGCATAAGTTGAGTCAGGTTTGCACAGATCCTCTGATATTGGATGTTAATTGCAATGTTATCATAATTTTTAATGCCAAACCTGTTTTATTCTCTCCAAGATTTTCAGGTACACATTGCCTCCAATGCAGAATCCAACAGTTTTCACTCATGAATGGGTAAACTATAATTTTGCCTTTATTTTATATATTGGCATTTTTCAAAACTTTTACACCCTTTCAAGGATATTTGGACCATGGAATGTTCCAGGAAATTTATTAAAACTAGAAAATTTGACTGATTATCATTTTGAGCTATCTGACATGAAAGGAGGTAGTGTCCCACCATGTTGTAACCTAATGATAGCAATGAAAACTTCAGGAAATTTTATGAAGATTAAATTTTCTAGTGCTAAAGTAATGTATAATATTTCATGAACAACGTGATTGCTATGTGATCTAAGTATATTAAAGCTTCTTAAGAAGAAGAAGAAGAAGAAGAAAAGAAAAACATGTTTACTGATAAACAATATGATCTGTTTAATAGTAATGTCTCATGTGTGTAAATGAGTTTGTATGTATGCGTGTGAGTGTATATAATATGTCAGCGTTTTTATGCACCTGTGTATGTGTAATGCACTGATCAGTACATGTATTATGTCATTGTGTGTGTTCATGTTTATGATAATCTTTTTTATGATGCTGATGTGATAAATGGCCAAGGCATGTAGAATAATATTTTAATACACTTGGGTATATTGAATCTTCATAACTATGTGTGTGCGTATGTGTGTGTGCATGTGAGGGTGTGTGTGTGTGTGTGTACAATAAGATTCTCCCACATGCACGCGGACACACACACAAACAAACACACTGATTTTTTTTCTTTTTTTTTTGCCTTGAATGATTAGTCATTTCATTAATAACATGTCTTTGAACAGAATATAAGGCATTTGCCTTGACCAGCTGACGGTCAGTCAGTGCTCTCTCTCATATGGTCTTGAACCACTTTGCTCTTGTCCTCCTTTGCATAGCCAGCATCAGGAAAAGCTGAAACATGAGATATAATGCAACTATTAAACCAAAACTTCACTTTTTTTTTCTAGGTATATGGCTAAAAGCAGTGCTTTACAAATGTGTATATGCATTTCAGCTTAGAAATACTATGGGAACTATACTGCGGCTAGCAGCCCCATACGCATAACTGCGGCTAGCAGCCCCATACGCATAACTGCGGCCAGCAGCCCCATACGCATAGCGTCATGGGGCTGTGAACTGTAGCATACAGGATCATGACGGATATTTTATCGCGGACAAATATCAACTTAAAATCGGGAAAAATTTTCAATTTGAAGACTTATTAATAAATTTGAAGTATTGATAACAGAGTTTGTGCAAGGTTTGCTTCTGCAAATAGTTCCTTTCTGTTCAAATTGATGACTAAATGTGACTCGGTCGAGAGGAAACTGGGAGAGCTACACTGAATTGACGGCCAGCGCATGCACACACAGACATCTCATATCCAGTCAACGGATACGAAATTTGTGCGCAGTGATGTGTGCGCCTGCGCTGACCGTCAATTCAGCGGAGCTCTCCCAGATTCCTCTCGACCTAGTCATATTAAGTCATCAAATCGAACAGAAAATGACTATATGTAGAACCAAACCTTGCACGAACCCTGTTGTCAATACTTCAACCTTACTTGTAAGTCTTCAAATTGAAGAATTTTTGTTCGATTCAAGGTTGACATTTGTCCGCGATACTTCCCTGTCATGATCCTAAATGCTACAATCCGCAGCCCCATTACGATATGTGTATTGGGCTGCTGGTCGCAGTTTATAAAATATGGATTTTCGCAAAAACTGCAGGATATTTCGAGGAGAACTTTTTACAGTATATTTAGGATGTACAAAACATCACATTTCCGCATTCAGAAAGTAGTGCCAGTGTTGCTGGAACGAAACCCATTTTCTAAGCCTCTTTTTCAGCTTCACCCCATGGCCTATCTGAGAGAAACAAAGTGTTCATTTACAGCCTTCATTCAGGTAGGCATATTTGGCAATTACAGAGACAAAGTTTGATACTGCATCCAAATCCAAACCAATGAAATGGATGCTCCCAAGTTTTAATTGACGGGTCTTTCTGGCCCGCTGGCCTGAACAAGTTTTTTTTTTTTTTTTTTGTATGAACATGAACATAAATTCAATTACTGTATAAGATTTGTGCTGGACAAGCTTAGACCCTATATTCGTTATGTAGTTTTGAAAACGAGTGAAGCATTCAACCAACTAAAAAGAGGGGGCAATATGGGAACTATTCACATTATGAATTCATTACAGTCTGACCTATTGCACGCCAGCATCACCACATGCACTGACATGTCTTTTTCTTGAATAATAGCGACCCCGTCTGGGTGATACCTGCTTCATTTAGTGAAATGATAAACCACACCGACAAGGTGGTTGATGGACAAGGTGTAATTATTGTACAGCAAATTATTTGACAGCATGCAGGTGTGATGTAGGAATATAGGATACTTAGCTTATCTCATAGTTTGATAGCCTCAAAAATGTATTTGTTTGGGATATGCGTAATTGACAATTCAATTCAGTTCTATTCAAATCAATTCAAATAAAATTTTCTTTCCAGTATCAAATTCTTAAAAATAAAATTACCACAAAAAAAAGAAACAAAGAAATAAGGACATGTAATCGCCTGAATGTGAATGGAGAGCAGTTATTACATTTCTAGCCAATTCCACATGCTGGGATTCTGTTGGTTTGCACCATCAGTAAAAAAAGGCTTGTTTCCGCCCGGGATCGAACCGGGGACCTTGAGTGTGTTAGACTCACGTGATAACCACTACACTACGGAAACGAAGATGCTACATTACGAGCTGTATAGGCTGTTAACAGGTGAACCTTTAAATTGGAGCCCTCTACGAGTGCAAATGACTGGCACAGATGCATCATAAAAAACATATAAAAACAAAAACAAAATCTTTCAGTTAGATAAAGAAAATTGAAGAAAAAAAAAGAATATCACGCACAAGCCATACAAAATATAGGCCTATAATACAGCTGCACTGAGTACGGACGAACATAAATCACTATAGGCCCTACTTTTACATGTAAGAGAAAAAGAGGGAAGGGTTTTAAACACGCAAAAAAAAACAATGACATGTAGGCCATTTGCGTAATTTCACGAAATTTGCATAAATTGAATATATTGAATATACACCATTTACACAAATCCGATCATTGAAGACATGATATGTACCAAAATTATGAAATGGCACTCGAACATTCATGAAACATTTCGATTCTATGGTCATTGTGAGTCTACAATCTACCATCCGGAAAGACGCTTCGTTTGCTGCTTTGTCAGTTTGATATTTTAGTAATCACCCCCTTTAATATTTGACTGCAGAGTACACTTGAGTCTTCAACCTTTGAACACGGATTATTCAAGGGAATAATCACAAAAGTAGATAATGCATACATTGGGCACTATAGTCTCTTTCCAGCCCTCTCCCGGGCGTAATTTTACTTCTCATGGAAGACGTTTGGATCATCAAATTCTGGACGTATATATCTGAAATGTTCAGGTATATTTTACATGGGAAATAGAGGCTAAAACTATTACCTACCAATGAAATGATTTTAAACATGGCAATCAATATGAGCTGTTACCAGCATGTCACCATTATTGATTTGATTTGATTTGATTTATTCTCTTTATGCCATTTTTTCAAGTACATCAATTTTCTGCAATTTCATTAACATTAGTACAAAATAACAGTAGTATGAATACTTTCAACAATTATCATCATTTTCATCAATTATACAATACATCTGTAATATAATTACATGAATTAGGCTACATCTTAATTTGCATACAGAATGATTGCCAAGAATAAGCAAAGAGCTTGACCCTTTGGCAACCGATAACCAATAACGAATAACATTAGGCCTTTATACAATGAAGAAAAACAAAAGGGTCCAACATGATGCTCGTGAAATAAGGGTTAGAGAGAGAGAGAGAGAGAGAGAGAGAGAGAGATGGAGGGGGGGGGGGGGAGGGAGAGAGAAGAAGGGAAGTGGAGGAGATGATAAAAACCTCCCGATACTAGTCTTGCCAGATCAACCTGACATACTTTTATACCTAGACACATACATACATGCACATAATTATATCACAGTGATGTATTCAGATAAGTGTTGCTTTTGTCATGGAAAAGTTACATTGAAATCACATTAAATGAGAGAGAGAGAGAGAGAGAGAGAAGAGAAAGAAAACAAAAACAATCATCTACGAAGCATAACATTCTACTTGCCCTTTCAGGGCATGACGTTACTGAGAACCATGATTTTGCCCGACATAACATGAACAATGAACAACAGAGAATCATTATCATCATGACAAAAATACGAGGATCAGATTTCCACTCAAAAACATTTTGCTACGTTGAAGGATTTATTTCATGATTTTTTTTTATTTCAAACCTTTTCTGGTAAAATGTACTTTACTATACACTTAACTTTTGTTTAAAACGTCCCATCTTTCACTGTGCTTCCTTAAAGCATTCTGGGGTTATTACTTTTTTTCGAATATAAAAAAAAAAATTGTGGATCAGATAGTTTCACTTCAATTCCAAAAATGAAAACGCTTCATGGTGAGGGAGGGGTATCCTCTCCCACCCCACCCCTTCCATCTCAATAGACTATAGCATTAGTATAGGCCTACCTGGCGTACGCGCATGTTATAGGTGAGAGATGCCGCGATTTAGCGATTCACAATTCCCTTATTTTTTTTCTTACTTCTTAGATATTTTCTTCTTACTCTTTATATAGAAAACAATCCTAATGACTCACCAAAAGTGTGCACCAGATCGCTTAATTTCAGTTCTAAAAATGTAGAATTTCCCGTGCTTCGTGCGAGAGGAGAAATAACCCACACCTTCCCCTTGCTCTGTCCCCCTCCATAGACTTACAATTGCACTTACACTTACAATATTTTCCAAATAGCACCTTATATCCCACGAACAAACAAACAAACAAACAAAGAATTGCATCAGATCGTTTTATGTCAAATTTAAAAAAAGCGAAAGCTCTGTCTTGTGGGAAGGGGTATCCCAGTGCACTTTTACGCACTCCGCACCACTCACCCGACCGCCCCCATCTCAGAATACACAACTGTGACGCACATTTTGCATGGAACAAGAAGAAATAAATCGAGACTATTTTAGCCATTTGCATTTCCCTGACTATTTATTTTTCTTACTTTTTAGATGGAAGAAATTCCAAATATTTCACAAAATGTGTGCACCAGATCGCTGAATTTCAGGGGTGAAAATGCAAAATATCCGGGGGGGGGGGATATCACTCTACCCTCCCCCTCCCAAAAAAAAAAAAAAGAAAATGAAAACTGATTGACGCCTCATCCATAGATTCATTTTAGTACAGTGATGCAATCGTGCTGGAGCATTAGCGTCCATGTCAATTCTAAAAACGCAATATATCCTCCATGTGAAAGCGGGTTAATAAAGTCTCCCTCGTGTGGGAGGGGATATATCCCTTGAGATACCCCTTCTTCCCACACCCTCCCCCTTCCCAGCTCGGTTGCTGCACTCATCAGTCGCTTAAGTGTTTGAGTTTTTTCTCTCCAAATTTGATAATACATCTTGTTGTAAAATGCGACGACCAGGGTTGAGATTAAATTTACTTTGCGATGATGCTGACTCGGTGGCGATGTACCGCGATTCAAGTCTGAAAGCCGACACATGCTAGCCGGTGTCTTAAAATTTCACCACATATTCGTAATGGATGACATATAGCCAAAATTAAGGCAAGGAAGACAAACCCATCTCCTCTGAAGGCTAAAACGGTGACTGACTGGAAAAAACAAACAAACAAACAAACAAACAATTTCAAACTTCGCATTTGCTCCACCAAAACAGAACAACTTATTGGCCAATCAAATTTTCTCTTTAAGACCCAATCAAAGTTCGGGTCAAACTGACCAGATAAGATTGAAAATGTCAGAGCAAGACATAATGTATTTTGCCAAAAGTTTCATATTACCAGAATTCAACGAACCAATTATTTATCTCACTTCAATTCAAGTAAACTCAAGTCATTTCAAATCAAATTTTATTTCCAATCTCATCTTTTTTTTCTCGATACAATTAGAAAAAAAAACCAAACAAACCAAACAAACAATGTACTGCAATCGTCGGAATGTAAAGGGATTACGATAATAATTACATTTCACTCCACATCCTGGGACGATGTTGACCTGCATTTTCAGAAAAAGAAAAAAAAACCTTGTTTCCGCCCGGGATCGAACCGGGGACCTTGAGTGTGTTAGACTCACGTGATAACCACTACACTACGGAAACGAAGATGACATAACTGTGAGGTGCATCTCCATCAATCGTAGGCTTTCACGTCTATAGGTAAAGTATCTGAAGTGGAGCCCTCTACGAGTGTAAATGACTGGTTGGTATATCATTACGGGGGGAAAAAAATCACCAAACAGAACAAAACAGCAGCAGCAACAACAACAACAACAACAACAACAACAAAAACAACAGCAATAAATGTTTTGTATAAAGAAAATTGAAAAAAAAAATGAATAACATGCATGCACGAGCCATTACAGCTGAGGGGTCTGGTACACACAAAATAATTAAAAAGAAACAATGCTATATACATTTTATTTCATGAAATTATGCAAATTGAATACCTACAATTCACACAAATTTGATAATCATATACATGTACCAAAATTACGAAATGTCACTGGAACACTCATGAATCATACCAAGTAATTTTTGTGTGTATTTGACATAGTTATACGTGATAACCACTACCATCACGTTTCAGTCATTAATATCATTAAAGGGAATAATCACGAAGTAGATAATGCATATACATTGGGCACTAGTCTTTTTTTTTCAGCCCTGTCCCGACGTAATTTTACTTCTCATGAAGAAGTTCGGATCATCGAATTCTCCACCTAAATCTGAAATGATTAGGTATACATTGCACACGGGAGACAGAGGCTAGAACAGTTACCTGCCATTGACATTATAGTTATAGATGGCACTCAACATGAACTGTTATGTCACTATTTGTTACACAATGTAAGGGTCAGATTTCCACTCCAAGCATTTTGCTGCTTCGAGCTATCGAATGATTTTCATTTATAGTTTCCACACAAATTACAAGTTGTTTACAACAGTATACGATCTTGTATTTTCTTTTTTGATTAATAGTTAATAATCTTTATATGAAGGGGTTGATGAATTTAGACATTAGCCGATAAAACTGCTGATAATCAAAGAAAATGATAAGAAAATGAGATATATCTTTAATCAATTTTATCTTTGCTACGTGTTGGGCTATTACCGCAAAGGTTTGATTTTGTTCTTTTTTATTATAGAGCAGGACTGAAAATAGCGCCTTTTCGGGATCAAATCAGAACCCATTCACAGAGAAGTTGGTGTACATTTTGTGTTTGTTTGTTTCTTTCTTCATTTCTTTGTTTCTTTCTTTGATTCTTTTTTTTTTTCATAACCACCAGTCTGCGCATTACGACTGGCTGTGCAGGAGTCAGTTAGCAAAATGCCGCCCCATGTTCATGATGATTTTCGTTTATTTACTTTTTTTCTGCGGTCTGTTACAAGTGTCGTGTTACAAGTGTTTGTTACAAGTGTCCGACACTTTGTTTCATTATTTGGACATTTTTCGTTGAATGAGTGTCTCGCCTTCTAGTCCCGCATTGCGCTTTATTTTAACACGCGTGTTCTAACAAGTCTTTTTTTTTTTTTTTTTTTGGCGTCTTGCGCTGAACGAAGTCCAAAAGGCAAGTGTTGAAAATGACGCCTTCTCGCCTTCTCGTCCCTGAAGACACCCAGGCGAGTTCTGAGCCCGAGTTCTCGCCCTTTTGTCCTCTGAACAAGGGTCCTTATGTTGGAATGAGTTTCCGAAGTTGCCTCCTCCCTGGAGCGCAAGGATAGACAGAAAAATCCGTCTGTCCGGAGGAGTCTTTTATTTATTTATTCATTTACCTATTTTATTTTATTTTTATTATTTTTTTACTTTATCGGATCTCTTCCGTATGGAGGGGATTCCGTGACGCCAGACGCAGTCTCCGGGAACATTTATATCCCCGACGACCAGATACAGACCGATCTTTCGATCAAGGTAAATACATAGAAAAAAAAAATCATCTATTCGGAGGAGTCTATTCATTTATTCTTATTGATTAATTCATTAATCAATTAATTAATTGATTATAATTAATTAATTGATTTATTTAATTCATTTATTTATTTACTTATTTATTTACTTATTTATTTTTTATTCGTTCATTTATTCATTCATTCATTCAATCAATCAATCGATCAATCAATCAATCAATCAATCAATCAATCAATCAATCAATCAATCAATCATTCATTCATTCATTCATTCACCATTCATTCATTCATTCATTTATTCTATTACTCTATCGGCTCTCCTCAGGGGATTCCGTGAAGCCAGACGCTGTATCCCTGACGACTTCCTTTGAAGAGCAGAAGAGGGGAGGTGCAGGGCCATCAAGGAGGTGGGCGTTCCACATCCCTAGATGGACGTTACGTAATCCACGAGTCACGCGAAGAGAGAATTCAACGCGTGAAACGACGCACTCGCGGCCTCGCCAGACGGCCACGGTTCGCACCGCGGTAACCACACACTAGTCCCGTACACCGTATACCGCACACATCTGTACAACCTGAGGGGTGATACCTTCGCGAAGGCTAGTACGTGAAGTCTAACTGTTGTCGAAATCCTGCGAAATAATCTAAAACTTGTTGATAAAAATCAGTATGGCTCCAACGCCTGGAAGTGGAAATTTGTCAGCTGTTTTGCAATCGCAGGGAAATCTTGTTTTGGTAAGAAGTGTTGACCGTCATTTTGTTTGCATCGGCTATCCATTTTATTGATTGGGATCACAAAGGATTTCCGTAGCTCCTGAGTTTGACATACATACCTGATTACGAATGCCAAATCGAATGCATTGTGAATTTATTTCTAACGTTAGACTACAGAAAGTTACGATGCCAGTTTATGGGATGTCACTGATTGCCAGTGAGTCGCCTTACTCTTGGTTATATGTGGTGCCGTGGTATGTGTAAACGGGTTAGTATTTATATTCAGTGGCATTACCCATCATGGCAATTGTGCACTTGTTACCCATTGGCATTACCTGCACTTGGACTCTTTGGACTTGAAATAGAATTAGCACTGTAGCAGCCTTTACAGTTGTTATGAAGTGATGTTAACTGATAAGTCACATTGCTCCTTTGCTTTGTACTACTCTTTATTATAGCGTGGTCATGGAGCTACGTTATTCTAGCTAGATACTTTATGAAAGAGGACCAAAGTAAAATTGAGATTCACCTAAATTCTTTGGGAGAAATTTGATTCCTAAGGGGTCTCAGAGGATGCATGATACAGCGTACTATATTCTTGATAAATCTGTAGGTCGTACATTTTGTGCTCTAGTCATACAGTAGTGATGGAGATAAATCTCTAAGTAATGTCAGAGTCTAATCGTTAGTTTGTAATGTTCCAGACCATATTAATGAATTTTACTCTCAATTGAGTTGGTGCAGTGACGAAGACATGTCTTATGAGTTTCAAAATGAAAAATTGATGGTGCTTCTCATTGAAATGATCTAAGTAAATTCAATGTGTTTGAGGTGTTTTGTGAATGGACATTACAATCATATTAATTGACATAATGACAGCTAGGATTAGATGTAGACCCATAAGTACCACAAAATTAGGTCTTCACAGAGGATGCATCATGGCAATAAAACATAAGATTAACAAAATGGACTTAAATAGAGTAGATGCTCATCGCTCATCCAGTTGCTGAACAGGCTTTGATGAGAAGCACTGTAGAAGTAGAAGTAGATAATCATGGACTGGTTCTATAATAGTGATTGAAATTGAACAATCATTTGAAGATACCAAGTGCTTTGTAGATGTCCCTTTGAATGTCTAATAATGATAATGATAATTACAATAGTACATTTATAAAGCTTAGTTTCCATGTACATACATGTTCAAGTGTGCTCCAATACAGTGGTATAAAAAGTGAGTTTTTAGATGTTTTTTTGAAGATGATGAAGAATTGCTGGATGCAGGGAGATTTGGGTAGTTGATTCAACATATATCTGAATAACTATGTACAATTCCACATGGGAATATCTAAATAACTATCAACAGAGTATTCTTCAGTGTTGTAGTAAAAATATAAAAGCTTTCTTCATATGTTCTGTCAATGATATATTCATGATTTTTTTTTCTTTTTCAGGAAGATACCCCAACACCACAACCACAAGAAAATGGTAAGTGGAAACACCACCTTAATAATGACAATGACTTTCATATTTTTAAGCAAAGTATTTAATACCTCCTCCCCTATCCCCCCCCCCCCAATCCAAGTGGGCTTACAGTAGCTAAAAGAAAAGCAGTGCAGTAAAACCCAAGAAATTGGAAGACATTATTGAAGTATACTGACTGGTTCCTCAGACAATGTGTGTGTGTGTGTGTGTGTGTGTGTGTGTGTGTGTGTGTGTCGGGGGGGGGGGGATTGGTTATGATAGCCCTTTTAAAAGTGATATGACCTGAGTACCACCATTAGAAGGACAAATACTGAAAGCCTCTGAGGATCTATAGATGTGCTAGATATGATTGTGGTATAAATCCGTTTGTGCATATATGTATAATTATGTCTGTGTAACAACAACACCTGATTATTAAGCTTGTGAAAAGAAATGTTAAATTCGTCCTTTCTGTTTTGTTACCATAAATACAACAACATAATTTATTGAAACCTTTGACAGTTATTAGGTGTATTCATCTCTTGACCCTTCTCAGAGGTCCAGCTGCAGATGGCTGCAGTGGGAATCTGTGGTTCTGATGTCCACTACTGGACTAATGGCCGCATCGGCGACTTCATTGTCAAGGCTCCAATGATCCTTGGTCACGAAGCAAGTGGTGTTGTCTCAGCAGTGGGGTCAAAGGTGACATCCCTGAAAGTTGGTGAGTGTCTGCTCTTGGATTTGTTTGAGCTTGGACCAACTACACATTTAATATGGACTATGAACAGAGGTCTTTCTTTGATCCCATCATCGCTGCCGCCACTTGAGTATGTGCATCTTGCTGAGGACATTGAAATGTTTGCGCAGTAACAATTGTGTAATCATGTATCATCACTGACAGAACTGCTTTCCTCATGTCAGTCTCATTTGGCGGAGGTGCCTTTGAATGAATACCAATAATGGGAGTAGCAAACCTCAAAACATGAGAAATTTTGTATTACAAAATTGGTCATTTCTGAAGTGTATACTTGTGGACACACATGTAATTTTGCTCAGTGGTTATACAAGACATACTGTGTACACTCCATCTGCTTAAATACTGTCAATGTTAACTCTGAAACAGTGTGTGAAAAATGGGAAAATTATTACAAAACACAATCAACCTGCCAAAGTATTTGCTTTCTCACGTATGTGCAAATAAAATTGTTTGAGTGATGATTTTCCAATACATACTACAACTGCACATATGCATTTTTCTTGACTTTAAGAGAGTTATTATCTTCTTCACACATAATTTTCAGATTTCTCAAAGCGTCATCTTGTTTTTATCTAGGCTGGTGTTGGTGGTGATGATGAGTCAGAGATCAAAGCAGGAAAGCGTGTTTAGAATTTTATTGTGACGCTTTTGACAGAAACAGGTGCACAAATTAATTGCAGTGAATCGCCATGTGTATTAGGGCCATGGTTTGAGCAACCTGGTGAATGTATGATTGCTTGTCCTCAAAGAAAAATTGTGAGTTGGGAGGATGAACATAGATGGGAATTGTGTATTAAGTCAATAATGCAAAGGTCAATAATGGAGTAGGTTCAAAGGTTAAATAAGAAGCTTAAATTGTGTTTGCCCTTTTCTCCATTATTTACATCTTGGCAGCAGGCTGCCCTGACATGACAGAGTGCTCTTGTTGAGTGAATATACCCCTCTTTAACGATCAGAGTCTTGTTTATCATGGGACTTTTTGTATGCAGAGGATTTGTCCAAAGGAGAATAACTATGTATGTTTGCCTTTTTACAAAAAGCTGAAGGAGCTATTCTGATTGGGAATATAGCTGTGTGTGTGCATACTATTACTGCATGGCTTGATTTTAGAGATAATAATGAATTAACTACACAAGTTCTTGTTCTCACTTTCTGTAGAACAGCTAAGGCTTTTTGTTTTTGTCTTCTTCTTTTTTTGCATGTCTATTTAAAAAAAAAAAATTTATTGTACATTTGCATATTCGTCACAGGTGACAGGGTTGCTGTTGAACCAGGTGTGCCTTGCCGCATGTGTGAGTTCTGCAAGGGTGGTCGCTACAACCTGTGCCCTGAAATGTCCTTCTGTGCCACGCCCCCCATAGATGGCTCCCTGAGACGCTATTACTGCCACGCTGCAGACTTTTGCTACAAGTATGCCAGTCAATTATATATTATTTTCAGTCAGTGAAGATGATACTCACTTTCTACAGGCATTGACTGAGGTGACATGACATTTGCTCCTGCGACAATTGCTCCAGTCTTATTTTCTCCAGAGACTTAGGGTGAGGGTTTTGAAAAGTTTTGTTTACTTTGATGTGAGGATTAGGATTAGGATTAGGGTTAGGGTTATTTTTGTGGGTAGAATTCATGTTTGGCTTTGTGTTCAGATATTTCATGGGAGAAATTGTCGCAGGAGCAAATGTCATGAGACCGTTGACTTAATTCACAAAATCCAGTCGTGATCAGTTATCGACATTTTAAAGATAATCTTTACTGCTTTGTTTGGGTTCCAGAAGGATTTGTGAGTGAAGGTAATCACAGCGGTACAGGTCCATTTTCATTTAGAAAACCCTTTATGGCAGTTCCTGCAATTTGAAAGAAAATTAACAGTTCTCCACAACATATGATTTATAATGAAAAGATATTTTTTAGTGCATTGGATGATTCAAAGTCAAACACAACATCTCCTTCCCTGCAATGGCAATTCTTCCTTTTAATTACATCATCTCGGTATGAAACAATTCCCACATTGCAAAGATGAGAATAGCTCATCCACAATCCAAACTGTTAGGAAGAGAATGACTTCGAGGTAGGATTGGTCTAGCAGTTTTAGTTGTATACGACAATAATTTGTTGTGTTAGGATGATGTGGGCAAATGTTGCAAGATTATAGTACACTTCGGCAGTCTATGTAATGCTTTCATGAATAGTGTTAGAGAAACACATGTTCCTTTAATACGTTCTTCAGTCATTTCCATTTATCTACGGTAAAAATGTACCATTAAAAGATGTATTGTACCTGGTGTTATTTTGTCTGTAAAATAACTCAAAAAGTTGTGAACTAACTGGATGAAATTTGAAGAAAAAGTTGATAATGGCATAAGGATTAGATGATTGAATCTTTGTTGTGATCCAGACCACTGACTAATCCCCCAGATCCAGGAGTTGTTGTTGTTGTTTTGAAATTACAATATGGGTGGAAATGAGCCTCTTGGCACAGGTCTGTGCTCTGAGAGAGTTATCTGTCATGATATGTAACGAAAGCATGTATAATGTAATTGATGAATCCGTCATAAGAAGCGACATTATTATTCATAATTGTAACTTGTGTCAAATATCTGTAGATTACCTGAGCATGTGAGTCTAGAAGAGGGGGCCCTTCTGGAACCACTCTCTGTGGGCGTTCATGCATGCAAAAGGGCTGGAGTCACTGCTGGTAGCCGAGTCCTCATTTGTGGAGCAGGTAATTTGACACACATCTGGATATAATTAATTTCCTACTTTCTTTCCTGTCTGTATAGGTTTCTCTTACTGTCTTGTGTTTGAGGATTTATTTTTTATTTGGATCATTTGTGTAAATACTTTATTCAAACACAAAGATCAGCTTAAACTGGAACCTCAGTGATTTTTTTCTTTGTCAAATTTGATATGTTCACACAGGAAATTTCATACTGTATTACAGATAATATCCCCATTTTTGGCTGCTTATTGTGATCTTGAGTGAAAAATTATGAATAAGATTCAAAACGTGAACCATCAAATGACCCACTGTCTCCAAGAATGTTGACCTGATTTTAATGATGTCACAATGGGCCTATGCTCTTTGACAACCGTCCATGTGGTCCAGATGGCAGTAGGTGCACACCTCACTCCCTACACATACTGTACTTGTGCAGTGTAGCTTGATCGAAAGCAATTGCTTGAAGGAAAAAAGGAGATGACTTTCTCGATTTGAGAAAAAAGAGGAAGGAGGAGACAATACTGAATCATGATCCTTGAATTCAAACAGTGATTACAGATATTTAGGTGAGTTTAACCCCAAAGCAGAATGAAGATGCCACTGTAGGTGATGGCATTTGCTGCAGCTTGAGCGCCGGCTGCATACTTACATAAAGGGGGGGGGGGAACACCTGCATGATAGTTATGATACATGATAAGGGTGGTGATTTGGCTCAGTCAGTAGAGCACCTGCCTCCAGATCCAAAGGACCCAGGTTTGATTCTTGAGCAGTGTTGATCCATGAGCAGTGTTGTGTGTAAAAATACTGTCCCCTCTAGTAAGAGACAAAACACTTTCCTTGGATAGGACATGCAGTAAAATGGAGGTCACGTGTATGAAAGAGTCACAACTCGTGCATGCTAAAGGTCCCGCTTCATTCATTCATCACAAAGAGTAGGGTGCTTAAACCAGTGAAGTGGTCCCGCCTCACTTCCTTCTGGACCCCATGGAAGACCAGCTAATACAGCTGACTGTGGGCTATCCAGCCATCTCTTCAGATGAAAGAATTAAAGGACAAGTTCACCTTCATATACATGTGGATTGAGTGAAGGCAACAATATTAGTAGAACACATCAGTGAAAGTTTGGGGAAAATCCGACAATCCGTTCAAAAGTTATTAATTTTCAAAATATCTGTGCAATCACTGCTGGAGGAGAAGACTACTACAGTGTATGATGTCACATGCGTACAACGATATAAGGAAAATAAAAACAGAATTTCACAAAACTTGACTTTTTGAATAAAGTGCACATTTCTTCGACTTGTTAATGACTTATGTTAGGGGTAATATTATTCCCCCTGACTTCTGAAAGAGAGAAGTCGAGTGTTCTTTTATTATGAGAGAAAAGTGAGAATATTTTGAATTTTCTTTATACTTTCTTTATATAGTTGTACTCATATGACATCACAATCTATAGTAGTCTTCTCATCCAGCCGTGACTGAGCAGAAACTTAAAAGATTCATAACTTTTGAACGGATTGTCCGATTTTCCTCTAACACTCATTGATGTGTTCTACTAATATTGCTGCATTCACTCAACCCACATGTCTATGAAGGTGAACTTGTCATTTAAAGAAACTTTTCGTGTTATGAAGAGAAATGAAGACATTTCGCGACTTGAACCTACACATACTAACATCGGGAATTGATTTGCATGGCATTGATATTGTTGTTAGTTGTTAGAGTTGTATTTTTCCATGCTTTTGTCACACCCATTGCGCTGACTGCATGCCCTGTACTACACCTAGACTGTACATTGCATGCTACATGATGTACAGTACTCGCATCAATGTAACTTGCTTGTGCGCTCCCTTCGTTAGCCGCCTGATTAGCTGCTGCCAGGAGGTTGACCTGCCGGACAATGCATGCACCATTGTACACATGTACATGTACTGACTTCTGTCACATGTAATTAAAACAGGAACTTTACTTGCTATCATCATCTCCCGCCATTACTTTTAGAATGGATTTTGAAGCCGTTTCACAAAAAGTGAATAGTTCAAGTACATTAAGGACAGCAGGTATCAATTTCTGATTTCGATTTTTTTTTATTTCAGATTATGCAAGCAGCGTATGCCGCAAAGCTGGCGGAGAGTGAGAGTGAGTTGTTTTGAGCAACAACAACATGCAATTTATCCTTAATGTCACCAGTTTCTGAAAACTGATTTGGTTGAAATTTACCTGAGAGTGTTTGGAAATAAGGTGTGAAGTATCTCCTGGAATTTGATGTAATTCGGTGACATGGAACATGAGTTATCACCATGGATATGAAAGTACATAATGCTTATTCATGTGTATATGCCTAGGCTGCTGTGAAAATACACGTATGTAGGCCACTTGTGACATCATCAAGTCATTGGGCAACATCCCGCCCCGCAGGCACTTACCATTAGACGACTGCGCAGAATGAGCATAAACATTATCTTTCATGTGTTTTCTATATACTGAAATAGGCCAACAAACAGGCAATATTTGTGTCGATCTCGGCTGTCAGTAGAGATATCATTTGACAATTTTCATATTCTCATTGAAGTTCCAGTTTATGCAAGTGTTATGACTATAGACGAATAAGAGAAACTCTACCATCTGTGTCAACTACATTGTAAGTGAAACATTTCCTTACATCATGCTGTGTGTTTTAATAGTTCGTTTTGACTTTCTTTGCAATATCTTTTATTTATATATCTTTGCTGTGTGCCAAGCCGTGACATTGTCTTTCTTCACATGATTGTTTCTCTATCTGCAGGGCCAATTGGACTTGTAAATCTTCTCACTGCTAAAGCTATGGGAGCGGCATCTGTTGCCATTACAGGTCAGTGCTTATATCATACATCACTAATTTCTACTTTTTCAGGCAGTTTCATGATTGAATGGATTGCAGCAAAAATCGGTGGTCTATCACTTGGTCTACTCCCACTTCGTCTAGTGGCCATATAGTTCCCACCCTGATGGTCTAATCCTGTTTCGTCTACAACCAGTTCGTCTAATGACCAATTAGTCCAGTTGCCACTTAGGCTCATTACCAGTTAGTCTACTTCCAGATGGGCTATGCCCACTTCGTGTAATACCCACTGTTTATTAGACAAAATGGGGAAAAGTCCAAGAAGACAAAACTGCTATTAGACCATCTGGTCATTAAACAAAATGATGAGTAGCCAAACTTGGCATTAGATGAAATTGATAGTAGATCAAGTGAGTGTAGCATAGTGGTGTGAGACGAACTAGGAAGTAGACCATCTGATAATAGACCAAGTGGCAATAAACCCAAAGATCAATCTGTTTATGCCAATGTTTCATTCAGTGTCAGATCGCCAGCAGTGACAAATAAGTGGACATTAATGGTTTCCTTGTAGTAAATTTGCCTGAAACAAACTTAAATTATAGTTTTTGCGTATTGAAGGAATAAAAGAAATATTGTCAACATGAAGCAGCTTTTGTGTCAATATTCTTGGCTAACTTAACCAGAATTAGTCATTTTACTGCATTAGGTCAATGTGTATTTCAGTCGGTCATTTGAAGATAGATTTTTCGAAATGATGCGCAGATTTGGAACAGAATCGTCTGGACGTGGCGACAGAGCTGGGTGCTGACCACGCCATTCGTGTGGACACAAGAGACATCCATGAGATGGTCAAGCGCATTCATGCTGCCCTGGGGGATGAGCCCAGCATCACCATCGAGTGCACCGGAGCACCCCCTGCGGTTCAGACAGGAATTCATGTGAGTATGAAGAAATTTGGCACTGAGATATTGCCCTGATGTTGCATGGGGTGCTGATCAGCCCAAGCCGAAGGCTTTGCAACAATCCCAGAGCAGTACCCATGGAGTCTTTGTCCAGCATTCAGGGCACAGACTACTGTAATGCTCAGACTACTGTAGTGCTCGGTCCTGTTGTGTATTCTGAATCCCACTGGTTTCACATGCAGCAACATTCAATTACAATAATGTGGGATTAAATGGGCTACTGTAAAACAAGGAATGTTTGTGTGTATTTTAATTTCGGGAATTTCGCGAGAGCCAAGATTCGCGAAATCATAATGCACATGAAAGTTCTTGTCTACACTAAGCGCATTGAATGTTAGAGGCAACTTCCGAAAATGTCATGCCGCGAAAAAGACCGTCAGCTCCAATTCGCAAAAATTTCATGCCGTGAAAGAGACCGTCGGCTACAATTCGCAAAAATTTCATGCTGCAAAAATAGTGTGTTTTACAGTATTTACTTTTTTGAAGAAATTACTAGGGCCAAAATTCCTCCGTCAATACAGCAACTTTAATGCCCATGTCAAAGACTTTTGAATGATACAAATGTACCTCTGCTAAGATGTTCCTATCAGCAACTTTTCTCTATCCTGCTTGTACATCATACCTTCAGTGATGTCATTGAAAAAGTAAAGTAACAGTATGATTACTGGCACCACTGGAAAAATATATATTCTCAGCAGATGTTTGCATGTAAAGTATTATGTGTGTGGTATATTTTAGAGTGCTTTTTATTTTGTGAATTCCATGAGTCATCTGGTATTCGTGAAATTATCAACTAAAATAAGAAAGGGAAAAGAAAATTCACCTCCTGTAACACAAAAATGCTGTATAATGTGTCTAAGGTGAGAAATCAATGGCTTTTCTTTTGTAGATGGAAAATACTTCTTTCTAAATCTTATCAATCTTTCATGTTGACTGTGCATTCACCAAATTGTATTGTATATCAATATTAATATTAATATAAGGGGTATATATTATCTAAACGTGTATGATATTGTGTCATCATTGTTATCTGGCTCAAACATTGAAGCAAATATAAGTGTATGTCATATGTAAAAATCGTGAACATAAAGATTTTGACAATTTGAAGTTGATGCAAAGCTGTCTTTTGATTGATTTGGATTGGTGGATTTATAACTGTAATAATCTTTTTTTTTTTAGTGTGGTGAAATTCATAATACATACAATATGCACTAAAGTGAGTTTGAAAACATCTACAGGTTTGTTTAATTTGTTGACAAACACCATGACAGTATCCTGTGGAGCTGTTATACTGTATGAGGTAGATAATGTATTAAATTGTTTTAGCCATAAATTAAACCTCTTTGTGTTGTTTAGGCAACCAAGCCGGGTGGCGTGCTGGTCTTGGTTGGAATGGGCCCTGCTGAACTCACTCTGCCCATCATCACTGCAGCCGTCAAGGAAGTGGACATTAGGGGAATATTCAGATATGTCAATTGGTAAGTAGAATCTCTCTGTCTTAAATGTATTTTGATTTCATTCGGTCATTAATGGAATGAAAAACTGCAAATCAGTCTCCACACTTGCAATGACAATTTGAATTTCTGTTACAAGTTTTGCATATTACCTTGTCTGTACTTGCAGCATAACATCCTATCTACTTTTTCTTATATCCAATCGTTTACAAAGATTGTTGTAAACAAATAGAATTGACAGGAATGTTTAGTGGTAACTGCATTACATCTATCCTTGAAAGTACATACAGTTCTTGTAACGCACCATGAAGGGAGTGAAACACTGATAAGTTAATTAGAGTATTATGATGTAGAATTGATTGATAATAGCTCCAAATGCGTCCATTTGTAGTCTGATTTGTGTGTTTTTCTTGTAGCAAGGTAAAACATATCAAACACGGACACAATGTGAAATCGTGATACCTTCATTGTACAGCATATCTGTAGACACCGAATTAGACAGGTATTCATGCATTTCATTGCGTAAATGTTTGTGTCTGTCTTTCATGCAAGCAGTTGCACTCTGAACAAGACTGTTATTGACGCTCAAAGTATAATGGAAGTTAGTAAGCATTGCATGGCTCCACTGTAATGAAACAGATAACAATCTCGTGACCCTAATCTCCCACAGTTATCCAACTGCCCTGGACATGGTAGCTACTGGGAAGGTGAATGTCAAGCCGCTGATTACCCACCACTTCAAGCTCACCGAGACGTTAAAAGCCTTTGAGACTGCCAAGACGGGGGAAGGTGGCGCCATCAAGGTCATGATCCACTGTGACCAGTAGTCAGTAAGATCATCGCAATGCTTGACTGGGTGTGGCAATCTTGTTGTCGGATTGATTAACTTTGATTTTTAACCAGAGAAGCCTTCTTTCATAGCAAAAAAAGAAAAGATAAATACATTTTTTAAAATGAATAAATAACTAACAAATCAAAATTATATGTACTTTACAGTAGACTGTCATTGTATAAAAACATCTGTATTGAAAAAGATTTTTTGTCACAAAAATATATAATATGTTCTAAGAAAGTGACAGTAGAAATGGAATACAAGAGAAATTTTGAATTGGTTAATTTTAAAATTTTACAATTGGAAAAATTTTAGGACAAAAGATAATTACCAGGTACATGTACTTGTAACATAATTTTGGAAAATCAGTATTTTATACAATGAGAGTCTACTGTACCATGCAATAAGTATACTCAGGAAATCATAAAATATATGTGTATTGGTGCAGATAGAAGACTACAGCCCCATTTTGACAGTCTTGTTACAGTGACAACATCTAGATGGTATTTAGGTATCTTTTTTTTTTTTACCTTGCATGTAGAAATTGTCACTACAAAATGTTGCTTGCACATTGCTTAAGGTAATGTTTTCTAAATTCTACCTTAGCCATGTAGGGTAATTACTACGACATTACCCTGACATCACCCTGACATTACCTGGAAAGCGCTTCTGTTAGAAGGCAACTGCGGTAACATTCTTTTGAAACACTCAACAAGCATGTGCAACATTGCAGACAGAATATAATTAACACACTGCGTGCTGATCACATGCACGGATTGTAACAACTGATCTCTATGTAGTTGAGATCAGTGATGAAAATATGTTTTGTTTACAGACATGCGGCGCTGGCCAGTGGGCGGGGTAGTTGCATCAGTAAACACATCCCCTTTGTGGAAACCTACCCGGAAAAGGTTTTTGGTGTGTGTCTGTTAAAATGGTACATTGTACCCCTTGATCTCTCCTTTGGGTTATTGCCCATAGTGAGAAATCATTGTTCCTCCGATGTTGGCGTAGTAAAGTCTGTTAAAACGGGGCTTTAGAGTGGACACCACATTGGCACAGACTGCCATGTTGGATACAGCCTCTTGATTTCATCTTCATCTTCTAGTAAGATTATAAAGATTGAAGTTGCTGAAAAAAAAACCTGGGGACTTGTGTTCCAGATTTGAAGCCACAGTGTCTCCAGGAGACATGTTTGCATAGTTCTGTGTAAGACACAACATGATGTGTGTCTACCCATTTTGAATGCATGTATAAGTGGTGCGTTTCTGAAATTACAGAAAAAAAAAACCCACCCCGAGTAGCAGTTTTAATCCTCAAGCAATAAAAATGCAAATGTGTGAGGTGCTAGGTACTAGTCCACATATTGTGAACAGATTTATGTTAGTTTAGGGAACTTGGAAAATAATTTAGCTACTGATTGTATTCACAGGCAGCAGAGACACACCAGTAAATATCATGTTGCTGGCCAGATTATAAATAAAGGAATAAAATTCCTTAGGCAGTTGCATTCAAGGAAACTATCAGTAATGTAATTGAAAACAGCTCCTGATAAAGAAACAGGTGAAAGTTTTGTGTAGAGGCTTATGTTGTCTCTGTAAATTTGATAAATGATATAGAAGATTCTATTTTTATACTTATTGCAGTCAGGAAGGGCATCTTGGTCTTATTCTCGTGCTTAATTTGTACCTTTGTCTGTATATACAATAGCTTCTAAAGTTGTAAAGAAAATTTTACAAAGCTGAAAGAGATTGAATTAATGTAATGTCATATATTCAGATCAAAGCAAATACAATGCCATTTGTTTAACCAAAAGACTAATTTGTGCTCTCTGGTTATCTTTGACTCTGAAATTTTATCATGATTATGAGTTCCATGTTCCTTGTCAGTATTGAAAATGTCATTTTGTCATGTCTGTTATGGTACTAGGTGTTACAAAAAACATTTCCCACTTTTGATGCTTAATAGCTCAAAAACTATATATCAGATAAAGCTGCCATTGATACGAGTAATAGCTGAAGAGTGTACAATTTAGTTAGAGGTGATTTGAATATGAAAACCTAGATCAGTTTTATGAAATCCATGATTAATTTCAAAGTTAGGTTCCAGATTTTGGTCAAATTTTAACCCTCTGTACAAAACCTGAATTTACACAGGAACTAATGACATGTATGTGAGTGTGTAATTACAATGACCCTGAACAATGGACCTGGATACCACCTGTTCAGAGCTGTGCTCCAAGGCACATGAATGTTTTATTAATTATTCTTGATGGATTGCCTGGGCACTGCTAGTCTGAATTCCTAGCAAAGGGTGAAATGCATGCACATGAAAAAAGTAAGCACATGTTTCCACATGCTTGCATACACCACATTTCAGAATGAATACAGACTAGCTGTGATAGTGGAATTTCTCATGAAGAAGTAATGGAGCATTCAAATCTTGGTCATCGTCCAGGACCATTGTCTTGGTGTCGACTACACACTCCCATACACACCAATTGACCTCTGTGCAAAGTTAAGTTTTGTACAGAGGGTTAAAAATAGAGCAAAATCTGAAACCTAACTGAAAAAAAATTTATGTTTAATTTAATGAAACTGAAATATGCTGTCATTTTGAAATTGCCTCAAAATTGTACACTATTCAGCTATTGCTCATATCAATGTCAGTGTTATCTGATATATAGTTTTTGAAATATTAAGGATCAAAAGTGGGAAATGTTTTTTGTAACACCTAGTACAATATACACTACAAAAAATGAAATCAGTTATTTGCATCAATGTACAATCAATATCCAATGTGTAAAAAAAAAAAAGTGAAAAGTTTGTACAGAGGCATATTCAATGTCAGACGTCACTATTGCCTTCAGTGAAACTGATGAAGGGGCATTCCTGACAATTTTCATAATTTCACATCATGTAGTACATAAATCGACAGCTCCATGTATAGATTTGTGGAATTCATTGTGATCCTTGAGCAGAGAAACAATACTCTGAGAAATCATAAGCAAATTACACTGAACAGTGTTGATGACATAGGAGCCTCACATATTTCAGAAATGTAGCAGTGTAATTCCATTACAATACCGCTTGCTCAGCAAGTTCACCTGTGTAGAATGTATGCATGCCATTTACTTGTGTTCTGCTTCCTTGAGCCCCTTCTCATGCATTCTTGTTGTGAGGCTGCCATGTCATCATCCTTGTTCATTGTAATTTGTTGTAAATTTTGAAAACATTCTTATTCCACAACCAATCACTATAAATTCTGAAACTCTGTACTCTGTATAACTAATTTATAGTTGTTCAAATGTAAAAGTCTGAAAATCATCCAGAGGTCTCCTTTAATTTATAGAAGCAATCAACTCGGGACAATGAAGTGAGTGATGTAATGCTGTTTGTGCTTTTTTTGTGTGTGCGTGTGCATTACTTTGACCTTTGTAATGACTTACAAAGAGTGGTTCGTGAATGGTTGTGGAGTGAATCAGGATTATAAGAGTATGTTTGAAAGGAGTACATGTATATGGATGCACTGGAATCAGAATTGACTCTGTGTGACAACCAAGCAATTTTCTACAAAGTGATGTACAGTACCAGGTACATGTATCACACCTTCAGCCGACAATCTGTGTATAATGTCTTTTCTGGTCAAATGTTTGAAGGCTCAGAACTCGGATATTAAAAGTGTCAGAGGTTTGATTTTCTAACTATGGATGAGTTTTTTTTTTTCAATGTATGCTAGTATCTGCACTTTATTAACAAAAGGGGGCCTTCTCTTAATTTTCA
Organism: Diadema antillarum; assembly: GCF_040938485.1. Taxonomy (NCBI): domain Eukaryota; kingdom Metazoa; phylum Echinodermata; class Echinoidea; order Diadematoida; family Diadematidae; genus Diadema; species Diadema antillarum. The sequence continues at coordinate 300,748 of NW_027271384.1, forward strand.
ACAATATTTAATCTTGAATTCATGCACTCTATATACATATATGTACATGTGTACATAATCATACAGAGATCAAATGTTGTGATAGAAAACGTGCGACAATCTTGTACTCAAAGCTTTTTATTTGTCAGCTTTGTGCTTTTTATTTGGTCAAACTGATAATTTTAATCATTTTTATTTTTTTCTTTTGGTCATTAGTATAGTTGTTTGTAATAGTGTGATCAAATTTTAATTTCATTTCGGCCATCCAAAGGATACGAATGCACCGATTTGATGCTATTTAGAAAAGGGGTGCTCCAAACCCACTTGCATGCTTGCCAGAACAAGGAACTCATTTTTTAGCAAGTAAAATGTGTAGGTGGTTACCCAATGCCATGGGAGAGTAGTTTTATGCAAGGCCATCCAAGAAACAACATATTTTTATGCCTCCGCCATGAAGTGTTGCCAGAGGCATTATGTTTTAGGGTTGTCCATCCATCCTTCCATCTGTCTTTATTGGACAGCATAACTTAAGAACTGTTTGCGATATCCAAATGAAACTTGGCATATGTATTTATGAGTGGACAAAGTTTTGCCTATCAACTCTTGGGTGCACTCCCTCAAGGTCAAAGGTCAATGCCATATCCTGAAAATGTCATTGTTTTCCCCACATCTCTGCAATGAGGTATTTTCATGAAACTTGGCATATACATATATTACCAGGCAAAGATTCTCTAAGAAAAGTTTTTGGCCACGGGGGTCAAAGTTGAAAGGTCAAAGGTTAAGTAAAACACTAAAATTTCACCTTTCTTTTTTATTTTTTTTGAAATGACTCAAATTATCTTCATAAAACATAGTGTATATGCATGTACTGCCTGACAATAGTTCTCGTGAAAATTTTAGGGTCATGGGGTCAAAGGTCTGGTAAAAATAAGTAAAAAATCTGGTATTTCATTTCAAATGCATCATTAAATGCTGAAATTACACAATTTTCTCCGTACCTTGAAAATTACTCAGTGCTTACACTTAATGTAACTAGAAATATACAGTAGGCAATACATTATTACTGCATAATGATTCTGTGAGGATAGATTTGGGCCAGAGGGTCGAAGGTTAAATGATATCATTGAAATGTCACTCTTTTTACAATAAAGTATTTTGAACATGGCTAAATGTATTCTCATGAACACTGGATATTACCAGTTACAATGTTGTAATCATTTGAAGAAATATTTTGGCCATGGGGTCAAAGGGCAAGGGTTAAGGTCAAGTGAAAATCCTCAAATTCCTGAATACTTGCTGTCTTCAACAATTTAGCCATCCAAATGAAATGGTTTCACAAGTGTTTGATACTAATTTGGGGTTGTGCCATCAAATTTTCATATAATTTTTTTTTTTTGTGGGTAGAAATGTATTTGTTTTTTTTTACAAAAATCATGTGAAACTATCATCTTTTACTTATTGTCAATATGTACAACAGACCTTTTGAAGATAGTGCGATATGGTGGAGACATACCAGTGGCCATAGATTTCTATTTTTATTTATTTTGTTTTGTTTTGTTTGTTTGTTGTTGGTGGTGGTGTTTTGAATTGTGAGATGTTATAAACCATTTACATGTATCTTAATGGTATCTGTGTACTCAATATCTTTGTTCATTTATGTCTAATGTACTCCAATATCCTTATTCATGAATGATTATTTGATAAAGATTACTAGTATATAATGCTCACAATAAAAACAAAAATACAAATTTGTGTTTTGCAGGTATTGGTGAATCAAGTAGTCATGTTATTACTGGTTTCTTGTTTGTTTATCAACATGATTAGCATGTCCTCGGGACTGGAGATAGCCTTTTGTCAAGGCCCTCTCGTTGTATGGTGAAGAGAGCCCAACTGAGTGGGGTTGCGCGAGGACCTTTTTAGATCTGCTTCGCATCCTTTTGTTAGCCCTTTGAATTACCAACTTTTGCTCCCCGATTTCGGGAGCAAAAGTCGACCAATCAGCGTGTCTGTCTGCTCGAACCCAATTTGAATGGAGCGAATGCACGCCGCAGACCTCACAGAACTCTACACACACAGAGTGTGTAGAGTTCTGTGGCAGACCTCTGCGGCTGATCAGTGTCGCATGCGAACAGGCATGACAACACCAAGACTGAGGATTCGCTTACAGCTCGTTATTCCGAAGGTTCGTTATTCCGAAAGCTCTTTATTCCTAAGATTCGTCATTCCGAAGGTTCATTGTTCCGAATTTCATTTTCGGATTAACCAATCTTCGGAATAAGGAACCTTCTAAATAAAGACACAAATTTTCGGATTAACAAACCCTATTTCATTTTCGGATTAACGAACCTGTAGGTGTAGGGAATTTGCGTGTTTCGGATTAACGACCCTTCGGAATAACGAACCTTCGGAATAGCGAACCTTCAGAATAACGAACAGCACCCGAGGATGCGGGGAGCGCGCCATTCCATTGGTTGACCGGAACCCGTTAAAATGAGTATTTAGAAGGGTTCACGTGTCGTGAATAATAATGTGTGAAGCAGATCTCAAAAGGCCCTCGCGCTAGCGCACTCGGCTGGGCTCGCTTCACTCGCCCATTACAGCGAGAGGGCCTTGACAAAAGGCTAGACTGGAGAAGGTGCTAGCTCTTTCTTTTTTTATGCCTCCCCCACGAAGTGTTTTCGGGTTGTCCGTACGTCCGTCTGCATTCGTTTACGCGATAACTTGACTGGAATTTTACCAAACTTGGTGCAAGTATAAAGTATGATGGGGCAATTACTTCAATAGATTTTGGGTGAAATTGGCTAAAGGCCAAAGGTCAAGGTCAAATCATAAAATTGTATCCGTTTACGCGATAACTCAAGACTGGATCAAGCAAATTTCACCAAACTTTGTCCGAGGATGATGCATGATGAGGCAATTACTTGATTAGTTTTTGAGTGCAATCGGACAAAGGTCAAAGATCAAAGTCAAATCCTAAAATTTATCTGTTTACATGATGACTCAAAACTGAATGAAACAACTTTCACCAAACTTGGTCCAAGGATGATGTATGATGGGGCAATTAGTAGTTTTTTAGTGAAATTGGCAAGAGGTCAAAGGTCAAAAGGTCAAGGTCAAATGCTAAAAATGTTTCTATTCCCCCCCATATCTGTGCAATGCCCAAAGGTATTTTCTTGAAACATAGTATAGACATGTACTACTGCGTAAAGATTCTCCAGAGAGAGTTTCATGTCATAAGGTCAAAGGTCAAAAGGTCAAAGGTCAGGTGAAAATGTTACAATTTCACTTTCGCAAATGGATCAAAGTATGGTTCATGGAACTTGGTACATACGGATGTACTGACTGGCAGGGATTATCTAGGGAATTTAGGGGTCATGGGTAAGTAGTCAGGGGTCAAAGGTCAAGGTCAACTCCTCAAAATTTCACTATTTCTCTCATATACTAGTACATGTATATGCAATGATTGTAGGATTATTTTTAAAACTTAAAAGGGCATAGTCCCGGTAGTGTACAGGGCGCTGTTGATGATACTGCCGATCACCGTTAGCATTGATACGAAGATTACCGAAGTTGAGCTGTCATCAAGAGTAAAGTGCATAGATGTTGCTAAGTAACATTGCCTTCGTTGTCTTCTCTGCGCATCGCGCAGTCTGTAGTAATGCCAGGGTGCGTGCATATTATGTGCTTGTTATTATGACATCACAAAAGAAGTTTGCTAAACTGTCATCCCCCTCAGCCGAATCATGAGCCGAACTGTGATCGGACCACTGTCTACAGTGGATCGGACTTCTTCGGACTCGGGAAAGTGGGCCAAAGCGTAAGCGCTAAAGAGGAGTCGATAGCGTAGGTCTCTATAGGAAACTTGCTCCGTGCGCCCGCGTACGCATTTGACTAAAACACCGGGACCATGCACCTTTAATATATACATGTATTACCTAATGGAGATTCTCTGGGAAATTTCCTGCCAGAAGGTCTAAGGTCAAAGGTTAAGGGTCAAAGGCCAAGCTAAAATGCAAACAAAAAATCTATTTTATACTGTAATTACACTTTTTCTTCGTACCTTGAAAATTACTTAATGCGTAAACTTGTAAAAGGGTCGGTCAAAAGTAATATAAGAGTAAAGTGCAAATATTAAGTAAAGGTTTGTAAATATTAAGTAAAGGTTAGTTAAAAAAAGGTTAGTAAATATTTCCACTTTTATATAAAGGTTAGTAAATATTTAATATATGTTAAATATTAGATAGTATTAATATTAATAATATATTGATAATAACATATATTATCATCTATATAGGACATTTTAGCGGCGCATTAAAAACGCGTATTGTAGTCCGCTCAATTTTTACCGTTCAATATCAGAGCATATTGAACGAAATGCATAGGCCAACGTATTAATTCTCCATAGGCTACCGTTGTTACTTGCCGTTCAAGATCACACCATATTCAATTCTGTCTCGTCTATTGCGCGAGCGCTTGCTTAATGCGCAAACGCTTGCTACTAGTGCGCGTCATTTTGTTACAATTCACAAGCGCGCAAACATCTTGCTAGTTGTTTGTTTCATACGCAGTTTTAGGGGCTTCCCCTTTTCAGCGCTTGGATGTGACTGCCAAGTCAACTTCCAAGACGAGTGGAAGCCGCGTAATTTTGTGCTGTTTATGCTTGCTCTGCTTGATTGTATAGATGATAATAATTATATTGGATGGCCTTGATTCATGGAATACCAGGGAATATTGCACTCGTCAGGGTCAATATTGCACTCATCTTCGATTCGTGCAATATTGGCCCTAACTCGTGCAATATTCCCTGGTATCCCATTCATAGCCATCCAATATAATATAAATATTGATAATAATATCAATAATATTAATATAGTATTAATATTAATATAAATGTTAATAATGATAATAATAATAATATATGATATTAATATTAATAATATTAGTTTAATATTAATATTATATATTATATATTTATATATTTAACATTTTTTATATAAAGGTTAGTAAATATTTCCACTTTACTATTTATAATAGTAAAGTGGAAATATTTGTCTAAATCTGCAGCTGAGATACTTATTCATGCTTTGATTTCTTCTCGGTTGGATTTTTCGAATTCATTGTTGTGTAATCTTTCAAAAAAAGATGTCACAAAACTTCAACGGTTGCAAAGCTCTGCTGCCCGATTGATAACTTTTACTAATAAGTTTGATTCCATGTCACCAGTTCTCCGTTCCTTACATTGGTTACCTGTAGAAAAAAGGATTATTTTCAAGATTCTGTTATTAGTATATCATTCAGTTCATTCTTTTCCCCCAAATATACATAAGTAATTCTGTTCAAAAATACAATCCGACACGAAGGCTACGTTCATCATCAGATGCATTCTTACTCCAAACACCCAGAGTAAAACATGGGTATGGTGATCGTGCTTTTTCCGTTATGGGACCAAAATTGTGGAATCAGTTACCTCTTCAGTTAAGGGAACTGTCATCTACAGAGTCATTCAAATCCAAACTTAAAACTTATCTGTTCCTTTCATACTAAGGACTGTAATTGCTGTATGTCATTAATATTGGATCAATATTGTGTTTTTAATTGGTATATGTTGTATTCTTTATTTGGTGTATATTTGTTTTTGTTTACTATTTTCTTCTTTGTTGAAATGTTTGCATATATGTATATGCGTGTAAATATATGATATCTTTTCATTTTTGAAGCGCCATGAGCACTGAAAAGTGGACCTGTGCGCTATACAAGTAGCCACTATTATTATTATTATTATTATTAAGTAAAAATCTTCAATTCCCCAAATACATGTACCTGCACTCTTAGACAATTATAGCAAACCTAGTTCAAGGAAAAATGAACATACAAGACATTTCTGACAAACCTATATATTTCAATATTTTGCCAGTTATGTGAAACTGTCATTACACATTGTGAAGACATTGTACTATACACCGATTGGGAGAATCATGCATTATGGCGGAGGCATACCAGTCGCCATAGCGACATTTCTAGTTTTTTTCTTTGTTCATGTAGGCCTGTATGTACATATAACTTCAGAGACCAAGGAACGTGTGTGGGTATGTGTGGAGGGGGGGGGGGGTCTGATAGGGACTGCTACATACCCTACTACGAACACAATCTTTGACACCCCCTCCCCCCCCCCCCCCCCCCACACACACACACCAAAAATAATGATAATAACAATACATGGATGTAATGATAATTCTATACAGTATTATCCGGCCCCTGTATGTATGAATATAAAGGAGTGTTAAGGTATGTTTCTGCTGATGGTATACTGTAATCTAAACGTGGACTTAGTCCTTGAACTACAAACACTTCCAAATGAGTTACGTTGATGTACATGACAAATTAGAATAAACACTGCGCTAGATATGCTGAGTATGGCCTGCTACTAACATACCTCCCAACTGTTCAGTTTTAATCTGAACATTCAGATTTTTCACTGAAAGAAAACGCATTAATTTCACTGTGTTCTGGTTTTTTCTTTTTGGAAATATCTGTAATAGTAAAGTATATGAAATATATGAAAGTTCAGATTTTTGAATAATTTTTCTTTGTTCAGATTTATTAAGTCTCGGGGTTGGCAGGTATGTACTTACGGCAAAGCATGCAGGAGCTAACTAGTGTTGAATGGATGATAATATACATTTATCTGCATGTGTGTGTGACGTCCCCTTTTAATCACGGATCATGCCGTTTTGTTATACCAGGGAGGCGTTATGGAGTGGCAACTCTTCGTAATCTATGCAAACAAGTTTGGGTTCTAAAAGTATTACATTGTACGATACGATCTCTAACATTCATCTCCGTTGTGAAACCGTGCTCGGCGCTGCATTATCTGAAAGATGTGAAACACTAGAATTTTGGGGGAATGATTCAAAGTTATATAGGCCGACACAATGTATTTCTGTTTTTGTAATATATCAATTGAAATGAAATGAAAATGATTAGGTCTTAAAAGCTTCACAATTATTTTCAATGAATCACACATTTGAGCATGTAAGTGTCCTATTTTTTGATGCTGGCATATGTGATATTTCAAATAAAGTACTCTGCTGACGCATGTCCGAACGTGCTTTTCTATTACTACTTGCACGTGAAAGTGTATCTGACATTGCATTCTGATTCGCCGCTCTAATTCAAAGCATACACATTCATTGTTGTGTGAACTGGTTTCTGCTGCGAATGTGGGAATAGAGCGCTGCCTGTTTGTCAAATCTTATGATTTATTATAAGACAAAAGTAATCGTTCTTTCATCTTGTATATGATTTATTACAAGACAAAAGTAATCATTCTTTCATCTTATATATAAATTATCTATTACAGGACGAAAGTAGTAAAAATTCGGTGTTTTTTCATCCCTGTAACAGTACGAGATGTATATGAGATTTTAGATATTGTTCATAATTTGCCTTCTTATATTGATGATCTACTCGTAACCCTAATCCCATCGGGTTTTTTTGAGGGACTTGAAACCACGGGGGGGGGGGGGGGGGGGGGGGGGCTTTTTGGCCTCCCTTCAGATCTCAGTCGTGGATCACGCGATCCTCGCGAAAATTTGCACTAAGGTAGAGGCTAATGTAATCTACAAGACTGTATAGTTAGATTTTTCAAATTTCAATTTCTGTATTTTATATTAATTTATGCTAATTTATGCAAAAATATTTTTTGGCCTATAAATCAAAAAATAAAGCTCCAAGACTTCTAATTTTTGGTGAACATATTCTTTTTAATATCCTCAACAATAATGTTGGAGCAAATATTCGGCTTCATAATCATTTCTTATGTATTTTATTGTTTATTGAATTTCTTTTGTATTTTTTGTTTTTTACTTTCTGTTTTTGTCGGGGTTTTTTTTCGTCAAAATTTGTCGCAGAAACTTATTAAAGCATAATCAGGCTAAAATAAATCATTATCAGCCATTGAAAATGAAAATATTTATTTTGTATGAATTAATTGCAAAAACACAATGTACATTGGATTTGTACACAAAATCATGTTTTTGAGCAATTTTTGGGTCGACGAATTTTTTTCAAAGGGGCGTGGCTTCAAAACGGTATGCCCGGGAGCAACAAATTTGGTCTCAAAAGTTGCGCGATACTTGAAAGAAAAAAGTCATAAAATGTCGCGGCGAGAGCATCACGCGTTGCGGAATAATCACGCGAAAGGTCGGGGGGGGGGGCCAAATGCCCCCCTCCCCCCCGTGGGAATATGGTTAACAAAATAATTGTTGTATTGTTGAATCTCCCTTTTATGTTTTCAAACTATATCAGTGCCTGAAGGGGAGGTACCAGATGCTATGAAAATCTAAACAATAGTTCAAATTTTAAAAATTTTAAAAAGGTAATAAGGAAGATTTGAATAATTATAGAACTATTTCACATTTGCTTATTACGTACAAAGTATTATAATAGAAAAGATGACATACTCCCGAGTTGTAGTCTATTTCTTTGATAAGAATTAAAACAACATTTTGTCAAAACATAAATTTGGATGTCGCAAAAAAAAAATAGCACAACACGTGCCATTCTATCTTTTAATGAAAAGGTATCTCGAGCCATTGATAAGTTTCATAATACTGTACCCGGACCTCTCCAAGGCCTTCGACACGATTGAACATGACGTTCTTCCATATAAACTTAACCATTATTGTATACGTGGGATGGTTTTGAAGTGGTTCAAAAGTTATTTGAAAGACAGAAAACAATTGTGTATGTCTTTTTTTAAGACAATGAAAATTATTCTTTGAGTCCAGTTAGGTTCCACAGGGAAGTATACTAGGACCGTTACTTTTTATTATTGATATAAATTTTCCAAATTCTTCAGATGTTTTCTCTATACTGTATTATTTGCAGATGATTCTAATCTTTTTTCTCTCATTCAAAATAAAAATCCCAGTACATCAGTTGATATTATGACTGCAAAACTTAATAAAATAATGCAATGGTTAAGAGCAACTATATAAAGATTAACGCTTAATCTATACAGATAACAAATGTGATGTTGTTCAGTAGTACGCTTGACAAATTACCATATTATGATGTAACATTTGAAAATGGAGTTATTAAACTCGTCAGATGAGTTCTATTTGCCCCTTACGCGAACTCTTTTTACTAAATCAACGTTTATTTACAGTAACCCAAAATTGTGGAATTCAATTAAAAAAAGAACACAAAAGACTCTCCCAGTTTTAAATCAGTTTCTATTTAATTTTAAGAAATTACTTATTAGTTTATAATCTATATACCCCGTGATTATATACTGACCTGCCCTTGTCTAGCGCCAGTGTGAGTGTGTGTGTGTGTGTGTGTGTGTGGATGTGTGTTTGTGTGTGTGTGTGTGTGGATGTGTGTTTGTGTGTGTGTGTGTGTGGATGTGTGTGTGTGTGTGTGTGTATGTGTGTGTAGTGCATGTGATGCGTCATGTTACCATCGATATGAAAATGATGAGTGTATTTTTGCACTGGTTAACTTGTTTGATTACATGTATTGTACAGTTTTGTAAGCTTTATATAAATGTATTGTAGTAAGGGTAACATAAAGTAAGTAAGAGAGGGGACTGCATTTTGCAAGTGTGCTTTTTAGCAGCCCCTCAATTTCCATTTCCATCAAGTCCTTAATGAAACATGTCTTTTATTCCTACTGATTATGGATGTTACGAGAAATATACCTTATTTTTTACGCATGCGTTACCAATGTACAAGTTGTATATTGTTTAGAATTGAAAATTTAAAAAAAGGAATGAAATGAAACAAACCTGAGAACAGGTTATCAAAAGATGGGGTAAGTTGTTTACTATAGTATCTATCATGTTTTACCATAAAAACTGCAACTTGGAGAACTCGCTAATAGCAATCACTTTTAACGTTTTCAGCTTATAGAATAATAATTAATGGATACGTATATTAGCAAATAATTGCAGAGTATTAAGTTGAACAAACGAACATTTGTATAGTGTGCTAATTTAATTGTGACACTGCTCAGTCGTGACTCGAGAACACAGCGAAGTCTATAGACTTAGACTACAATACACTGAAGGGACGAATGAGTTTTATTTTTGTTCTCTTTTATATACATGTACCACGTAAATGTCGTGCACGGTTCAAAGGTTTCACCTTGAGGCAGGCGTTGTTATCAGAGCGCTTTCGCTTACACTCCTACAGAAGGGGAATACAATGCACTGTAGTTATCTGTCTGGCAGAGATCGAGAGCTCTTTGGGATGTCATAGGCCAACGTTTGTTAGTCCTTCACATTTACCTCATAATAAAAGGAGCATCACAACATAGGAAAGGGGATCCGACATCTGAGGTTTAGAAAAAAAAAGAACTCATGGTGATTAAGATGATATTTCCCTCTTGGAATATTATATAGAAGTGTAGGCCTCCTGAAAGAGTGCAGTTAAACATTTCCCCAGGAGCTAGGGTGCAAAAGATCCCTTTCCACATCCAGATAATCTCAAACAGATATCTCTAGCTAGCAGAGCAGTGCGAGTTTCCCGTCAGCGACACTCATTGTAGGCCCCACAGCGTATTAATCAGCGAATTCCGAATGATGGCTCTTGCTTCTGCACCTGATGGGAACTTGTCAGTTGTTCTTCACGCAAAGGACAAGATAGTGTTGGTGAGTATATTGTATCATAGGCCTGTAGGTCCTATTGACTTCAGTATTGTCACGGCTTGTCAGCCGTGTATTATGCTCAGACCCTCCAATCCAGGCTCGCTTATTACGGCCATGCACAGGGTACGTGAAGATCTAATTTAGTGTCTACGTGCACGTTACAGTATTCACCGGCAGTATAGCAATTGCTCGTGCCAGCCTTTTATTGCTTAGCTTGAATCTGTTGCTTTGATCAAAGCTTTTGCAAGCAAGTACTGCCCGCGATCATTTGCTAAGAGACCAACGTATTTCCTTATATAAAAACGTATGTATATTTACATTTAATCTATTGTTTATTTATTCATGTATTCATTTACATTCATTTACATTCATTCACAACGAAAAATACAAATAAGCAAACAAACGGGGGCATGGTTATTATACCCTTCAGTTCTGCTGATATCCAGCAAACCTGCTTTTCAAGGAAGCGTACGTAGTATACATAAACTTTCAGTTTAAAACAAACAATACAAACAAACATAAAAAACAAAGTATATATATTGGCCCTACATAGATACAGTCATATTTACAAATCATTCTTTACAACTACATTCGCAAAGGGTATTAAAATGGATACCAGTGTATAAGTACACAGATCAACTCACAGAGTCAGATTAACATTATTTCCTATGTGCTTGGCAAAGTATAAGATCATAAGGTATGAGGTTGGTCGGCAGTGTTTCTTGAAAAAGGGGCAGTAAACTAAGCGTATGGATGGAAAGGGGTTGAGCATGGGAAGAGCATATTGGACAGGCTTATAGGAAGAACTATACCTTTTCCGTACTCGGTGGACTATTGGTAACATGTATCCGTGTTACGTAATAAACGGGTCGCTGTGTGATCAGGCGATTCAGGTATTTGTTACATGTGTAGAGGCGGTGCAAACCTGTTGAAGATGAGACAATGAGACAATGCTGTTATTTTATCCTGTCTTCAGTATCTTGCCAATTTAGTGTTGGAATAAAATGTGATACAGATTCTTGTTGCTTTATATCGAAAATCATTATATGAATATATCTATTTTGCATCGTTTGTAATTTCTTAATTCTTTTTTTTTTTGTGATTTGGAACATTAACCCCAGCTTGTGAAACAGTAATCTATGTGGGGTAAAACTAATGAGTAATACAAATTGATAATGGTTTTACGTAAAAAGATTTCACTCTTCGAATGCTTTTCACGGGCTGTTTTGGCACATAATATATAACATATACGTGTTTAGACCAGTTCAAAGTAGGTTCCTAATAACTCAGCTGTTCAATATACTGGTCATTGTACATATCACACAAAATTTTCAATGTTACAATTTCTTTCTCGGACCAAACACCATTTACATTTATAACATTTTGTTTATTTTCATCCACTGACAAATCTGATCACACTGTAATTGCTTTTCCTCTCGTAATAATTACATATTCTTTTTTCTACAAAATATTCCTGTGTCATCTGCATAAAGAGACAATTTAACATTCAATGATATATGTATAATTATGTTACACAGGGTCATTAATATATATTATATATACAAAGCAATAATGGACCCAGTGTTGAATCGTGGGGTACACCAGATTTCACGGTATAGTCACTGAGAATACAATTTGTACAAACACATTGTTGTCTACCACTTAAATAGTTTCTGAACCACTGTGGTTCTTGAGAGAATACCCCATATATCTTGTAAGTTCATGAATAATAAAATCATGCAGGTCCTGGGCCCTGTTTCATAAACCTGTTCGTAAAGTTACGAACAATTTACGAGCGACTGGTGATCAGTTCTGATGTGCTATAATTATCAGAATTTCCATAATTCAGCTCAAGAACTGATCACCAGTCGCTCGTAAGTCGTTCGTAACTTTACGAACAGCTTTATGAAACAGGGCCCAGGAGGAAGTCCGTCATTAAGATTAGAGAGAGGAAGAAAGTGAGATTGCGTAATAAAAGTGAGTAAAACCTGCATACATGCATAAATAATCAGTCATGGCTGTTGAGATGCAACAACATCAATATATCAGAGAGTTAAAAAAATGAGAGGGGTGGGTGCCTGGCGATTAAAAAAGATCTTAACAAAAGATAAAGTAAAAAAGGGGGATATTAAAGGCTAAAGCAAAAGACTTGATTTCAACATATACCAATTAGGGTCTACTTAACACATTTTATCTTCACTTGATATCACAACATTAAAAATAGTTTTAAGAAGTGAAGAAATTAATGAAAGGACCCTCGCAAAAAACAAAAACAATAAACATTCATTTATCTTACAACAACCATTTCAACACGAAAAAAAAAATCGGAATAAAAAAATATATACAGGCCTATAGTAATGTTGATGATGGCTTCCTGTCCAAAAGCCTGTGAAAAGGGGTCTCAATCTTCAGGACTGGAGTGAATTAGAAATGAATTGATCACTTTTTATGTTGAACAAAGAAGACTTAATTTTCCGTATCCTGTATGATTGTTAATACCTATACCTATATATATATATATATATATATATATATATATATATATGTCTCCCCCCCCCCCCCTATGAAAACACGTTTATCAATGGAGAATTATTTATCGGACTGGTGTGAGACCTAAAAACGTGCCTTCGCCATAATTGCCTTGCTGATAGTCTTTAACAAGACGCGCCTTGTGGAATACAAACTTAAAGCCATATGGTAGGCTTAAATAGATTGCCCTATTGTCTGTGCTTGAAATATACATCGTGATCGTGATTACAGTCTGACGCGAATACATGAGTGACCATTACCGTAAGTCCATCAAGCCACGCTCTGCATGAGCTATAGCAATGGTATCATGGTAACGCCACTTAAACTTGTTTTGATGAAATGTCGAATGTAAGCGATCATAATTATCTAGCTCGTGCTTCACAATATCTGATAAGACTGAAAAAGGAGAACCCTTATCATGCCTGATTACAAGAACAATGGCGGGCCTCTAATACTTGTATTGCAATCTGAAATATATTTAAAAAGATTGATTTGCATGTATACAACTAGAATGATGCGAAGCGTTTATGGAATCTCTCGGCATTTCAGATTTTACTCTTTTTTTTATTGAGAAGAAAACTGTACTTTCGTTGTCTAATAAAATTCATTTATTGCCATACTTAGTCATGAAGTTGTTCGAAAATATTTCACGGTGTGGTGTCTATTGTGTGTCAACATCCAGCAGTATGATTCGGCACGCCAAATTGAATGCCATGTCTATGCACAGGACTTCAATAAAAAAAATAGAAATAATGACGCCCGTCGAAAGATACAATGTGCGCGCAAGTTATTTGTGTCGTGATACAAAGTAGACAGTGCCTTCATAATTGGACGAGCGAGAATATAACGAAGGGCACGGGTGAATAACATGTACAACAATATGTAGTGTATGTACTTGTATAGATCTTGAAGTTTGTACTTCGAACTCGATATGTAAATTCAAAGTGAAAAAAAAAATGTTTTACAAGTGCATGTAAAGTTCATTAAATTTCCTACTCGTGCAATATGTGGTTGGCATACTTGTATACAATATCGTGAATGTGAGGGATTTACTATTTTACTTAAATGTGTATGTGATTGTTCATCCTTCATTTTGTTTAAAATTCTTTCTTGTATTATGCAGGAAGATTCGCCAATCCCTGAGCCAAAGGAGAATGGTAAGGCAGTAAATGCATATCATATAGGGAAAGTTACTTTACCCGAGTGTCAGAGATATTTTGACATTTTTGGAATGACAAAAAATGGACCAGAATATGATAATAATAATAATAATAATAATAATAATCTTAATAATAATAATAATGATAACGATAATAATGATAATAATAATAAATGATAATAATAATGATGATGATGATAATAATAATAATAATAACAAAAACAATAATAATAATAATGATTATTATTATTATTATTATTATCATTATTATTATCATTATTGTTATTATTACTTACCAAGAGCTACGTTGTACCAACGACATTAACTCATTCTGTATAATGGGAAGCGAAGGGACTCACAATGAAGGAGATAATAATGATTGTTGAAATGTCTCTAAAAGTTGATTTTCATGATGGGACCAACTGAAAGTGCTGGGCGACACTTGTCCCTTGCTTACCGATGGGGTACAATAAAAAAGATAATAAATTTGTTGTCGACAATTTGCTCATCACAACACAAGATTCGAAGCCACAGTATTTAATCAACATCAATACACACACACATACACACATGCTCACATCACACACACACACACACACCCAAGCAAACAACCACAAACAACCACTCAAAAACTTACAAACAGAACAAAAAGAAGGAAAATAATAAACACCCTCGCTATGTCTTGATACTTCTATTTACTCCTACAATAATACATAATTGCTGCAAAGTACAGGTATACAAAAACATTTCAAAAGCCGTATTATGCCCAGTATTATGTAAAAATGCGTTTTTGCGCGTAATATTATTATACTAAGTACATGAATGCATTGCTGTATAAGAAAACTGATACCACAAAGCCTTATAACACCAACGAAGAAAAATTAACATCTCAATTGTAGCATTACATGTATATACATATATATGTGTATATATATATATATATATATATATACATATATACATATGCATATACAGATTTTTATTTATTTGTATATTTATTTATTTCATTTATTTACTTATTTATATATATATATTTATTTAGTTATTTGTTTTCATTCTCTTAGGGGGAGGGGTCGTGGTGATAAAGGTGTTCCCGGAATGTTTTTTTTTTAAATAATTTACTTATTATCTTTCTGTGGTTGTGACGCCGTTGACTAGCAATTATTTTCGAGGAATACTGAAGGAGGATCTCGATGCCTTATGCGATTCCCACAACAAAGTGTTCCTAGCTCGGGCTGATCAGTTGACGCTGATTTTTTTCGGACTTCAATACATTCCTTGATGTGATCTCAAAGTTGACAATGGTATAGGTCTTGAACCTTGAACCTTGAAGTAGTAATCCCTTTCAGCAGTTCCTTGAAACTATCCCGGGATGAGTCTCTCTATAAAGGCCACATATAAAGTTTCCCTTGAGTGGCCTTTCTATATACAGACATTCTATTTCGGTAAAAGCGATGAGTTTCCGTAGAGACCATTATTTTATCTACATGTGTTAGACCACATTTATGTGTGGTTGTGTGGATGTCTTTTTTTTCAGAGGTCCAGCTCAAAATGGCAGCAGTGGGAATCTGTGGGTCAGATATTCATATGTGGTCCGATGGCTCCATAGGCGACCTTGGAATCACATCGCCAAAAACTCTAGGTCACGAAGCTAGCGGCACTGTGACAGCAGTGGGATCAAATGTTACGTCATTGAAAGTTGGTGAGTCATCACCATCAGTAATTTGAACCTCCTGTTGGCCAGATTTCACTCCAAACACACACAGACAAACACACACATACATTTTACAGCGAAGTTTCTTTCTTATTCATTTCATATAATGAAAAAAATCTCATATTTCAGCTGCATAAATATAAAACTTGTCTTATAACCACCCAGAATAAAAAAAAAAATGCCAACGCTGATATATATCTTATTATTATGGGAACATGCTTATACTTGTATTAGCTAAAATGACATTTTTGTGAATTTCGTACATAAAATTCGTGAAAAATTATGAGGGCATGACATCATCAACTCGCTGATTTCAAAATGTCGTATCTTCCTTATTTCTTATCCGAGTTTGATCATTTTTGTATCATTTTGTAGGGAATATTTCTCTCTTTCGTTTGACGTTTATCTAATATTGGGGTGGATTTCTGATTAAAGAAAAAAAAACTAAATCAATGTGCATTTAACAATCAAGAAAATATTCAATTATGATTTCTTCCATTATGTTTTGTAATGTGAATAGGTGACAGGGTGGCTTTGGAACCCGGTATACCGTGTTTGAGGTGCGACATCTGTAAAGGTGGTCGCTACAATGTTTGTCCGAGTATGCTCTATACTGGTGTGACTGTTGACGGTGGACTAAGAAGATACGCTTGCCATCCTGCCGAATTTTGCTTTAAGTAATAAATAATTGCGATTCTCTTTCTCATTCAGCCCCAATTAAGTAAATACTTGCAGCCGTAACAAACAGCAATTGCAGCTATATTAAAGACATTGATATTGTTATCATTTGATATGAAATGTCATTATATAAACTTACCAAAATTATCTTAACTCATACTTTTATTTTAGAAATGTAATTATGATATACACTTGTATCTGTTTGTGCTCGTGTAACTCTAGTTGGGCAGTGAAGTCAGATGAACTGTCGTCATAATTAGCTATTATGGATTGATTCAAATCTTATTTATAAATGTCACTTTAATCGCTCATGCCAAGCAGTTCTCTGTTAAACTTCATTTGTACATGACTTTGAAAAAAGCTAAGATTTACATATTGTCTTTGTGCTACTATCATGAACTATATATCAGTAAACCTAGTCAACTGGACTTCATACTTAATTATGTTTTTGGAGTAGCGACGCTTCACGTCATCTCCGGGACTCTTTATCAAGCCGACTGATCTTTGGCGGCAATTGGTTGTTGACCCGTGACAGGGTCGGGGAATTTTACGTCTGCCTGATGAAACGTCCCGGAGAGGACGTGAAACGTCACTACTTCAACGATACAAGTAAGTCCAGTTGACTAAATTTACTGATATGTTCATGATCTACTTTACCTGGATGACTGAGAACATTCACAGACAATAGTTGGATGTTTGCAAAACAGGTAAACAATTAGTGTTACACAAGTAACTTTATACCTAGGAAAATTTTGTATTTATATATATGAATTGTTATTCTCTGTTTACTGTCCCGTTTTCCTCCTAGTTCCGTTTTGATTCAAGTTCAACCGTTTGTATATTTGCTGTCATTCTTTTTTTTTTTAAATGAAAGTCGATTTGAGATGGAGGGAGGTGGAGTGGAGTTTTAAAGTGAAGTTCACACCACTTTGCAGACTGCCTGACCACGTGAGTCTGGAAGAGGGCGCACTTCTCGAACCATTGTGCGTTGCTATCCATGCTTGCCGAAGGGCCAGCGTCTATGCAGGGTCCAAGGTACTGATCTGTGGCGCAGGTAATTGTGATGTTCTCTTACACATTGATTCTTAATTAACGCAGTATATCTAGTGGCAAGAGCAGTTGAAGTAAAGGCGTTTTAGAAAAACGAACTGATGTGCTGTGGTGTAAAAGTATAATACGCGCTGTACAGACCTCGGAAAAAAAAATAAGGCAAATACACTACAATATTCATATTCTTGAAAATTCTTGATGTTTTGGTGAAATCTAAAATAATCGTATATATCATTTTGATCGTTCGTGTTCTCCATTTGGCTTGGCAAAACTTTGGAAGTATTTTCGTCGCCAGTTGGTCTCGAGGATTGAATAACAATATATTTGCGAAGGCATGCAAGAGCCTTGAACGCATTTTTTTTTTCAACTTAATCTGATTAAACTGAGGAAATGATTTGTCCGACCGAATGGATTTAATTACCGAGTGTGAAACTGAAACGCACGAAAAGTGGCAGCCAACCGTTGCTTCAGATTGTTTTGTTCTTTGTTATGTGCCATTCATTGGTGATTTATAGGGCCGATCGGACTACTGTGTCTTTTGACTGTAAGAGTCATGGGGGCAGCATCTGTTGTTATCACAGGTCAGTAAAACTTTTTCTTTTTCCTTTTTCTTTATTTTTATGTTTTGGGTCATCCGTATGTTCGTCTGTACTGCCTAGATCTCATTAAAATGACTGACAAAAAAAAAATACTAAAATTCTTTTTTTCAGTGCTTAGCAATGATATCATTTTAGGCGAAGTATTTTGTGGTCAGGATCTAATTAATGCCCGTCAACTTTGATTCAGAATGTTATATTCCCTCCATAACTTAAGCTGGAATAAGCTGGGCTGAAATTGAGATAGAGTATACAGTCTTATTATTTATCTGCATAAAACTCACCTTCATAGTTCGCTATGTGACTGGTTTATGGGATAATAATATTACATGTATCATAAGAATGTTCACCATCCTCTGGTATTGAATCAATGTTCTCTACAGATCTCGTACAGAGTCGTCTGGATATGGCCGTTCAGCTGGGCGCTGACCATGCGGTTCTTGTGGACACCAAGGATGTCCAAGAGATGGTCAAGCGTATCCACACTGCCCTTGGGGATAAACCCAACATCACCTTGGAGTGTACTGGGGCGCCCGCTGCTCTACAGACAGCAATTCATGTGAGTATGTCAGTTATCTGCATATATGCGTCATATTTGCATATGAAAATTCGAATTCACTCATATACAAATGTAATTTAACTTGCTAAAATTCCACATTAAGTAATGATGAATGGCAGAAATGTTAGAATTCAAACTTGGACGATATTTAACAATGAAGAAGTTAGGATATTTAGAATATATTGACCAAAAAAAAAATCCATCAAAGGTTGTATTAGGGTCAAATCCTATGTCATCATATCACGCAAGGACCAATGTAGAATATCGAATTCATCCGAAGAGAAACAAGGTAAGGTGGTAGAGTAACAGGAGATATATTTAGGACTTACAGCCTAATCCCTATTTGGAGTTTAAAGGTTAACGGAAGCAGAGCCTCTCTTCAAAGTGAGAAAACGAGATAGTAATTGAGTCCTCGATGTAAAATGAGTGGATGTAAATCAACACTTTCCTTATAAGAGGAACTAAGATATCCACTGACGATTATACAGATTCCAACCGGTTCTCGTAGACGATTACTTCAGATTAATAGGAGAGATAATGGTCTGATGACCGCATTCTTGTTGACTTCCTGATTTCAAAGTACAATATAGTACATGTATAGCACAAATGACGGACCGAAAATAAAGGAAGGTTCGTTAATCCGAAAAGGGAAAAGAAAGTGCGTACTAACAAACCTTCGGAATAACAAAGATTTTTATGTTTTCGGATTAACCAATCTCCGGAATAACGACATTTTTTCATTATCGGATGCATGAATCATGGAATAACGAACCTTATTTCATAACGAATCTTCGGAATAGCCAACCTTACTTCATCTTTGGATTGACGATCCTTCGTTGATAACTCTTAGTGATGAGAGACGAAACGTTAGATATTACTCACTGTACTTAAGCTATTTTCTTCTTTTTTTCGTGTCACATTTCAGCTTTTAATGTCCAGTGGTGATTCAATTTTGGATCTATATTTATAGGAAGGATGAGACATTTATTTCGCTGAAGTCACAAGTTGGAAAGGTCACTGGTTCAAAAGCCACTATAGCCTTAGCTCAAAACTGCAGTTTTTTAGCCATTATGGATAGTCAAAAAAAAAAGGAACTCGGATCGTCCCTCCTACCCCCCCCCCCCCCCTCTGCAAAGAAAGTTAGTCCTCGGTGTCAATAAATAGGATCATTGAATTGCCTCTAAATGTAAATGAATGGCCACTATTATTTGGACTACGGTTATTTCATCAACAACAAAAAAGTGAGGGCATTCCAGCTGAATGAGCGCAGTAGCCAAATACTTGAGCTCGTATTAACATGAAAGCTAACGCACTTCGATTGATCCGGTAGAAATGGATACTAGTATATCGTTGATCGATTCTACATGGTTCTGTTAACAGGCTACCCAGATAGGAGGTGTTGTGACTTTGGTTGGACTGGGCCCATATAACATTGATCTTCCAATCATCCTGGCAGCATTCAAAGAATTGGACGTTCGCGGCGCCATCATGCAACTGAACTGGTGAGTGAATTCTCCTCTGTCCGTCCAAACCAGTGTATGCTGTAACCCCCACCTCCTTTGTTTTGATTTATACTATGATATGATTTCAATTACCTCTTACCAAAACGGCATACAAAAACAAGCATTATTGTGTGTGTTTGTGTGTGGTGTGTGTGTGTGTGATTGTGTGTGTGATTGTGTGTGTGTGTGTGTGAGTGTGATTGTGTGAGTGATATTGTGTGTGTGTGTGTGTGTGTGTGTGTGTGTGTGTGTGTGTGTGTGCTAGACAACCCGAAGTCTATTGTTGATATAAATTATCTTATCAGGACCTTTCTGTATTATAAATACATTGTAATCTATGTCTATCTACATATTCAAGTTATTTAGTGTTCGAAATGATGTATTAGCTTTGTATATTCTGCTTTAATCGCAATCTTTATATTCGAATGACTACCATACATCAACCGTAAATTTTGATTGTTGTTTAAAATCTGCTTGTAGTTTCCCGACTGCTCTGGACATGATAGCGAGCGGTAAAGTGAATGCCAAGCCGATCATCACCCACCATTTCAAGCTGAGCGAGGCGATGAAAGCCTTTGAGACTGCCAAGGCTGGGGCAGACGGCGCCATCAAGGTCATGATCCACTGTGACCAATAGATGGCGTCCTATGAGGTTTCCAAGTGATATTGAGGTTTTCAAGGATTCTATCATAGCGTGAAACACAGCATATAATTTGTGCCAATGCCAGGTTCAAGTGTGTACGTGTGTGTCACACACAAACACTGTATAGCTTCTGACCATTCGAGTATTGAGAATTTAGGATTTCTGGGACGAACACTGAACTAGGACTTTCTATAGCTCGGTCGGTAGAGCACTGGGCTAGCATCCGGAAGTCTCGGGTTCGAATCCCGATGGAATATAAGATATTCAGGGGTGTCAGATAACATGATCGTGTGATAACGGATCATAATGAGTATACTGATCCATTTGGCCATGATTAAGGTCTCTATTGATCCCCAGTCAAATACAGTGCTTTGTTAAGATATTCTTCTATGGGTAATGCCTTTGATTTGGAGCGCAGATATGCCTAATTTCTTTAATCAACCTTAGTCGATACGTTACTGTTTCTCTAAGATTTAGTCACATTTACAGTACAATTTTCTATATAATTTTATCCATCACTCTGTTTGTCTGTCTGTCTGTTTTCCTCTCTCTCTCTCTCTCTCCCTCTCTCGCTATTATATATATATATAATATATATATATATATATATATATTTATATATATATATAATATATATATGTATAAATTATATATATATATATATATATATATATATATATATATATATATTATATGTAATGCATATACATACAGAAACAATTTAGGTGTAAACATAATCCTATCAAAAATTGAACAGAACAAGCTCATGCTGACAGTACCAAGTTTAATTTGGCACACAAATTTTCGAGCTCCTCTCCCTTTATCAAGTGTTCTTGTGTGCATTATTATAATCGTATATTATAATTTTAGTCATGTATGTATGTGTGTTTTGTGTGTGTTTGTTAATGGACATATTGGAATTGCCTGCAAGAAAGTGTAAGAAGCAAAAATTCAATTCTGTGGGATAAACATTTCTTTTTGTTGAATATTGCTATTGGGTATAAATTGTCTATGACAGTCTCATCATCGCAGTCATTCAGAGCAAGAAATGCCGTGTATTATCCTTCAAGTCGAGTGCCTCAGCACAGATGTACTTCGATGGAACATCTGGACAATGCATTTAGCATTACAGTGTATAATGCTTTAATAGATCATACAGGATCAAATTAGAAGGTAGAGAAACAGACTGAACAGCAGTTTAATTCATATTGAAACTGAGTGCTAGTACTGAACATGCTATTATGACATCACAATATTGTTATTACAGTGTACTCCCGTTATAACGAAATGCTCGGGACCGGCAGTGTTCTTTCGTTATAACGAAATTTCGTTATAACCGAACAAATACAATATATAACAAAAACAAAGAAACCGTGCATAGTATTATATTCTGTTTGTTGAATACTCATCGTACACTGGAAAGCAATGTGAAATGGAATGGTACCTTTTTAATTTCGTTTAAATATTACATTTAAAACTATTCGTGACACACGGAGCAAACACACGGTGTTGTGAAGCATTCTTCCATGCAGAGACGCTATAGAAATGCTTGTTCCGCTACGTATTTTCGAAAGCGATCCGCATTTCGTTATAACGGAGCACATTTCTTTTGTTTTTCTTTGTCAGTGGGGCTCGGAAAAGACTTCGTTATGACGAAAATTTCGCTATAACCGTGTTCGATATAAGCGAATTTTGTTCCATAGACTTTAATGGCGATAATTTTGGGACCATAAGTTTTACTTCGTTATATAACGAAATTTCGTTATAACCGTGTTCGTTGTACCGGGAGTGCACTGTATAAGAAGGTAGTGATTATTATGATACATTACGGTGAACTGGTAGGATAGGGAATTGTTATGGTGTTAATCCATCAATACTGAATTCCGAAATCCCCGAAGACTTATTTTTTTTCTGTATGATTTGTGTATGCTCCTGTATGTTCCGGTATCATGTTATGTAACTATTTGCTGTTGTTTTTTAAGATGCACTGACTTGTGAAAGAACAGCCTGTGGCTGAATCAAGTGCACGTGTGGAAATGAAATAAACGAAATGAAATACATGTACACAGGCCACCAGGTTCGTACAGGAAACGATATTTCATAGAAAAGTAGCAAAAGGTATTTGTTGTTATTTTGTTCATGTTTTTATTGTTTTATCTCTTCAAACTGTTTTCAACGTAAGCAAAATTATATATTTCATAGTACTCAACATGACATACATTGGCTAATAAACGAATACAAGGTACAATATGATGTACTATGATTTAGCGAAATAATAAATCATAACATGTAGTTATATGTCTTACAAGATCATAACATTTCCTTGCAATCATTATCCTATGATTAATCTCTTGGAATTAATGACTGAACTATACTGGAGATCGCCATCATAACCTGATTTCGATGTCGGCTTGAAAAAAAAAAAAACCAGAAAATGTATGAGTGAATAATTTGATTTCGATTGGATTGGATTGGATAATGTGTCTGTCCGAAAAATAGTTCGTTATTCCGAATGTACTTTGTTCCGAAACACAAATTCCGAATACCTAGAGTGTTCTTCAATTGTCAAACATTAAAGATGCGTTATTCTGAAGGTTTGTTATTCCCAGGTTGCGTGCTAACGAATTACGAAGCTTGGTTTGTTTTTTTAATTAACGAACTTTAGGAATAATGAGCTTTGTTTCATTTTCAGATTTAAGAACCTTCGGTATAACAAGCTGTAACCCTTTCTAGCACTTCAGCATTCATTGTCCGTACAGACCGCTTGTGTTGATTTCCAAATGCTTGTCATCTAAGTACATGTTTGGTTCAAACTAATTTAGGTGGTGTACCGGTAACTCTCAACCCGATAGAGTTTGGGATGAATTGCACGAAATGCAGTAAATCCGAGTTAAATTACAATAGTGAATTCCACCAAATGCAGTAAATCCGAGTTAAATTACAATAGTTGCATCTGATTATGAATTATTGAATTGTTTACTTTCAAGTAGATATGTAAAATGCGATGCATATTATGCTACCATTTGTAAACATGAATGAAAATATAAAGGACATACCTGTATCGCTTGTGAAACGTGATACTCTTGCGCAGTGTGTTGCGTCCATGTCTACACCAACTACTGAGTGGTATGCTAATCAAACACCTTTGTGACAGACAGAATACTAGTGTAGAACTGCAGTGTTATGTGTTAGATCTTACGCCGATAAAAATGTCGTAGTTTCATGTTGAATAATGAGGAAGATGACTTCGTCGTTCAAAAAACATGTTCAAGTTCACGTTGTAAATGTTATACAAAACCATGTGTGTGTGTGTGTGTGTGTGTGTGCGTGTGAAAGCAGGACTGATAGAAAGTAAGGGTATCATATTGCTGCTTGCATTCAAAATAATCAAAATAAAGTCTCGTCCTTATAGTAATGTTTTATATAGCACACAAATACAAAATCCTTGTTTAAATGCTATAAATTGATCAAATTAAAGAGCTGTCTTAATTGTATGTACACCCAAAGAAGCCACAAGTTCAAGTTGATTTATTTCACTTCCAACAAACAAATAATTACAAATACAATGAAACGCTCGTATACACAGACGTCAGGAAATCAGTACCACAATACGATGAACAAAATAACTTTGTAAAAGAGATACAGGTAAATTATCAACAGAGATACAAATAACTGTTACGTCACTGTGGTAAATGCATAAACAATATTGCTGGAAATGGGGGGGGGGGGACTGCTAAAAAGCAGAGCTTGTAGAATGCAGTCCCCTCATAGAGAAAAAATATAATTGCAAAAAAAAAAAACCCCAACAAATTTCCCTAAGCGGTAGTAAAAAAAAAAAGAAAGACAGAGTAATACACACATACATGCACACATACGGACGCACATTAACAAACACAAGGCGGCTCTCTTGTAAGGAAAGATTGATGAGAGGATAGAAAGATATAGTAGTGAAGAAGGTAGTAAGTCCGAGGTGGACAAGGGGGGGGGGAGAAGAGGGATATGGTGGGTCATAACCAGGGTACTGGAGGCACAGAAGCACGGGCTCGCTGATGAACAAAGAGTAGTGACATTAACGAAGCAACGACAATTTTGAAAATCAAAAGTGAAAAAAGAATGAATTATTATGCTGTATAAGAAGTTTTTAAATGATTCTTTAACTTTAAAGAAAATGTACTAAAAATTAAAGCTTCTTTTAGATTATTATCAAGAGAATTCCAGTGCAATTCCTCTATTTAAGTTGACTTCAATACAGAAATTCAGACAAACAAAGTAGCAGAAGTTTCATAAAGATTTGACATATATAAGAGAGATATGGACTTTTGAAGTGTCCCGTTTTTTCATCTGATGGTGATATGATTGAAACAACGACACGCTTTCATCAGATGCAGGCGATAATGGCATATCTTTTTGTTTTCTTGATGTGTAAACCCACTTTGGGTTGAACTGGTAAATATTTAGTCAGGCATGATTTCATTTTGAGAGAATAACGCAGAACATTTACGTAAATTCTGACATGGAATCAGTACCTTCTTCATTTATGCATGTTCAGTAAAGGTAGAATGACGTTATTGTTTTTAACATAGTACTATAGTATGCAAAAGAAAGTCACAATAGAACATACTCTTATCATTAGAAAAAATCAGACTTAGTGGATGCAGTGAATTTACAACTGAATGAAACTCAGATTACGATCACCTTGCTAATACGCCACCTAATAGACACGTCTTCACATCACACATATACACACACATACACACACACACACACATATATATATATATATTCATACATATACATATATATGTATATATACAAACAAATATATATATATATATATATATATATATATATATATATATATATATTTCAAATCTATGTCATTATTTGGCTTCCATCTACTCATGATGCATCTGCCTTTAATTATGATGTCAGTGATGTTACCGGTGGAAATCCAGGGTCCACTGTCCACGCATTGTAGCATGTTCGTAGTCTCCGTTCATTGCCTCATGGGACAAATTCCACCTCTGCATTTACCTGCAGAAAGCTGAATATCGGTGCCCTTCGCTAGCCCATCATTTCATTGCCAAGCCAGGTATTTTATCCGGTTGTGTCATCTACGTTAACAGTTCCAACTCCTTTAGCAGGTCAAACTCCTTGGGGAAAATTTGGCGTCCAAAGAAGAAGCCCTTCATTGTCGTAATACCGCAGAGCGTTTGTCACATCTTTCCATCCGACGCCATTTTGAAGCCTAACCCGGGAACATGACATGTACTCCCTCACCAGGCGGAAACTTATCAGTTGTCCTACACGCAAAAAATGAAATAGTTTTGGTGAGTGGCAACTTAACATTAATCACGCATCGTATACGAGGTATAATATTATGCTGACAAGCAAGCAGGGTATGGCTTTCTTGATACGTGCTAATATTTTTTCATATTTTTATAATTCTTATCATACTTTATAAAAACATTACTATTGTCAATGGGACACATGTATGTTATGTATAGTAATATGTATGTATAATATACAATATATAACATATAATAATAATAATAATAATAATAGTAATAGTAATAATAATAATAATAATAATAATAATAATAATTGTTTTGGATATAAACTCCAAATTTTATTGTCCAAGAATGGAAATTCATTTTGCCCAATTGATCGTGGGTCCGGCAGCCACTGAGCAGCGCCAGATCGACGTTGCTCTAACCTTTTCAACTATTGAACGGCAAACAATGTAGCAGCAACTCCCATCTTTTAACGTCTTTTGGTATGACGCGGCCGGGGTTTGAACCCACGACCTCCCGATTGTGAGGGCAGCCGCTCTACTCACTGAGCCAACACATCGGTACATATAACATGTAATATATAATATATGACATATAATAATATGATATATGATATATACAATGTTATACTCGTGCATATACAAACAACCGCAGGTCTATATTTGTGTCTTTTGAGACTCTAAATCAATTGCTTTTATTTTCTGCTGTAATTATTTATATGCAATTAGGCTCAATATTTTGGATAGACTGTTTAATGTCAATGATTATAGTATCGTATTATTTGTTTCGTTTGTATATTCACATCAAGAACACGCAATTTAGCCTATGGGCTGGTATGTATTTTCCTTTTGATGAAACAAACCAAGATCTATCTATCTATCTATCTATCTATCTATCTATCTATCTATCTATCTATCTATCTATTCTTGATTTCATAACAATGCTGCCCTGGTCTGCTTGTCCATTCAGACAGTTGCACGGCAGTAAAGAGCAAGTTAATCTGCATTACAGATATGTTTCTAATAGCTACTGATAAGGTATCTTCTTAGAATTTTGTCTTTGGTTTCTCTCAACGAAAAGAGCATTATGACACAGACCCAGATATTGGCGTTTTACGACAATATTATAACTGTAGCTTTTTCAATAAAACTTTTGAAACAAACGTATTGCAGAAGGAAACATATAACACACGGGTGCAGTATTACTGTTTAAGAGAGAGAAAAAGAGAGAGATCCATGTTAACTCTGAGTGCTCCATTAAGGTGATAGTGATATGATCAAATGTCATTTGTAACCGTGAAGTCATTGTCTTTCGCTATAATCAGAATTTGAATTTCATCATACTTGACAGATGCATCAAAATAGAAAAGGGCATTTTAGGATTTTTCTGTTGCTTAAAAGACTGTATGTTTTCCAGCATCGATCTGTTGCGTGGAGTTTTGATTATGAACGACCGACATTTTTAGAAGAAATCGCCAATTGTTCCTGGGTTAGAAAGAGGTCTTTATAGGCCTACTATATTTATGTGATGTATATAATTCATTATTGATTTGATACACAGTCCAATTTCTACTCAGTTAGATTCCAGTCAGTTGCACTTTATTTCCATGAAAAAAAGAATACAGATAGTACGAGGTATAAATTTGGCAAATTATCTATTGTTTAAGACTCTTATAAGTAGTGCAAGTCAAACTTTTTAAAGTATAATACAGGATGTACGAATGAACGCGTAATCAAAGAAACGCTGGGTGCATACTTTGCAAGGACCACACAAGTGAGCATCGATGAAAAAGAGTGATAAACTGAAAAACAAGAGTTTGCAAGACGCAGATCACTCGATAAACAGTATGCAAATAATGCATTTAATATTTAAAAGATATGTGTAACGATAGATCATTATAGCAGAATATGCACGTAATATAAAAAAAAAATACTATACTTGTAGCCAGTACTTGACGTACAGTATAGAGGAATGACAGTTAATGAAGGAGGTGTTTAGATAGTAATCCACTGTCCACTGATTTAAGTGTTTAATACACAATAATGTACTCACAAAATACATCAGTGACTAAAGGAAAGGCTACGCAAGTGATTAGAATTACACTCATGATGTAGAACTACCCGGGAGTGTGACCTATATGAACAAGCAAGAATCATTGAACTTCGTACTTCAGACAATAAGGTAAAAATAACATAATGATTTCTGTATGATGTATTGTTTGTGTTAAAGGACAAGTTCACCTTCATAAACATGTGGATTGAATGAATGCAGCAATATCAATAGAACACATAATTGAATGTTTGGGGGAAATCGGACAATCCGTTCCAAAGCTATATGAATTTTTAAAGCATCTGCGCAGTCACTCCTGGATGAAAAGACTACTACAGTGTATGATGTCATATGCGTAGAAAGATATTAAGAAAATATAAAGAGAATTTCACTTTTTTTAAAGTGCAAATTTCCTCGACTTGTCACTGACGTATATTAAGGGTAATATTATTCCCCTTGCCCTCTCAAAGAGACAAGACAATTGTTCTTTTGTTATGCGAGAAGAGGGAAATTATGTTGAATTTTCTTTATAATATTTTCTTTATATCTTTGTACACATGTGACACCATAACCTGTAGTCGTCTTCTCGTCCAGCAGTGACTGAGCAGAAATTTTGAAAATTCACAACTTTTCAATGGATTGTCTGATTTTCCTCAAACTTTCATTGATGTGTTCTAATAATATTACTGCATTCACTCAATTAGTGTAGCATTATTGCACGTACGGAACAGCTACCTTGATACAGAAAAATGCAATATGTATGTGAACGATGCAATCCTGTGCATAGAGCAGAATACGTGAAGAATTATTTTGGCTGCATGATTCGTTTTGAGTTCCGAAATTTGATTTTTCGTCTATTTGGCAGGAAGATGTGCCCATCTGTGAGCCACAGGAGAATGGTAAGGCACCAATGATTTTTTTTTCCAAATTTACCTAAGTGTCACATAAAACCTTTTAAAACATACTGGACTATAACTGTTGCGCATGCGTAATAAACTAAATCACTTCCCTTCAAAATTCAAGAACCAATGTTTTTGTTTGAAATGTGTGTCGAAATGAGATTTTTGTATTTTCACAGGGTAGGGACACCCATCTTCTTAAACCTTGGTTTAATATTGGTTTCTGACTGACTGTCCGATATTCTATTTGCTTATGACTTACGCTTTAGATTGCGTTCATTCTTTACTCACTCAAATTATAATGACCTAGCTGGTCTTATTTGCTAATGAACGGTACCGTATTAATGTGAAGGGGCCAGGGCGAGTCCATTGTAATTAAAGGTTTGAGACTTCCATGTGGTGTAAAAACTATATATTTGCTTTATCTCAGAGGTCCAACTCAAGATGGGAGCAGTCGGGATCTGTGGGACAGATATTCATTTTTGGTCAGAGGGCAGCGTTGGCGACGTCACAATCAAATCACCAACGATCCTGGGCCACGAGTCTAGCGGCACTGTGACGGCAGTCGGGTCAAAGGTGACATCCTTAAAAGTGGGTAAGTGCCATGATGCCATGAATAATTTTGACACAAGTCACAGCATGGAGAGGGGATGGGGAAGGGGACCGTGATCAAAATGATATAGGAATACTAGGACTTACATGACTTTTTATGCCTAATATCTTTAAGCAGTTTATGTCGTTTACTGATTTCTATATACGCTTCTGCTACCTGGGTCAGAGTGGTATATTTTGAGGCAATCCTAGTGCGCTATGCCCATTAATGTCTTGACAGTGTATAGAAAACGTCAAGTTGAAGTTTTAAAGTTTTATCATGCATGTCATACAGAAAAAAAAAAACGTAATTTGTTTTAAGAATAGCCAACCCTGATGAAAACGCACACATCGGTCGGCTTAGAACTCTCTTATTCAAGTTATCTTGAAAGGAAAATCGGATTTCTTTTCTCCGATAGTAACACAGACATTCATAGATATTTTACCATGAATTCCCTCATTTTTTCCATGACATAAACAGGTGACAGGGTTGCCGTCGAACCTGGTATACCGTGCCTAAGGTGCGACATCTGTAAGCGTGGTCGCTACAATGTTTGTCCACATTGGCTCTTATCCGGGATGACTGCTGATGGTGGGTTGACGAGATACATGTGCCATCCAGCCGACTTCTGCTTCAAGTACGAGTTCATTCCGATTTCTCTATTTCAAATAAGTTTCCTCCAATACTTAAAGGTTGATTTAAAACAAATATGTATGTGTGGATTTAGTGAATGCAGAAATATTAGTAGAGCACATCAATGAGGTTAGAAGAAAATCTGACGATCTGTTAAGTTATGAAAAAAAGGTTGTTGCCGGCACGCTTTGGTGGATAAGAAAGCTACAGCAGTTTGTGTTGTTGTTGTAGCCTTTGAACGATATGGAAGAAATATAAAGAGAATTCAACATATATACATTGTATATATTCTTATATTTAGGTTATACAGCATTATAAAAGAGCAGTTCGTCATACTCCCTTCAGAACTAAGGCAGGGCAACTCAGGAAGAATATACCCTTAACATAAAGCATTACCGGTACAATGCCCTTAGTTTTTGAAGATATCATTGTTTTAAAATGATACGCTGCCACAACACTAGTGTTGTGCAACTCAATAGTGTGTGATTACGAACTTGATCATAATACTCTATGAGGAGTTCTAAACAATAGAAAAGTGTTTTGAAGAAAAATAGATTATCACCACCAAATCAAAATTAATTGGATATCACATAGCAGTGACCATTATACATATCACATTAAGAATCACAACTATAACGTACCGCAACTTTTTCTTAGTAATATTCCGTATGATGCAGTACCATGGGGTGGGAGGGAGGATTATTGCCTATAATAGGTTATGGTCCAAGCTGCGGATCGAGTTCAGGGAAGCATCACTCTTTTTTGGCAAGTTCTGCAAGCCCTCCTGGGAACTACCGCAGGTAGCAGTCATCCATGATGTGACACAGAGTTTTGTCATGATGGCCGCAGTCTGTAGTATTACGCCGGGCTGTTTAAAAAAGCCCCATTCGTGTAGACGGCGGTCTGTGCCGTTGTATGGAGGATGCGGATGCGGTTCAGGGTGGGCCACTGTTTCCGAAGGAGGTTGAATCCCTGTCTGTGGTTTTAATTGCTCTCGGGTAAGTGTTGGTGTTGAACTTAACATGACAGGTACAATGTATCGCAGACAGCATCAGATCAGCGTCTGCCCCATTAAGTTTCACATGGAGTCAAAGTTTTCCAATGACGGAAGGACATTCAGATTGGATTGCAGGATTTACGGCGCTTTGATGGCAGGTTGTTGAGGTTATCGTGGATTTGAAGGTCATGGTCTGCATTAATTGATGGCACTGGTCATCCCAGTTACCATCCTTTCTCTTCCGCGTAGGGAGGGGAAGTGATGTGTGCCAAGTACGGGCAACCAGTGAAGAGAGGTGGACTTGAGAGTGCCTGAGACTACTCGACATCGCATTGCCGAGTTCAGGACTGTATATCAACTCGTTTCGTGTGGCAGATGTTAGCACCTACTCTGTAGTCGAGTAGGTGTTGTAGTATGAAGAGCACGTGCTGGCTTTTGAACCCCAGTTGTTGCTCGCTATTTTCCTAGTGACCATGGACCGGTAACTGGGTGGAATGAACCAAGGTGACGAAGGAGGTTCCATGTCGATCATTCTTCTGGAGTGACTGAAATCCAGTATACGTCCACCATTTCCTGCCACCTTTGGCGTCTTGCTGTTAAGTGATGCCAGGAATTCAGTGTCAATGCCGCAACTCCTGCACTTGAATATCTTTTTTTTTTTTGAATAATTTATTATGCAATAAGCTCGACACTCTTCATGTAACTAGTTGTTCCGTTTATCCTATTTGACAGTTTTACTGTAGGCCCTAATACAAGATACCCTTTTGCAAGTAATGGTATAACTGAAAAGATCAACATTTCTGTCTAAATGTTAGAGTAAGTACTACCGTATGAATACCGTACTCTATCCCCTATTCTATCCAGAGTAGCTAAGCATAGAGTCTCCATACCGTCAAGCCTCGGCTTATTTTGGAGACCCTTCTGTTTAAGTTCCCTATAAGCTGTTTGTATTTGTCTTGTATAATTGTACTAAAAACTATGTGTCGATATACTGTTTGTCATAAATGACGTGTATATAATCATATCTAATGTAACGGAATTAAGCAGAAATAAATCAAATCAAATCAAATCAAATCAAATCAAATCAAATCAAATCAAATATCATTATACGTGAACATCTAAGGTGTACGCCTAATGTATACACTGTTTGCAGACTGCCTGACAACGTGAGTCTGGAAGAAGGTGCACTTCTCGAACCATTGGCTGTCGCTCTCCATGCTTGCCGAAGGGCCAATGTCTTTGCAGGGTCCAAGGTACTCGTCTGTGGCGCAGGTATTCTAAATGCTCCTGTTAAACTGATGCCTTTTAAAAAAATTTTCTCAACGGTTAACGTATACTAGTAATAGAGGCAAAAGTATAAGTAATTGTTTTTGCAGCCAAGAGCTTGTAGTGTTACGATGAAATTAGATTATACACAATTTATACATTGACAGTTGTATATTGACAAAGGCAAGTTCTTTAAAGGAAAACACACAAAGTTCCAAGATGAGTTGCACTGGCATAGGAAAGTGTTGGTCCACAACATAGTACTTTGAACGCGTGTTCTCGCGTTTTTCAGCAATGAAAATGAATCAGTAGAACAATATTACTGGAATAGTATTACTATCAGTGATAATATGCTGGCGATGATGATCAGACATGACTGGTAGAAACTCATCCCTAATTTTGGATTTAACATGTGACGATGCATGTCTTTATCGATATAATGACACAGGTCGTGCAGGAGCAATTACATGTTTTTGCCAAAAAAAGAAAAGAAAAGAAGAAGGCAGCGTTATTACAATTTGATTGCGTTTATTGGTATCTTATACTGGAGAGCATGAATCAACTATATCCATTTTATGGATTTTCTTTCTTTTATTGCTATTTCTTCGTTTTGTAGGGCCGATTGGGCTCTTGTGTCTCTCGATTGCTAGGGTTATGGGGGCGGCGTCTATTGTGATCACAGGTTTGTATACCAATAAGGTTCTTTCTCCCTTTTGTTTATCTATATCATATTGATTTTATCATAAATTTTGCTTACACAATAATATGATAAATTGTGCGAAAAACATAGATATATGAAGAAAGATATATGTTATTGAGTTTTTGTCGGAATGAAAAATACAAGCAAATTCTGGTTTGTATTTTTATCAAGTCATTCCGTGTCATTAACATTTTTTTTTTTAAATACAATTCATTTTTATAAGACTGGTGGCCGGTGATCACTGCATCATTATTTTAGATGCCACATTTCATCACCAAGTATACATGGACTACTGATATTTGCATCAGAAACAGCAGATATTCCTTGAATTTTCCTTCTATATAATGTTACGTTTACTGTTTTTTAAGGTGGCTTAAAAACCTCGTTTGACTGACTTTGATTTTCGTAGTGATCGACAGATTCAGGATGACAACTTTACAAAACGTATATTTACGTTCAACTAATATTGAGGCACGGATTACATGCCCTATACATATACAACAGTGCTATTTCTCTTTTGGAAGCTCGTGGTATTGCATACTCTATGAGGGCTTGCATCCTTACAGTTCAAATACATTTAATAATCTACAGATCTAGAACAGTATCGCTTGGACTTAGCCGTTCAACTGGGCGCTGATCATGCCATTCTTGTGGACACCAAGGATGTCCAAGAGATGGTCAAGCGTATCCACACTGCCCTTGGTGATAAGCCCAACATCACCTTGGAGTGTACTGGGGCGCCCGCCGCTGTTCAGACAGCAATTCATGTAAGTACAGATGGATCCAATTTCAGAGCACTGTAACTTATGGCGGCCATAACTGGGGGCTTCCAAAGAAGATCAAAAACACTTTCAGTAGGTTGTGCAATGAGCCAGCTGCGACGCTATGTCAGTAAATGAATTATTTATTGTTAGGCATACTTGAACCCCCACCCCCGTTACAAATTACCATAAGTAACAGTGCCCAAACAGAATTTGTTTATTTATAATAGACCATATAGGAAAAGCAGTAAGTCTCTCCTTTTTAAAAATATCTATATTCTGTCTAAACCCTGCAACCAACGAAAACGATTCTGTTTTCACGTTTTTTGTTGTTGATGTTGCAATTTTTTATTACAACTTGTCGAGATACTGTCAAGAATGACGCATTCTTTTCACCGAGGTTGAGGAACAAGATAGTGAAATTAACTTAGAGGTCGAGGGTCAAGCTATGGCCTGTAGGTCAAATTTCAAGCTGAATGTTAGGTAACTTCAAAAACTGTTTGACTAATGTACGTAAGAGGATGTAATCTGAAACAATTTCCCAATTACATTCGAAGCTTGCTAAATTGATGCTGACCTCTCTTTTTTGCCGCAGTGAATATACCAGTAAACCATCGTGTTTTATTCATTGGTGGAACCATATTCTCAATATAATTTTCACTCTTAAGTGAAATCTAGTGCAATGTGAAAAGAAAACAGCAAAGCAAAAAGAGATTCTGTCTGTGTGGTTCTCTACAGGCTTCTCAGATAGGAGGAGTTCTGGCCGTGGTTGGATTAGGAGCGTACCACATGAACCTTCCCATTTTTCCGGCGTTGATGAAAGAGCTGGACATTCGCGGAACTAACGCTTATGCAAACTGGTATGGGAAAAGTTTTTCGCCTCCAGTGTTGTGGATTAGTTTAACGTAAGAGTGACAATTACCTCTCTTCCACCAATCCGCACACTGCTACACGTAACCTTGCAAAGTTATCAAATATTATTATTATTAGACGTATTTTCAAAAAAATCTTATTCTGTGTTCTGACTTCAATGGCAGTGCCTGTTCTTCTTTTTAAAAGCACGGACATTTCGCAACGGATTTGATTAAAATTATGATAATTATTTCTCGCAGTAGATCAGTGGATTTCACGAGATGTGTTCTTGTTTTTTCATCTTTAATAACCATCATCATACCGGCTCTTGTTAACCGTTATTAGGAAGTGTTCCCCTCTGTAATGTTTAGTCGCTTGTGACTAACTGCCGTGATATTAATGTCATCATACAGGCATCATACAACAAGAAGCGCCCTTTTGATGTATATATACTTTCCATATAATGTCAACAGAACGTTAATTGTGCAAATAAACAATCATAATATCATGGAACTTGTTATTTTTGTGTGTTTGTAGTTTTCCGACTGCTCTGGACATGCTGGCCAGCGGTAAAGTGAATGCCAAGCCGATCATCACCCACCATTTCAAGCTGAGCGAGGCGATGAAAGCCTTCGAGACTG
This sequence comes from Diadema antillarum, assembly GCF_040938485.1. Lineage (NCBI taxonomy): Eukaryota > Metazoa > Echinodermata > Echinoidea > Diadematoida > Diadematidae > Diadema > Diadema antillarum. The sequence continues at coordinate 336,492 of NW_027271384.1, forward strand.
CCAAGCAAGGAGGAAGTGGCATAATTAAAGTCATGATCCACTGTGATCAGTAGATGCCGTCTCAGGAGTTCCCTGAAGAATCACCAGTCCGGCGTTGACTTCAATATTCACAATAAAATAACGAACGAATTTCCTTTTCCTTTATTATTCAATGTACAACATAGTCGGCCAAACTCAACAAAATTTGAATAACAGTATTCTTTTGACGAAAGTGCATGATTCTATATGAATTTATAAAGGTCAGACGCCGGGCTGAACTAACTTAGGTGTCGTATAGTTCAGTGGCGGAACCAGGAGGGGGCGTACCTGGCGAGCGCTCCCATCCCACCTTTTTTCTTTTTTTTTTCTGAAATAAAAGAAATAAAAAGAAAAAAACATGGGGCTCTTTTAATTTTGTAAAGGCGCCCCCCCCCTTTACGGACTTTCTGAATCATTCTCTGCAATGATGATTACAAAGTATAACTTTTAAGATGTAATATAGAGTCTATATAGCCTCCGAGGGACTTTAGGTTACTTATTATGGTAGATGGTAAATTTTTATTGTCGAAATGATAATGAAAAATTCGATGTTATGGATAAGTTCATCGGCAAACATCAATCAAACGTATATCATTCTAAACACGTTGAACACGTACTATGCATGTTGATAATGACTGTAAAGTGTGGAGCACAGATCCAGAATAGAACCATCTCAACTGTTGGTTTTGAGTTTCCATACCGTACAAGTAATAAGTATCGTTAAAAGTAATAGACCTACAGTCATTAAAGGGGAAGGCTAGTAACTGATCAGTGGGAATCAGTGGAAATGCTGGGAGATGATTGTTCCAATCCTTATGGGATTCATTCAAGAGTTCATTGTATATCTATTGTTGTGTGAAAATGATTTGCTTCAGAACGGTCTCATATTCAAGTAATGTGCAGATTAATGCTCCGTCACTGACCAGGGACGCTAACCTGGAAGCGTTAAACTGCACATTACTTGAATATGAGACCATTCTGAAGCAAATCATTTTCACACAACAATAGATATACAATGAACTCTTGAATGAATCCCATAAGGATTGGAACAATCATCTCCCAGCATTTCCACTGATTCCCACTGATCAGTTACTAGCCTTCCCCTTTAACTGTCGTGTATTATGTGTTCATTTAAGGAGAATGACAATTTCTTGTTTGTGATGGTATCTCGTAAATAATGTCATGAAAAGCTTATTTACTTCTGCTAATGATGACTCTAACTCGGGGCGTTCAGTCTTAACAACTGACGAAGAAAAGAGAGGATGACGTTGTGCATGTTGATACTTGCCATTATAGGACAAACATTTCAAACTTTGAAACAGAACTACGTTGTAAACGTCTCAAACTATATTCATCGTGTTGTTCTAACGAAAGTAATAGTTAAAGGGGATGGCTAGTAACCGATCAGTGGGAATCAGTGGGAATGCTGAGGGATGATTGTTCCAATCCTTGTGGGATTCATTTAAGAGTACATTATATATATATCTACTGTTGTGTGAAAATTATTTGCTTCAGAATGGTCTCATATTGAAGTAATGTGCAGATTAATGCCCCGTCACTGACCAGGCACGCTAACCTGGAAACATTAAACTGCACATATACTTGAATATGAGACCATTCTGAAGCAAATAATTTTCACACAACAATAGCTATAGTAAATGAATCCCACAAGGATTGGAACAATCATCCTCCAGCATTCCCACTGATTCCCATTGATCAGTTACTAGCCTTCCCCTTTGAGGGTCATGCCATCATGATGCCCAGTTGTGGCCAAGCTAGATCAATGTATGTTTAAAACGGATAAGCAAATAAAATGAATAAAAGTGCATGATTATAGACGTGATTATAATCGCGTGGAATATGATGATTGATTACTAACAGCACAAAGACAGCACACAGACTGCAATTCAAACAATTATTGATTCTCTTCAAAGTCAGGAGCAAATCATTAATATTGTGACATTAAATAGTCTATAGCTCCATTTCAATTCGGATGTAGAATGATAATAAAAAAAATCAAGATCTGACACTTCTCGTTAATTTTTGTTTCTGCCCTGTTCAATGCAACTTCGGTGCAATTTTCGTGCATGTTTTCTTAGCGTAACATATTCTTCACACTTGGAATGATTTTATATGGATATCAAAATTAAGTGTTTCTATTTACCTGTTGAGAATGTCGTTAATGAAATTAATAAAATGAAAAGTGAAATAAAAATGTAAAAATCAGACGTGCAGTGTTATTATTTCAGTATAATACAGTCATGGAACAGAATTATCTATTTAAACATAAGATACTGCAATGTTGCACGAATAAAATGGTCAGTTTCAACATTGAATATTTTGTCGATCGGATGCCTAAAAGCATATGACTTTCAACTTGGGAAACAAGTGAAACATAAATCTATGTACCTTCATTAATTGTTTAAAACATTTTTTTATTTTAGTCAGGATATTCATGGTCACAATACAAGGTCACATGATCTCATGCAAACCGTCAGGCACCGAGAGTCCATCTTTCAGGTAACCAATTCATTATACACCGGCATAAATTGGGCAAATATATGATTTTGCCCCCCCCCCCCCTCATAATTCCCGAGATGTGGAAAATTTTCTAGCTTTTCTGTATAGAAAACTGTTCAAATATTCCACCCAAAGCATGCACCAGATTGCTGACTGTCGATTCTAAAATGCTAAATCTCCCTCGCATGGGAAGGGAATACCCCCTCCAACACCCTCCCCTCATGCGCTCTTGATTCTTTGCAATAGACTTAGTATTACATTGCAGATTGACAGATTTCCTAATATTTCATGAAAAGCGCCATACGCAACAGGTCTGTCACTTCAACTAAGGAAATACAAACCTTCTCTTGTGTTGGAATGCTGTATCTTCCCAAATCAAACCTTTCCCCTATCCCCCATAGGTCTAGTTCTATTACACTTTGACTTTGAAGATTTAAAATTTCCCATGTTCTTGTAAGATGCGATATCTTACAAGGTATTATATTTTCATTTGCATTCGAAAAAGAAATGAATGAAGGTAGCTCTCTTGACGCCCGGTCGTCTGTTCTGGGGGCAAGGGGAGAAGTTGCCATTCCTTCTTATGATTTTTTTTTTTTTTTTTTTTTTGGGGGGGGGGGGGGGGGGGGGGGGCTAACACATGATTTAGACCCCTCCCCCATAATTCCAGAGATGATGATGGTGATGATGACGATGATGATTGTTATTCTTATTATCATTATCATTACAATTAGCAGAACCTTTTATTATTTTGTTTTGTTTTTTGAAACAAAATTGTCCAAATATTTCGACCAAAGAGTACGTGCGCCAGGAAGTATAATTGTACATGTATTTCAGTTTCTGAAAATGCAAAACCTCGGCGCGTGGGAATAGGATGCAGCCTCCAACACCCTCCCCCATTAGTTCCCCACTATTCCATACTTGGCTCACTTTCAAGATTAGGCCTAAAAATCAATGTCCAAATTTTACCCCCCCCCCCAAAAAAAAAAAAAAGAAAAGAAAAGAAAAGAAAAGGGGTGATGTTCATCACTTTGTCACTTCAATTCAAAGAAAAAAACAAAACAAATATCAAGAGTTCTCCGCATAGATGACAGACTTAAATTACTACAGTTCTCTCATACAGAATGCATCCGGATATTCCACCAAAAGTGTGCGCCAGATCGATTGTTGAATTTCAATTCCAATATGCAAGTAATATTACTAATAATTAAGCTCCCTCGAATGGGAAGGGGATACTCCCCCCCCCCCCCCATCCCCGACAATTCTCTTCCGCGGTCCCCCTCCGTTGAATCTTTGGGGATTGAGAATTGTCCGAAAATTCCACAAGTTTGCACCTCTTTTTCCCACACACCTTTACTGTGCTACCGATACAATGAGAAAGAGATTCAGAGAGACAGACGGAATGAAAAACAGAAGCCAATTTGGCGATTTAGGCTTTCTTATACAGTGGTTTCAGGTTGTTGCGCACGCACGCGCGCCCGTGCTACTTGTTGTTGCTCTTTCTGCTTCAATATTTGGCGAGAAGATGAGTTGATGCTGAAGGGGGAAGGTAAGAGGATTTTGGCAGTTTGAGACGGGCCCAAGCTTTTTATTATCAGCCCATATGTCGTTAATGTGTCACCGTTATTTGATGGTTAAAAATAACTGCATAGCTGATTTCTCTGTCATTTGCATAGCCATTTATTTTGGTTGGGTAATAAGCTTAAAAAGCGATGGTTGTTTGTGTGGTACCACCTACTGAAAGAAATGTTGGAAGTTTTCGCCGTGCTAAATGCACTGCTAAGACAGTGCTATGCGCTATGCTCCATACGAGCGCTGAGCTGAGCAGCTAGCAGAGCAGAGCTGAGCTGAGCCTGAGGCTGAGCTGTAAGTTAGTAACTATAATAATCCCGGGGCGCTGTGACCAGTACGTGTTGGGGTTGTCATGCGGTTAGACCTAATAGGACTAGAGTCAAAAGGCCTATGATTTAGCTTAGGTCTAGATCTAGACTCGACTCTAGTAATAGTATACTCTACACGGACTACAGCAGAATTGATAGAGATTAGAACCCTAAATAATGATCGTGCTAATTTATTGTGAAACATGATTCTCTTACTCTGTCTAGTCTAACCGTAATACAGTTAGCTAGGTAGAAACCACCTTCTAGACTAATCTAGGGCTCTAGTCTAGAACCTAACAAAGTTACAGAGCTAAATAATAGAAAGTTGCGGTAACAAATGTATATATTTTTATTTTAAGTAATTCATAAGTGAAATTTGATTTAAAATCTAACGTTACCATGGGCGTAATTATCATTCTAAATCCTAAAGACTTCTAGTTTTATAGTTGTTGCCCTCAGGCTCATGGTAAAGATGCTAACTGCTACAAGATGGTAATCATTAATCATGATAAGTGTAGCTGCTGGTTATTGCTACTGACTCTTATATGCTGTAATGTATGATACCCTGGCACCTTGTGTAATCTTGGGTTGGCTCTTTCTTATCACGCCACTCTTCCGCCGATCCGTCTCCCGATTTCCACTTCCATTCACACTTCATCATCCGATCATCACACACACTGATGCTCTGCACACACTTGCGCTGCTCTGGCACGGAACGGTACTCACAAACTTGCAGCGAATCACAATCAAGTAACTGTGCTGTGGTATTGTCCACTGTGTTCTTTAATGCATCGTTTCACGTCTGACTCACTATTTTCTACACTTGGACACTTGAGACACGATGGAGCATCAATGAAGGTCAACACGATGAATTCTTCACTGCCTGTCTGTTCTACATCCTTACATGATTACCGAGCAGAAAAGGTGAAAAGGTGGAAAAGCGGTACAAAGTGGGAAAAGCAGAAGAAGCAGATTGACAGATTGTGCGCCTCCCCCGGGTCACAATCACAGCATCCCTCACTCGTTTCTATCAGCCAAGTCCTCTCTTCTCTTTATATGTACTGCCTATTATACTAGTAAGATGCATTTTTAGATTCGACCACAAGGTGGCGCTATTCCTGTTAAATCGGCAGTAACATTCCGGCCCCTTAATTTTCAACACGCTCGCCGGTGAAAATTATCTCTTTCTGTTTCCTTGAAACCATGGTAACCAACAATATGTAATCAAATGGTATCCCCATTAAACCAAGCACTATCTGTGCTGAAGAAACTTCACTTAGGTTTCTACAAAACACTTCAATGTTCTAGTAACAAATTCAAATACGAACAGATGGTTATCTACCATGCATACATTATAGTATGAAACAAACTAGAACAAGTTAATATAAAACACATAACCCAGTGCTCCTTTGAGTTTGGCACTTTAAACTGTTCTGACTGATGAGCATCCTACTCAACTCAATACAAGGCATGTATTTAATCAAGGCACTTGCACCTCCTGCTGCTCTTTTTACTAGAATCAATCGTCAAGTGATTGAAATCACAATTTCTCTGAGTTAGCTTGTGTTTCAGAGAGTGTTTCTATGTACATGACCAACTTGTAAATGCACAAATCTAGCTTTGAAACTCAGCTTGTCACTATACAACTAAGATCAATTAAGAACAATTGATGCAAAATGTATGCAATACCAAATAACGAGTATGCCCATAACATACCAATTTTGTTCAAATACAAAAACTCTCACTATGCATTTGAATCCTCCTTTGGCCTTTTAAACTTTCGATTCTCTTCTACCAACACCTGTCAACACCAAATCTGCAAACATTATCATCTGATGAACATATTTGCATGATACACTATTCACTATTAATGACATTTACATTGTATGTACCATGTTGTACCTCAATGATAGCATAAAGCAAACAACATCAGAACAACAAATCACCACTTGGTTTTGTCTGATTCTGAAACAATAAAATATACCTTGATAGTATACCACTGCTTCTATCTCTCTTGTTCTGACTTTGTGATCTCACAAAATCCATGTTTACTCTGATCTTATACTAGAAAACTGCAACAACTCCCCATAAAATGAGAATACAATGCAATACACTTGCAATTACAAAGTGCACTTTTGTTTTCACACTTTTCCAAAATTAACTACACCAAAACCAATGATTTGCATACCAAAATTCTATGGTTAACACCTTGACCGATTTAGAAATATTTCTCTTTGTACGTCTGTACCAAACCTCTTATGTTCCATGTTGAATCAGACTTGTGTCTGCACAGCATAACATAAAAACACATAATATCATACAGTACACCTTTGAACTGTTCCATTATGTCATAAAGCATTACACCAAATGACTCACACACTGAAGTGAGCATAGATCAAACAAAATATATCCAAAGACATATTACTGGGAGTCTCTTTGTCAAAAACTCAAACTTTTGGTATGCTTCTAAACTGCATATGTTCAGTGCTATTACATAGTGTGTACATATAAATACTCTTATCTCATATACCACTTTTGGCAAATTATTACTCTTCACCTAAAGAGCAAATTACCACTGGAACTATATTTTCTGAATGTCATCTCCAAAAAATGCACACATACTTTAGCACCTCCATATGATGCAGTATCATGAGGTATATCCACTAGTCAATGAAATATTCTTCTTTTAAGCATCAAAACATGTTCCCAGTGGTCAACTGGTGTAGCACTCCTTTTCATAATCACCTTGTGACTCAAAATGCAATACAAATGTGTAACAAATAACACAACTGCCTTTACCTTGTGTTACACACCAGAATTTTCTCTGTTATAAATGGATCCTTTTTTTTTTTTTTTTTTGAAAACTGATGTTATTTCAGCTTAAACACAAATTTAACCATTTACACATGTACTCTTCATGCAACTGCGGCCATGAAGTCCAATATCGCTTGAAGCTTATACAGTCGGCTTGTTACAGTCTCTGTCTGTATATATCTAATATGTCCAATTTTCTTTGAGTTCCATTAATTTGTTGTTTCCACATATGTCCATTGTGCATCAAACGGTTTGGAGTGTCCTCATCATGCACTTGAGCAAACTTTGTTGAATGCGAGATGGCACATATCCGGTGATCACAAAATCACGGCAAACTAAGAGTGTGGCGGCGCTTGGCTCGCACCACACCTACTATACATTTGCTATTATCTTTGAAGCAAGCAATATTCACACTATTTCAACACGCGATTCACAAATTGTTGTATTGCTGCATAACTGATCCTGCTGCATACACGCTCCATGTAAACGTCATGCTATCCTGCTTGATGCTCCAAAACATACAGCTGTGGTCCAACTTCCATATCAAATCTATTTGTGGCGGCGCTTGGCTCGCACCACATCATAAGCACAAAATAATTCACAAACTTCAGGATCCCACAACTGATTACACATCTCCTTCCAGCAAAAGGCACAACTTGCTGATAGGCCGCGTATAAGCACCCAACTTTGTCTTCACTTCTACGCTGCGAACGTAGCCCTCAGCATCTGGTAGTGTGCGTGTCACTCTCCCCAGCAACCAGGTGTTTCGTGGCAATGTCTGGTCCACCAGCAGCACCAAGTCACCAACCTGGAGATTGCGTTGTGGTTCCACCCACTTCTGCCTCTGCTGCAACTGGGGAAGATATTCTTTCGTCCATCTGCGCCAGAACAGATCTGACATGTACTGCACCTGACGCCATCTTCGTCTGGCATACACATCAGTCTCTCGGGTCACCGTTGGTGGTAGTTGTGGTTGTGACTTCATTAGAAGCAGATGGTTTGGAGTTAATGCTTCTAAATCAGTCGGGTCATCTGACACCTTGGTAATGGGTCTCCCATTAATGATGGCTTCTGCTTCGCAAAGGAGTGTCTGCAAACCTTCGTCATCTAGTGTTTGCTGCTTTACAAGGTTAAACAGCAACTCTCTCACTGTGCGTATCTCGTTCCCAGACGCCGCCATGATGTGAGCCCCCGGGAGGATTGAAGCTCCACTGTATGTTGTGTTGCAGCAGTGCATCGTTGATCTGTGCTTGATTCCATGCATCTATCTCTCGTTTCAGTTCTCTTTTTGCTCCAACCAGATTAGTGCCATTGTCAGATCTCATTACTTGCACTGCACCTCTCCGTGCAATGAACCTTCTAATGGCTGCGATGCATGAATCTGTACTGAGACTGTCAGCCTTCTCGATATGCACTGCTCTGACTGCAAGGCATGTGAACATCACACCATATCTTTTCACAACTGAACGTCCTCTCTTCACATCCAGTGGGCCAAAGAAATCGACTCCTACCCTTGTGAATGGAGGATCATCGGGCTTGATTCTGTCAGCTGGTAAGTCTGCCATCTTCTGCTTAAGAACCTTTGCTCGGTTACGTCTGCATTGGATACAGCTCCCCGTTATCTTCCGGACGGCAGAATTTGCACTTGGCATCCAGTAGTTCTGGTGAAGTCGAGCTAGTACATAGTTTCTCCCACTGTGCCCTGACATCTTGTGTATGTGTTCTAGGATCAACTTTGACACATGACTCTTCTTAGGGAGAATTACAGGATGTTTCACATTCATGGGAAGTGAACCTCGACTCAGCCTTCCTCCAACTCTCAGCAGGCCCTCATCCAGCTCTGGGTCAAGTCTATAGATAGGACTTGCTCTTTTCACCCTTGTTTTCCGTTCTCCTTTACTTGCTGTTTGAATTGAGCCTTCGTTCTGTAGTCCCTCAATTTCACATGGGAATGCTTCACTCTGGGCAAAACCCACAATCTTTGCTTCTGCAGCTTGCATTTCCTGAAGTGTCAGTCTCCCTTTCAGGGATTCATCTTGAGAAGTGGTCTGCTCCTTCTTCTGACTCATCCATTTCTCAAATCGCCTCAACCAGCACACTGCCCTTTTCAGTCTCATCCAGTCTGAGTAGTGATGGATAAGTTTGCTTGTGGGATTTGAAGTTTCCTCTTTGGTCACTTCCGTGGCAAGGCATGTTTTCTTCAATTCCAATTCAACATGCAGATTGCTTGGTGAGACTTCACTTCTTGTCAGCCACTCCTCATCTGGTGTTTGGAGGAACTCTGGGCCTTCCTTCCAGACATCTGACTGCAGAAACTTATCCGCTTCGATTCCTCTTGAACACATGTCGGCAGGATTAAGTGAAGACTCCACATACCTCCACTGGTTTGGTTTGGATCCATCTCGAATCACTGCCACCCTGTTCGCTACGAATGTCTTGAATCGTGACGTGTCATTACTTACGTAGCCAAGAACAGTCATACTATCAGTCCAGAAGAAGGTCTCATCTACCAAGATGTCGAGCTCTTGCTTGATCATGTGGTCAACCCTGACCGCTACAGTTGCTGCTGTCAATTCCATTCTAGGAATAGATACCTCCTTCAGTGGTGCAACTCTAGCTTTGCTCGTCACAAACTTCATTTGTACTCTTTCTGCATTTTTCCATCGCAGATATGTGACGCTGCCATAGCCTTTTTCACTGGCATCACAGAAATGATGCAGGGTGACTGACTCTGGCTCAAAATCTGGCAGTTTCAAGCATCTTTCCATCTTGAACTCCATCAGCCTTGGTAGTTCGGTCTTCCAGGTGTGCCATTTCCTCAGCAAGTCCGGCGGAATCTTGGCATCCCAGCCCAACCGAGATCTACACAGCACTTGGAGCAACTGTTTGGCTGGCAACACAACTGGTGCTACACATCCTATGGGATCATACACAGAGCTCACAGTGGATAAAATCCCTCTTCTTGTTTCAGGTTTGTCCTTCAGATTGATCGTCACACCCAGCGTATCTTCATTTGTAGACCACACAATACCCAGCGCCTTCTCAGTGATCTCATTCTTGACATCTAAGCTCAAGTCTCGAACACTCTTTGCTCTTTCCTCCACTGGGATCTTGGCTAGCACCTCTGGCTCATTGCATAGCCACTTCGTCAGACGAAATCCCCTTCCTCTACAGATCTCTGTCAAGTCTGACACCAATTTCTCAGCCTCCTGTACACTCTGCGTTGAACACAAACAGTCATCGACGTAGAAGTTTCGATGCACAGTACGAATGACCTCATCTGAGAAGCTACCTGTCTGGTCCTGTGCTGCTCTTTTCAAGGTAAAGTTGGCACATGATGGTGATGATACAGCACCGAAGACGTGTACCTTCATTCTGTGCTCTGTCAAAGGTTGCTCAATGTCGCCGTTCTCCCACCACAGAAATCTCAACATGTCTCTGTCTCTTTTAGGTACACGGATCTGTGAGAACATGCCCTCTATGTCTGCTTGCATTGCCACTCTGTCTTGACGAAACCTGGTCAATACTCCAAACAACTTGTTCGCAAGATCCGGCCCCTGTAGCAGCTCCCTATTGAGAGAGAAGTCTCCATACTCAGCTGAGCAATCAAAGACGACCCGCAGCTTCCCTTTTTGAGGATGTACCACACCATGATGGGGAAGATACCACACTCTTCCATCAATTCTTTGTATTTCTTCCTCAGGTACTTTCTCCGTGTACTCTTTCTTCATCATGGAGTCTACAAAGTCAGTGTATTCCCTTTTGAAGTCTGCTTGTCGTTCAAACCTTCTCTTCAAATGGCCTGCTCGCTGCATTGCTTGAAGTTTGTTATTCGGCAACTTCACATCATCTCTACGGAAGGGAAGAGCTATTTCATAATGACCATCTTCCAGCTTCATTGACTGCTCTACCTTCTTGATGAAGATCAAGTCTTCCTGTGACGTCTCTTCCTTGTCATCAATTATCCTTTCATTGAAATCTTGATTGAACAGCCTCTCAAACTGCTGGTCAATGTCAGCCTTAGCCTTCACTCTGTGAGACTGGATTTTGTTTCCTTTAGCTCCATCCCTTGATACACCGTACACCAGCCATCCAAGAACTGTTCTGCATGCAAAGGGCCCATTTGGAATTTCACTGCTTATCACCTCTACTGGCTCCATTGCCCTCGGAACATTGCTTCCTATTAGCAATCCCACATGCGCCTCTTCTGCTAAGGAAGGCATTTCGATGTTCTGCAGATAGCGCCACTTCCGCACATCCTCTTGCCTAGGAATGTCTTCCTTGTCTACTGGTATGTACTGTTGTGAGTAAACTTCTGGCAGTCGTATGATGTTGTGTCCCTGCACATCCATAACCTCTAAGTCTCTCAACACTTGGCTGGTCGTAATCTTTTCGTCTGTCATGGTAGACATGTGGAGGTTGATCGTCTTGCCTTGCACATTCAACGTTGTTGCCAGCTTTTCTGTGCAGAAGACCGCGTTACTGCCAGAGTCGATGAACGCATATGTCTCTGTGCACACACCTGTCCTTTGTGAGCGTACTCTGACAGGCACAATGGCTGGCAAGGTGTCATTTCCTGGTGAACTTGTGTTTAAGCTGCACTTAATTGCGTTTGATGCCACCGCTTGATTTTTGTTCTCACTATTCTGTTGTGGCTGCTGCGTAATAGTGGCAGAAGCCTCTGGTTCTATAGCTTGCTGCTGAGTGCCAGCCGAGTTGTTCTCCCTTTTAGGTTGATCCACCTTAAACTCCCTATGCAGCAGTGTTGGGTGTAGTTTGCTACAAATGCTGCACTTCAATCTCCTCTTGCAATTTCTTGCAAAGTGGGCAGCACCTTGAAGACAGCTGAAGCACAGACCTTCTTTTTTGCAAAATGACAGGCGGTCTTCATATGGCTTGGATGCGAGCACTGTGCAATCAGCCAGAGTATGTGTCCCTCTGCTGCAGAACAAGCACACTTCCTTCTTGCTCTCTGCTTTTGCTGCAGGCATTGCCGATGTGCTGAAACTTGATTTGCCTGCACTTGCAGACACCTTGCCTGTGCCTACAAATTTTGCTGGTGGTTTAGCCTGGTACTTCAGATTCCCATACACCGGATTCGTTGCAATCCTTGCTTGCTTGGCGATGAATGACACCACATCATCGAAGGTTATGTTGCCTTGCTTCTCCTCTTGGATGTCATCTGCTCGATTTCTCCATTTATCCCTCAGCTTGTATGGGAGCTTTCCAATGATCAGCCTTATGTTGTGAGAGTGGTTGACCTCTGACTCCATGTTGAGGTCCCTGGCAAGATTGTGCAGCTCAGTTACAAAAATCGAGAAGCGATGGAGTTCTTCTCCATCTTCTGGTTTGATGTCAGGCCATTGCACTGCTTTCATCATCATGGTCTCTACGATGAGCTGCCTATTGCCAAATTTCCTTCGTAGCAAATCCTTCGCCTTTCTGTAGGCCACAGTCTGGTCTTGGCCGTACATGCAGCTTTTCACGATGGCATTGGCTTCCCCCAATGTGTATTGGTCCAAATAATACAGCCGATCCGAGTCACTGCAAGTCTTAGCTTCGATGGTATGTTCGAATGCTCGCACGAAGGAGTGGTAATGTAGTGGGTTTCCTGTGAATGGTTTCACCTGCTTTTGTGGCAGAGAGGCCTTCATGTTTTGCTCAACGAGCATCCTCATCAGCTGATTCTGTTGCTGTAGAAATGACAACATTGCTGCATTTTCCATTCCAGCAGCACTAGCTGGTGCTGACATTTCCTCACGTGCCTTTCCATTTGCATGCATATTAAGTGGCTGCATTCTTGAAAAGCCTGTATCTAAGCTCTCTGGTGTCCTGAGTGGACTCGATGGTTGAGGCATGTATGGGTCTTGATGATACATTGGATAGTCATCCGACGTCTGCTCATCCATCTTTACAAATGGCTGTCTAAAGTCACTGTACTCCCAAATAAGTAAACGTGAACTAAACCTCGAAACTTGCTGCTTGCTTCCAGCCTGTTTCACTCTTAGTCCTGGCACTGCTTCATCAAGTCTTATCCAAAACTTGTTTAATCTTGGCCTTGCATTTACACTGTAATGTTTGCAAGTAATGTCCTTCAGGATTTCTGTAGTCCTGGCCTTGCTTAAAATATCATCCAAGACTATGCTGCTTTGGTCCTCCAACTCCTTTCAATACTAGACTGTCGACTGTAGATCTAGTCCAAGCTGGCTTCCAGTTGTAGTCCTACTGGTACCAAAGCAATTTGTGTACTGTATTAGTCCTAGCCTTGTTTATGACTGCTCGTAAGCTGTAGAGCTCTAGATCCTTTCTCATTCCAAGGCTCTGCAAACAATTGGTCCTCCAACACTTAAGATCTAGACAGTCCAGATGTAGATCTAGTCCATACTGCCACGAAGTTGTAAGAGTAAGACCACTTTCTATCCAATTGCAGTCAATATCCAGTTCGGACTGGGTATAACAGCACTCTCACATCAATATAAGATCTATTTCCAGACCTTTTCTCCTTTATCCTAGTCTTCAGGTCCAAGACTCTTCCACCATAGACTAGGTGCTAGTCAATGTGGCCTTGTGTCGACATAATATCTATAAATTTGCTATAGTCTTGGCCTTTTACCTGCAGATCTGTTCCAAGACTTCTTAACTTTAGTACTTAGTCCTGGCCTTAGTTGAAGATCATCTGTTCCACAACTATCCTCAGTAGAGTCCTGGCCTTGTGTTTACTCAGATCTGTTCCAAGACTCCTTCACTTTAGTACGGTACTTAACTTAGTCCTGGCCTTACTTGAAGATCATCTGTTCCAAGACTCCTTTACTTTAGCACTTAGTCCTGGCCTGTATACTTGCAGATCTGTTCCACGACTATACTTAGTAAAGTCCTGGCCTTGTGTTTACTTAGATCTGTTCCAAGACTCGTGCTCTTCAAGTTCTTAGATCTAGTCCTGGCCCTGTGTTTACTCAGATCTGTTCCAAGACTCCTTCACTTTAGCCAGGGCTGCCAACTCTCACGCATTGAGCGTGAGACTCACGCAATTCAACCAATTTTGACTGTCTCACTCTGATAAACGAAATCTCACGCTAAACCCCCTAAATGGACTGTACATGACTACAAAAATAAATATATCTCTAAATTCTCTGATATTCCGAATATCGATATGCCCAAGCCCAAAATGTCGAGATTTTCCAGCGCGGGTGTAAAGCTTAACCAATAATAATCGTTTTCGGTTCGCGCGCAAAGACGAGCTATTGGATTACGATTGGCTTCTACCTATACCACGTGAGCGTAGCGTGTACTTTTGGCAAATTACAGTACATATTGTATGGCTATGACGTGTGCTTTACATCGCTTTACATACACTGACTGTGTACGTAGTACGTACGTACGTACGTACGGCCGCACAGCAGGCCGCCAGGTGCTAGCCAGCGAGGTCGCTCCGCTCCCTCGTAGTGTCTCACGCCAAACTCTCACTCAAGGTTGGCAGCCCTGCTTTAGCATCTAGTCCTGGCCTCAAGTACTAGCAGTAGCAGATCTGTTCCAAGACTGCTCCTTCGTAGAGACTAACGTTATGCACTTGTCAATGTAATGACGCACCCCACTACCCCCGGACATGGGTGCGTCATGGTCATTTTTTGACTGACCACACGGGGTTTTTGACGGACACCACAGTCACTTTTTTGACGGACATAACGCTGCAAGTGACGAACACCACAGTCACTTTTTTGACGGACAACACGTTGAAAGTGACGCACACCTCGCTCACTTTTGTGACGGACATCCTCGGTACATTTGACGCACCCCCGTAAATACTGAAACGATTTTTGCATACGTTTTATTCAAGCAATTTCATTTTCTTTTGGTTCGTACACATAATTTGTAAAAGTTTCGGCAAGTTTCCCTTACCATGTAAGCACCGTATTGTCATTCACCGTACATCACGTTGCTGCTACTATATTCCGAACAGTATATTCTGTGCATGCAATCCATACATGACAATCACATGTTCCCATGTGTGCAGAATGCGCTGTGTGTGCGCGGCCATTGCTAGTGCGGTGGATGCATACTGCTGCAGCGCAGGTAGGTACACACCACGCCGCGCCACGGCATTCATATTCCCGCTCGAGTACTGCGTAACTACAGCCTAGTCGCGGTACGTAGAGATCTTATTCGCACAGCTAACAGCGTCGCGCGCGCGCGCTTCAGGCCAGCTGGTCGGGCTATCCCGCGCGATCGCGAGCAGAAAATAGCATGCGGCAGGCAGTTCTTCTGCTGCCGTTTCGACAGGAAAGATTGAACTAAGTTGTTACATCGCTGAACAGTCCCTAGTTTGAGATTGAGTATGCATGATTTCATGGGTTTGTTGGAGGGAAAATGTAAGGAGAAAGGGTGGCTTTTAAATTCTTTGCTTGCCAGATTCTGGCAAGCATTTTTTCCTCTTATTCCAAAACGCTTCCCGACTTTGATTTTCACTTGCCGCGGGAAAGCGCTCACTGTAATTTCACTCGCGGTACGTGTATCCGGGACCGGTAGCGTGCAAAAATGCGTGCAGTTTTCCATAGCCAAGTAAACGTACCATGACGCACCCCTCGGTTCAAAATAATGCGTGTTATTTTCCATAGCCAAGTGACGTACCATGACGCACCCCTCGGTCAAAATTTTGACCGACATTGATGGGATTTTGACGCACCCCTCGGTCAACAATTTGACGGACATAGCTGGTAAAATGACGAACACCTGGGTCACAAATTTGACGGACCAAACGAGGAAATGACGCACCCATGTCCGGGGGTAGTGGGGTAAGTGCATTAGAGTACTTAGTCCTGGCCTTTCTTGCAGATCCGTTCCAAGACTCCTTCACTTTAATACTTAGTCCTGGCCTTCATTGCAGATCTGTTCCAAGACACTGTCACTTTAACGTTAGTACCAATTGCAGGTACTAGACTAGTCCTGGCCTTACATTGAAAGAGTTAGACTTTCTTTCCTTTCATCATTCATATTCCAAGACTAAATCTAGATCTAGATGTCTAACTAGCCATACTTGTACTTGGTAGGACTGGTTTAATTACTTCACTGTATCCACTGAAGTCGCCTCTGTTCCAGTTCATGTTGAGACTCACTGTTTCCACCCAATCAGTTCTGTCACTACACAGTCTCATTCTCCAAACGAGGCAATCTTTCAACTGAATGTAGCTGCTGGTTATTGCTACTGACTCTTATATGCTGTAATGTATGATACCCTGGCACCTTGTGTAATCTTGGGTTAGCTCTTTCTTATCACGCCACTCTTCCGCCGATCCGTCTCCCGATTTCCACTTCCATTCACACTTCATCATCCGATCATCACACACACTGATGCTCTGCACACACTTGCGCTGCTCTGGCACGGAACGGTACTCACAAACTTGCAGCGAATCACAATCAAGTAACTGTGCTGTGGTATTGTCCACTGTGTTCTTTAATGCATCGTTTCACGTCTGACTCACTATTTTCTACACTTGGACACTTGAGACACGATGGAGCATCAATGAAGGTCAACACGATGAATTCTTCACTGCCTGTCTGTTCTACATCCTTACATGATTACCGAGCAGAAAAGGTGAAAAGGTGGAAAAGCGGTACAAAGTGGGAAAAGCAGAAGAAGCAGATTGACAGATTGTGCGCCTCCCCCGGGTCACAATCACAGCATCCCTCACTCGTTTCTATCAGCCAAGTCCTCTCTTCTCTTTATATGTACTGCCTATTATACTAGTAAGATGCATTTTTAGATTCGACCACAAGGTGGCGCTATTCCTGTTAAATCGGCAGTAACAATAAGATTAAAAGAACATCACTCTTGACTTGTAGTAAAATTAGATGAAGTAGCCATTGGAACGAACAACTCCCCAGTACTTTCCAAATGTTGGTGGGACTGTGAATGCATGCATCCGTGTGTGTGTAAAAGCCAGCAAGGGTAGAGAATAAGGTCAGGTAGTTTTGTTGAGTGGTATGGCAAAATTGATGGGGGTGGGTGGGGGGAGCTCAGGGGGGGGGGGGGGGAGACATAAGGAAGTCTTCCCAATGGGGTTATGGCTGGAATGACATAAATTCATTAGTCTCTGAAAGTCCATGATGAAATGATTACATGTTTATCGAAGAATAACTCTGTGATGGACTAGCCAAAGCGAAAGGAAAGTGTCTTTTCAATATTTATAATTGAACAGGGAGAGCTAGATGACAACATGGCCAGCCTTGTGAGCTATGGAATGGGAAGCAGTGATGAGAGTGAGGAGAGTGACCAGGAAGACACTTCTTCTGTCCCCACGATGTCAACAAAGACGTCGTCTGGTCCAAATGCCAGTGCCAATCCATCGCCACCCGTAGCTGAGAAAAAGACATCATTATTTGCCAGTTTACCCAAGCCAAAGCTTACGCCTGGCCCATCTCCTGAAGTCCTGCAGACTGACCCCACTGATGTTGGTGCTTTGGGAGGTTCAGCTGGAAGCTCTCATAGTAATGCCAGTGAAGCTTTCGAGAAGAAGTCCTTGTTTTCCAGTTTGCCTCCTCCGAAGAAAAATACCCCTCCTGTCGGTAAAACAAGTAGGTCTTTACTCTGCTCTGCTGATTGCCTGATTGCCAAAAAAAGAAGAAGAAGAAGAAAAAACAAACAAACAAAAAAACAAACAAAATAAAATGCCCATTGGCTCTATTTCATTTCTCTTGATTACTCTGCCTTTGATGTCTAAGTTTTGCCTTAATTTCATACTGTAGAATAGCTTTTGAAATAGAATTCTTTGTGAGAAAAACTGGCATATATTTGCATTAATGCTAACCCTGACATTATATATGTATCTATTATCCATACCTTTGATGGCTGTAGTAAGTATGATTAACTACCTGTATAATGTTCATGTCATCTGTGCAGCAAGCTCTGTTGCAAACCTTAAGACAATGTCATTAGAAGAGAAAATGCAAATTACATTAAATGTATCTTGCACCAATTACCATGATCATTCTATCACTCTGTGGTTCCATTGCAAATAATGCTTTCCATGTACAGCTCCATGACTCTGTGTAGGACAATTTGCCAGAATGAACGGAAAGGGTTGTGCAAAAGTTATTTAGAGTTTTCTGTTTTACAGCATCCGAGAGTGTAAACATATGAGTTTTACCAATATCTTTAAGTGGACTATTCACTGAAACTGTACACATTATAAAGCATGATTCGTTAGATCTCTCTGGGGTATGATATTGATAGACTAGCCCATGACCACCTAGGCTATAGATACGAGAGACCACTTATCAGTACTTTGACACTGTCCAATTCTCTTATCATTCTCCTGCTCAGATTCTGCTCCAACTTCTGAGCAAGCAACATCATCTGGAGGAAGTAGTGCTACTTCAAGTGGTGTCTCCAAGGGTCTGCTGAACCTACCGCCTCCCAAACGGAAACAGCCTGTGAAAATCAGCCTCCCATCCCTTCCAGATGTACGTGTTGGCACCTTTATGGTGACTTATTTGAGAGAATGTATTAAGAATGATTGATACAGTTGGCGTTACTCAGCCTTTTTGCAGTATTAGGCCAAGTAAAAAAAGAAACCAGTTTCTCGTCCTCGCGCGCATCGATTTTGGCCGCCGCATCGATTTTTTTACTATTTACTATTTTCAAAATGGCGCTGAAAATACCAAGAAATTCATAATTCTCGTCCCAGCCCGCTCCCCGCCCGCATCGATTTTCAGTTGCCGCATCGACTTTTTTGATATTTACTATTTTTTCGGCCGCCGAAAAAAAAAAGATCGACAATTCACCTACCAATCGTGACGTCTCATTTCTAATTTTTACGCCTTGCGTCCTCTACTTAGCTGTAGACTGTAGTACAGCTGTAGCTTCTGTGTGTAGTGCGTATGTAATAACGCATGCATTTCACACTGCGAGCTCGGCCGATCGGCAAGAAGGAATGACCCACAAAGCAGTCGAACTGCACTGTAGTTGGATGGGCGGCGCGGCGGGCCGGCCTACTGGGCTGTGATGTACAGCGCACTCGGTACGTCGTGAACGCAATAGCGGCAACATTTTTGCGAACAATCGCTGTTATTCCACGCATATTTCGCGCGTTGTTCTTATTTTTCCCCGTTTCTGATATTTTAAGCGGATGAATTGTACTGTACAAATGCTTGTGAGGATTGTACGGTATCGAGTTTGTATACATTTTCATGTCATTGTGACTATGTGCATGTGTGTGCAGTGTCGGAAGGTACGGTGCCAGCAGGGAGGTCCACACCTCCCTGGTGCCAGTGCAGTGGCCGTGCCGCACCGTATATCGGCAAAGTGTGCGTGTTTTGTAGCTGTCCAGAGTCCCCATCCCCTGGTCTGTCACGGCGATACATTCTATTTTGCAGAGAAAATGAATGCGCTTTTCCAGCAAATGTAGAATTATTAAATGGGTGTATCTACAAAATAAATAACTTTTCCACGGATTCTGGTTTGTCTCGTATTTCTGCGGGATACTTTTCTTCACGATGTAAATTCACGGACACAGCCGTGAGTGGTATCATCTGTAGTGTGTACTGTTATACAATCATTCATCATCCAAATAATGAGTGATTATCAAATGTCTTTTTAGAACATGAAGAAACATCTTTAAACGTTTAATGCTAGAATGCCATATCAGTATCATTTTGACATCCATCTGCAATTGTACAAGCCAGTTTCCAGTTGAATGTGCTACAATTGTACTGTGAAGAACTGCAGATATACATACCAGCTGTGTGGACACAAAAAGTCACAAACACCAATAAATAAAGCTAGTGTTTTGAATATCATGGAATTTATTTCAGTCGTACATTTGTTGAAAGACATGTTTTATACCTGTTTCAATTAATAGCACAATACATCAGAATTGCAAGTACACTGGTATCAGAAAAGCCATTACAACACTAAATACCAGTATTAAGATGGTCATTTTCCCTTGACATCTGTAGTGGAAAGAAAAAGCAAATGTATTTCTGCATGCATGAAGTTTCATTTCAAGTATGGCACATATATCTATTTGTTTGAAAATGCACAGAGTGCAGGCAAGACGTACACTTGGGACCTGGTCTCATAACACAGCTACCAGAGTGATGTTTCATTTCATAAATTGAATATAGGAAATTGTATAGCCCTCTCTCGTTACCTTTCTCAGAATTACCGGACGAGAAACACATATTACTTTCATTTTGACGATCCTTGAAAAAATAGTAAGATATCAAATAGTAAGGACCTCCCTCATCGCCTTGCTCAAAAAACCCGGACGAGAAACTACTTTCTTTTTTTACTTGGCCTTAACTGTGTGTGTCATATAAAATGTAGGTTTTAGTTCAATGTCATTCTCATTGTAAATGTGCAGTTGCAATTTGGACAGGAATTAAAGAGTGATAAAGAATGATGAGAAGGCATCCAAAGGACAATGGTACCTCCAATTATGATGTTTTCGAAATACAGCCCTCTGATTTAATGACATTTCAACAACTACAGCATATCTTTTACAACACTATGTGAAGTGCATTACATCACTAGAACAATGTCTGATCTTGTTGTTAGCATAATTGTGTAACATGTTAAGTGATTCAGTATGATGTCACAACATAATTTTCTGTCAGATATTTTACTGCAATTTCCTGTAAAGTCAGAACTGAAACTAATGAATCAATCACAGAATGGTTATTCAGTGGAGTGGTGATGTTTACAAGTCATTGTCAATTTCTGTGATGAAAAAGCTTATTGCTATGTCAACATTCATGCTTTCTTTATTCTGATTTTGTCAATGCAGCCCGACTCAGATGAAGACGAACCAGTTGAAAAGAAAACCAAATCAACTAAGGTATGTTCAAATGTAAAGCTCTTATGGCTTGTTTAATTAAGGTTTGATAAAAAGAGACCCATGCTGATAACATTTAATGAAGAATGTCATGGAGAAATTTTAAAGGAAAGAGAGCAAATATGGAAACACATGAAATTGCAAGTTTTGATATAACAAAGCAAATATTGTGTACTTTTTGTGCTTAGAAAGAATTTTTGAGAAACCCTTTCCAATGCTATTTATGTTTGTACATTCAAATACTAATCATAGATTAATCGTACAAGTGTATGCATAATCTGGAGAGTCAATAGTATGATGAGAAAACCAATCTTGAAACCATGAGTTTGCATGTGATGTCAATGAACCTTGGTTTTGAGGTAAGCTGTTCATAGATCCATATTGTTTGGTGAAACCTCGAAGTACTTTATTGCTACTTTCCCTTTCGTTGTTGTTGTTGTTGTTGTTGTTGTTGTGCAGGGAGTTGGCCTGTTCTCTTTACTCCCGAAGCCAAAAACTGCGAGCAGGAAGGAAGCCAACCGCATCCTGATTCCTCACACTCTGACCAAGAAGCCTCCACCTCCGGCATCAACATCAGTTGCTAGTGCCCCACCACGCCCCAAGCCTCCCCAGGTACGCACTTCCATTGGTAGCACCAGCCAGGAGTTGAGAGGTACTGGAGCTAATCCATTGGTGTCTGGATACAACAGTGATGAGGAAGATGATGATAATGAGGGACAAGGGATGAATTTTTTCTCCATGGGCGGGGATGATAATGACAAAATTAAGCCAGTTAATCCAGTCTCCCAAATTCCAACAGTATCAAGTTCGGGAATACCATCTCAAACTTTGAATGAAAACCTAGGCGATGGAGGTGAGGGGAGTCTCCTACAAAGTGGACAAGTTTTGCAACCCCACAATGTGGTATCCAGAACTGATGATGGTGGTAGTGTAGAGGGAACGGCTGCCCAGCCGCACCCATCAGAACACACGTTACCCGCAGCACAGGACCAACCTCTTGTATTCAACCCTGCAATGTCTCACACAGCCAGCCACGCCCCACAGAACTATTACCATGGAAACTACAGTCACAACACTGTGCAGTCTTGGGATGCATCAAACTACAACTATGCAGACAGCAGCGGAGTGCAGTATCATCAATCGTATGATCAGCTTGGAGGTCAAGGGTCAAGTGGTGTGCAGTACTATAACCAGCCCTTCCAGGAGGGGCTGGAAGGTGAAGCATCAGGAGCAGGGGTGCCACAAGTGCAAAATTCTGATACTATGGAGCAACAGCTCCTTCAAGACAAAGAGGTGAGTGGGATTAACTGCTGCATCCTCCTTTGAACAAACACTCCATCCAAACTGTAATGTGTGTATGTGTGTGTTCATCATTCTGTAACGATGTGCTCCGTTGAGATAACACAATGCTACACACTGGCACTAGTCCGACGCTTCAGGAGCAGTAAAATCACTGTCGGTCCAGTAACTTTTTCAGGAATGGACCAGTAATGAATGGAAAAACTGGGTACCTACTGGTCCGACAGACAGGTCGGACCAGTAGAAAAAAATTGGTTAGTGTGCAGCCCTGGGTAACAGGACCCTCCCCCCCCCCCCTCGCTCTTTCTCCTTAGCACATGGCTTGAAGAAGAGCTTCATTGTACTCTATGATTGCAGATTTTCTGATGAGAAAGATATTCCAGGGAAACTGATTTTTCTTTTCTTTCAAGCCTGCGTTGAACATTGTGAAGCCCAGCAACACGGGTGAGAAATTGATGCTGGTGGATAACATGAAAACACTGAAGACATACCGTAATTCTTTATCTTTGCCTAAATTCTATAAATGACCAGATGAAGACTTGTAATTATTCTGGTATGGGAATCCCCTGACATCCGTTTTTTTATAGAAGTACCCCAATTCTATTTTCCCACAAATATGTATGACTTAATTTGTCACAGGTATTTTGTCAACCTAGTGCAAAATTTTATGCTTGTCCCTACTTTCCTGTTTTCTCATTCTGAAGGACTTACTGAACAGTGGTAAAGTAAATTAAAAAAGAAGAAGTGCTGTACAGATGTGGTGCATAATCTTCATAGTTACCCTCTTTCTTGAGCCAACTCTCCATTACTTGCATATCATGCTTTGGTTGAAGTTTTCTTTTTGTGTGTGTGTGTGTTATCTCAAGCTTGTAGTACTGAACTGAAAACAAAAAATCAAGAACAATCTTAATTGTACAAGGCAAACAAGAGTTAAGAAAATCAAAAGTTTTGTCACTCTGTCTTAGTACTCTCTGAAGAAGATGCTCCCATCCCTTTTCTTCCCCTCTCACATTTACATGTTCCATTGCATTGCAGTTTGCTAAGATGGTTGGCAAGAGCAATCGTGGGAGGGAAGCGATTCAAATCATTGACATCAACGCCGATGATCAGATTGGGCCGACATCGGGGCTTCAGCAAATGGTCAAGTCAATGACGGAGGAGACCGAGTACAGAGGAAAACTGGTGAGATCGTCCATAATTCATGATTATAGTCATGGTGGTCCACATTCTTGCAGCGAAGCATTGAACCTGCCTTATTATCATAGTGTGTGTGAGATAACAAAAGTGTGCATGTTGACAGAGTTCTTACTGTTACCATAAACAAGGCATTCTATGTACAGTGCACTCTTGTTATAACGAACACGGTTATAACGAAATTTCGTTATAACGAAGTAAATCTTCTGGTCCCAAAATAATCACCATAAAAGTCTATGGTAAAAGATTCGCTTATAACGAACACGGTTATAGCGAAATTTCCGTTTTAACGAAGTCTTTTCCGAGCGCCATAGACAAAGAAAAACAAAAGAAATGTGCTCCGTTATAACGAAATGCGAATTGCTTTCGAAAATTCGTAGCGGAACAAGCATTTATAGCTTCTCTGCATGGGTGAACGCTTCACACCACTGTGTGTTCGCTCTTTGTGTCACGCACAGTTTCTGAGGGGAACTTGCATTTATTATTGTGATACAGTTATCCCATCACATTTCACATAGCTTTCCAGTGTATGATGAGTATTCAGCAAACAGAATATGATATATATATACGTGGTTTTCTTGTTTTCATTATACATTGTATTTGTTCGGTTATAACGAAATTTCGTTATAACGAAAGAAAACTGCCGGTCCCGAGCATTTCGTTATAATGGGAGTGCACTGTATTGTATGATTCAATGTTCATTCAGCTCATGGCAAAGTTTTTAATCAGCCCATTTTCAGAAACATCTTTGAGGGCCTTAGAACAGTGATAGTGTTACTATAATGTAGAATGAAGCTTTATCTGGTCAATGTTCAAGTCTATAGTACAGTACTTGCTGAAAATGACACCTCTCGACTCGGGATATCACCATCCTCAGTTTACAAGTGTGCAATGTTTACCTCGTGGTTACTACCAAGTACTAGTAGATTATGGTTTGGAATTTTCTGATAAAATGTCTTTCCTTCCTTGTTTATATTTTGTGGTCATCTGTAGAAGAAGGAACAGCTTCCTACATCACAACAAAAGAGAAAGCATCAAATTACCTACTTGGCTCGACAGGTATGTACATTTCTATTTGGAGAGTCTAGGTGTGCATGGTATGATTTTTTGTGTTCCATGTT
This sequence comes from Diadema antillarum, assembly GCF_040938485.1. NCBI lineage: Eukaryota > Metazoa > Echinodermata > Echinoidea > Diadematoida > Diadematidae > Diadema > Diadema antillarum. Next base: position 361,164 of record NW_027271384.1, read on the forward strand.
ATCGGAACCTATGAAACCCCTTTAGATATCATGTTTTGGTCTAAAGGCTACAACGATGTAAAATCATTCATATATCCACTTCACGTACCAGCTTAAATGGAGATAAAAATACTGTATCGTAACCATATAAGTTTGGCTTAGAGACTCTGTTTAATTTCCCACATTTTTTTGATTTCCTAACACTTAACACTTAGTTACTGTCATTTATATGCTACAATCATTACATCATGTACTTATTCATATCATGTTCAGATGTTTCCACATTCCAACCAAAAGTTCTCAGATAACAAATTTTATCACATGTATTTTCTATTTCTGACTATCAAATACGCCACGACTGTTTACGAAGCACATGCAGGCTTAACATGAGTGATGTAGTACATTAGAGTATTCCCAATAATCAGGTAATGTCGTTCATGTTTACATTCTCCCCAAGGCCAAGGAGAGGGAACTGGAGCTGAAGAACCAGTGGGCTGACAACCGCATGACGAGGAAGCAGACACAGGCCAAGTACGGCTTCTAAGGATGCCAGTGGGCATGCATGCCCTCATCCCCGACCAGCAAACTTTGGCATGTGCCGGTGTGCCACGCTCACACCAAGACACTCAACATCTCCACAGTGTGCTGGGAGTGGCGCCCATTTCCCTTTTTCCCTACCAAGATCTCCTGATAGTCTGGCACACCACTGTTGTGATCTGGTTCTCTATCTTGATTGAGGGTCAAGGGTGCTTTGATGTGTGTGTGTGTGTGTGTATACTGTGGCAACAAGGCTTCCGCCAAACACTAGTATCCAGGAACTGTATGGCCAGCAGAGCAAGACTTTGCTGAAGAAAAGCAAACATGCTGACTTAGACAAGAATATGCCTGTGGAATGGGAGAAGCAGCCCTTCCCCCTTGACAGGTTTTTATTAGGTGTTTGCAAGGAATTGTCATCATTCCAATGCGAAGGGCAGCCGGACAGCCTTTGCTATCTGGTGATCATTCTAAGTATTGCAATATGTACTTGATATCTGGATGAAAGATCCAGTGAACAGGAAATTTTTTAATTATCATAAATTGTATAATCATGTTGTCACCCCACATCAAACTGGAACTTTTATATGCTATCTGTTGGTAGTAGAATGATATATTTTATTGTAGTCCAGTATAGCTAGACAAGCACATGTATGGTTTAAGCTGCAGTGACAAAAAGGAACAGGTTTGGGCTAGGTGATAGTTCACTTGTGTGGTATATGACTTGATGTAGAGCTCCAAGTGTTCTTGGAAAGAAAAGCACTTGAACTATGTTTCTGGAACAGACCTTTTTATTCAAAGAATTGGAATAATTATTGTGTATTTGCAAGCCTTCTGTGGCGCTGCAAATGGCATTTAGCAATAATGGAAAAAGACAACAGCAACTTTAACAACAACAACTATGTCACTTAGGTGGATATGGTTTTCCCTTGGAAGCTGTAGTGCAAATGATATAAATTCTTTCTGTAAGTTCAGGCTATTACATTTAACCTGCTTGTTCAAGTGAAAAGAAATCCGCAGTTACACTTTGGTGTAAAAGGTGATATGTTGAACTGTGACCTCATGCCCCAAACAACAACAGCAACACCAGCAAATGTATAAAGTCTCCAGTAAAAAAAAAAAAAAAATGGACTCTTAAGTGTTACAACTATTACGAATAATATCAACTTTTACAAATCAGCCACACAAGGTGAATTTTAGGTTAAGTTGTGGTGTGTGATTACGTACACATTGGTGAAAGAAAATGGGGAAAGTTTGTTATCGTTTGTTCCTTTCTATTTCGAACATCGTGGTCACAGCAGAGTTGTGACCAAAGGAGAAGAGGAGACGGTATACTCTTTTTCTTTTCTTTTTTCATTTCAGTGTTTTGTGATTTTTCTACTGTATATCTACTTCAATCAGACTTTGATATATCGGTGTTTCATATCACCTTTTTTTGTCGAAAGGTTTCATCTTTACACAATCAAAGAACAGTTGTATCTTCTTGTCTTTTAAAAGTTGTCAAGTGCATGTTATACCAGTGTTTTCATACCCTTCGTTTCTCTCAGTTAGATAGGGACTTTGCTCGTCAAAGCGACATGATGCATAACCTTGCCTGACATAACAATGGAATCCATGTTTAAGTAAGGAATGAACCTGCATAGACCAGGTTGTAAGAATGAGCTGTCATTTTATACATAGGGAAGCATTTGTTTCATTGTTTTGTATTTAAAGCAGTAACAATCTTTTCTGTTAATATTGCTAAATACATATTACCAGGCTTACTATCTAGTGGATGAATAAGTGCTTGGTACTGCAAAATCAGAAAATAGCATTCAACACAGACATACTAAAGCTTTTCGACATGCACTCATCAGAGTAAAATCGCATGAATGAACAGAAAGCCAGAAATGAAACAATATATTTAGGAAGCGAAGGAAACCATACAGGCGAAATGGCGAGCTGTGATTGGCTGTCAAGGTAAATAAAATTAGCCTTGCTGCCAGCCGTTAGGTTGATTAATGCTAGAATAATGAAAGTGTTCTTACGAACTCTTTCTGACGGCTTCCTTTCCTTCGCTTCTTTTATGTTGTTTTGTTTCTGGCTTTCTGTTCATTCATGCGATTTTACTCTGATGAGTGCATGTCAAAAGGCTTTAGTATGTCTGTGTTGAATGTCTAGTTGATGTGCTGGCAAGCACTGTTCATACAAATTACATAAATAGACACCTGCTCACGAATAATTGGGACTACTCTTCAGTAGGTTAATTAGTGCAAACTGCATTCACATGCGGTGTGTTAGTACATTCCACTTATTGTATTTCTTTGATTTTGACCAAGATGGGAGTGATTATTGTAAATGCAGGAAAATGTAACTCATTATTTTCTTCACCCCCCCCCCCCCCCCGAAAAAAAAGATAATTGCATATCCTCCAAACAATACAGGACTGACAGGGAAATTTTATTATGGAACTTCTCAAAGTCATAAAGGGTCTATTCATATGAGAACATATACCTTTGATGCTGAATAAACAAGTGTTGAAATAGAGATATTAAGACAAAGTTGTCAAGATTGTATGTAATAATATATTTCAGTATTTGGAAATTGTTTTGAGTAAGATGATGTATGTCTCGTGTTGCATTCAGTTGTATGAGGTTCATAGTGTGTTTTGCCTGAATTCTCATCATATACAATTCATTTACCTCTTCTTTTCAATGATTCACATGAATCCTTCCAATTTTCTCCAAAATGTCTGTCACCTAACTATGATATGGCATTTGGAAAAAATGACAAACATATGCTAGCATAGGACTTTATATCTATCTATCTGTCTATCTATCTATCTATCTATCTATCTATCTATCTACCTACCTATCTTATCTATCTATCTATCTACCTACCTATCTTATCTATCTATCTATCTATCTATCTATCTATCTATCTATCTATCTATCTATATACATGTATTTATATGTACAAGTGTATATATAATTATGTGTAATATAATAGAGAGGGATAGAGAGATACACATACATATACTACCATACTTCTCTCATTTGATATACTGTATGTATGTGTGTGTGTGTGTGTGTGTGTGTGTGTTATGTACAAGATTATCCCTTTTATCCACATCAAAATATTATTGTTTTATTTGATTGAATTAAAAGCAATGAGAAAACAAAAGCATAACTGCATTAAGATGAACATAAGACATGAGTTGTATGGAAACCCAAATAAGGTGAGAGACTTGAGTTATGAGGTGTTAAATCCAACTACATGGACGTAAGTATATGGCTGTGTCAAAGTTGACTTCATTTTGTGTTTTCTGCTTGGAAAGTGCTACCTCAGAATCATAAACGATGTAGTGCTAACACTTTCTTTTAGCAATGAGGTTGAAGAATAATTAACACTGACTCAGAGTGTCTTGGAACTGACGCTTGCAAATTAGTGACGGCTATCATCAGCCTGTTACAGCCAGCAAGAATTCAAAGAACCTTAACCTGCCCTTTGAACATCTTTTTCGTCCTCTCAAACAATCCACATGATATCACATTCCTAGTTCAAAGGTATGCATTTTTTTTTTGACAAGTTTTTTTTTTTTGTTTCCCGCCATGTATTCTTCACATAAGAGAAAACCCAGAAATGTACATTTCTAGATTATGTTCTGTGGTACGACGTGTGAATACCACACCTGCCTGTAGGCCTATACTTCCTTTTGGAATAAACCCAAACAAGGTGAGATGATAAAGCAATTCACTCTTGCAGAGGCCACTGGTTTGCTTTTTTTTTTGGGGGGGGGGGGATGTTTATAGTGCATGGAGTTGAGTAGGTCCCCTTCCCCCTTGATCCCCCCCCCCCCTCGAATATCAAGAATCTCCTGTGCGAAGATTAATTTATTTCTCATCATACAGAATTTTTTGTGGAAAAAAGAGAGATCCTCATTCCAATTCAGCCTCTGAAAAGTACTTCTTTTAATATTTTGAAATGTTTTCGAAGACACAGAAATTTCCAGGGAGTCGTTTCTGTTTTCGTTTTTCTGTTTGTTTATTTCATTTCCAACATATGATATGATTACAACATTAGAATAGACATATGATATCTGTACACTACAACAATGCAAAGAAAAACAAACAATGATCCATAATACATGACACAGCCAATTTTATAATAATTTCAAGTCAGTGTAAACATGGAGCTAATTGTACTGTCTCTCAATGGTGTAAACTAAAATGTACTGCTGTTGTTTAGAATCTCCTTGGAAAAAAGATAAATAAAAACGCACTGCATGTTTTAGTTTGAGGGCGCACTTCAATACGACAACGACCGACTGATGACGACCGTCGACCGTCTAACATGTGAATCGATATGCACCCAGGGTAATTTTCTTCGCTATCGATGCATATTGTCGAACAGTGAATGAGTGCTCTTCATCAATCCAGCGTACGCCGACGCCAAAATGACCTCCAAAATGGAGGAAAAGAAGCATTCCTGCCTTTTCGTAGCAACAAAATTAGACATACGAGATGAACTTGAGGAGGTATGTGATTCATCAGTTTATTATGAGCGTGAATTACTGAAAGAAAATCGTGCTACTTTTTCTTAGTAATGGCTGTACAGACAGGCGCTAAAGAGCGTAGTGGTTCCATATTCCTTTACACATTCGGTACGGGTAGCGATGTGGCTGTGCAAAGCCAAGTCACTACGCACGTAACTCAATCGCGTACAAAAAACACGCATGATCGTGGCGTAGAAAGTAAAGACTAGACCGAATGTCGTGTGTGTGCAGTGCATGGTGTATAAAGGATAGTCTCGATCGAAGACTCACTCTTTAAATGAAATGTCTCGGGAGTTTAAAAAGCTATTCCAAACTATCCATCTATAATCTGATTCGCATCAGATACACACAGATGCTGGAGCGTAATGGTAGTTGATGAATCTCATGCTTTTGTAGAATATTTCATTTTATTTGTGTTATTGAAGAACATCCCTGTTAGACTCATAATGCTAGTCTATAAAATGAGGGTCTGAAATCTTGACAGTTTCTGAACTTGGTCCCAATTAACAACAAAACAAGATCCAGACATCTACTCACAACTTAGCACACACAAGGTATCCACTAACTGTATTTTAGTGCCAATCTGGCCTGTATCACATAGATATTTCAACTGTCTACTAATATAATTGTACCATACAGAATGGTTCTAAGTAGCATCTAGCTAGCTAGTTGAGAGATGTTTTTTGATTGGATTGTGTGAATCATTTTAATACAATTGGAAGATTTATTGACGCTGCTCAGTAAGAACAGTTAGAAACTGTCTAACGTTACATCTAACGTTAGAAATCAGTTAAATCACCTCATCACATTTGTGCACGTCATTTCCATTAATATTCACTTTGGTGATAGGGTGTACAAGATGTTAGATATGATTATGCTAACTGTAAATAAACTGATGATTTTTTTTTTTTTTTTGGTGAATTTAAATCTCACTCCATATTTTTGCTAAACTAAGTACCACTGCACTGGTAACTGGAGTCAGCATTGTAAAAATTATTTCTTATAATTTTTGGGGAACCTGAGTTTTTTTTTTTTTGTTTTTTTTTTTTTTTTTTTGCACTCAGCTGAGTAAGATGATTTTCATGTCCTTGTAATTCCACAGAATCAAGGATATCTCAAAATAGTAGTACATCCAAGCAAAAAATTTTTGCACTTTAATTTTGGTGCTAGTTTTATGTTGCATAAAATGCATGAAATACCCATAGGTCCTACCACAAAAATTGCCACTCCTACAGTATAAGAGGGTTGTGCTGCATGCTCTAGGCTTAATTGTTTCTTATGTTAATTGTTTTACAGCAGAATTTGTATAACTATAAATGCTGCCTCTTGCGACAAATTGCTATTTGATTGTTTAGCCTGTGAGTTATGGAATCAAAGCCCACAGTTACATCAACTACTATTTTTACAGGGTGCAAAAGGAGTTTTGCTCGTTTCATTTGATCGTTTCCTAATCTGCTTTGTCTCTGAAATGAAGCAATAATTAGATGACAGTGTATGGCTATAGATCTACTTATATAATAACCAAGTTATGAATTTTTAGATATTTGAAAAATCCATATGCTGCCACTTCTGGATAACAAGACTGCAACATTTTAGGATGTCACATAAAAGTTGCAGAACAGCGATGAAGAGAATTCAATATCTTTCGAGCATCATGAAAGAGCATAGTTTGGCTTACTTCTTTCAGAAGCCAGGGGAAATTATATGACCCCTAGCATGTCAATAAAAAGTAGAAAGACTGTGAATTTTTCTGCATGAAAAATTGAAGTTTGTGGAATTCTTTGAATATTTTCTTCATATTAAGTGTTCTACTGTGATATCACAAACTGGGGTAACTAGTCTTATCTAGCAACAGCACTACCAAAGTTGGAAAATCATAGTTTTTGGATGGATTGTCCAATTTTTCTCAAACTTTTTTGATTTGCTCTGTTCGTATTGTTGCATTCACTCAAGCCACATAATGGTTTCCGTCCTCTTTAATCTTTTATTCGAATTTTTCAATGTTTCATTGCAGAGAATGGAACGGGGTCATGAGCATCTTACCAAGGTCACAGCAGGGATGATGGAGAAAGAGTCCCACGATGCTCTGACAGCAGTGGTGAGTTCATGCCCAGTTTGAGTTTAACAAAAAACAAACAAACAAACAAACAAACAAACAAACAAACAAACAAACGACCCACCTAAGTCAATCAGGCAAAGAGACTCCTTTCCCAGAAATAGCCACATACATTGGACAGTTTTGAAACCAAGTAAAACACTTCCTGTCCATCATTCTGAAAAAAAAAAAAATAGTTTTCTCATGTTTATTGCTTGTTTGGCAAGTGAATCGTTCATTCAGTACCCTTCAGTGAGAATACTTAATATTCATAACTTCAGGATTGACAATGATAAGGAAAATGACATGGAGGGGGAATGGAGGGGTGGGTGGGGGGGGGGGGGAGAGGGAGAGAGAAAAGTTGAAATGAAGAAGGAGGGACAGGTAACAAGAGTATGTAAAGTGAAGCAGAAATAGCTGGAGAGATAGAGAGACGGGAAAGGGAGAGCAAGGAAGAAAATTGAAGATTTAGACAATGATATTGTAAGAGAAACACATGCTCTGGAATCATGTACCACAGACATTTTCTTTTTCTTTTACACCACCTGAAGTGATGTATCTGTTATTGCTGACAATAATACTGTATGTCAGTATACATTTAGATACTGTTGTAATATCTCGTAGCACTTTTAAGTGCTTTGGTACAATGAAGCAAGTCTCTTTTATATTTTGTGTTTGCCTTGTTGTTCTTGCTTTTACAAATGATACATTGCCCCTTCATCCTATTTACAGTCCCAGACAACCAGACAAGTGGGTTTGTTTAGTGTTCATACATTGATATTTTGAAGTCAAGGATTGCTATTGTGTGAGGTTTCTGCATTTGCTGTACTGAACTCACTGTTTTTCTGATACTCTTTGCAGCTGACTAGGCAAAGACTATGAAATTGGCTTAAAATCAATAGAATTTACCTTTTTAAGGAGTGATTACAAAAAACAAAACAAAACAAAGGTGTTGAAAATATCAATTGAGAAGCCACCTGCAAAAAAAAAAAATGCATTCTTCATATTGTGTCACTGATATTGTGTTACTAATGAAATAAATTACATAATTGTATATTGAAGAAAAACAAAATTAGTCCAATGGATTAACATAATATGTGACCGTGCACCTCAAAACGAACATAAAGTCGCACACACTGATTTTGCGTGAGGACTGAAAATAAGTGAAATGGGTCAACCCAGCCGAACTTGACTTTTTTATATTTTCTGAAAGAGCGGGTCTTCTTTTACATTATGCTAAAATTTGGTATCATAAAACGGGCAGGAAAGTGTGTTTGTTTAGCAGTTTATCTCGAACATTTTTGGTAGAATAGTGTGGTTATGTGTGTCTTTAGAATCCTTTTTTTCATTTCTGAAAAACCTTGTCCACACTCTTCACTTTCAAATCTAATAACTTTTGAAAGGATAGTGCTACTGCTTTGAAAGTTGACATTGATTATGGACAGAATGTGTTAATGAGGCATGCTCAATTTCAGTTTAATCTGATAATTCCTTCATTGTTGTTACTCTGGTGGTTTACTTCCTGTTTTTTGTCCCATTCATCGCACAGCCAGCACGGCTTGGTAAAGATTAAGCGCTTGAATAGACACTGTACTTCAGAGCCTCTTTTCTCAGTTCACACTTTTCCTGAGTTTGTGCTTTCTTTCCAATATTTAGATAGGTTAGGAGAGTCCATTTGATTTGAGTTATACATCATTTTAAAGCTTAAAGTCTGCTCTTTCAGAATATGGACTTAACAAAAAATTCATGTCTGGCGACTTTTTGTTTGTTTTGAGGTGCACTGTCACATATATTCAAACCTTAAAGGAGTCAAGACACTTTTCATGAAGGAGTAGGAGTGAGTGGAAATTTAGCTACAGTGCTTTGGAGAATTTCTTATCAGTGAATAGCTGATACACATTTCATATCCTCTGAACAGGTGAGCAAAGGGTTACAGCAACATGAAGAGATAACTCTCGGCCTCATGTACACAATCCTGACGGATGCAGCAGCTGCCCCAAGGGTGAGTACTGCTTCACTGTGTTACAAGACAGTGGAAAAAAACAATAAAACGACAGCAGAAATCCACCAAGACAGAAATTGCTTTGCTTCCATTTCAGTAAATATTTCTGTATGAATATATCTGATTACCAGATATATGTGACATACCAGTATGTTCCACAGGGATAGGTGAACATATAAAATATATGTATATGTATGTCAATATGCTTGTCCAGGTACATGTGACATACCAGTATGTTTCCAAGGGATAGGTGAATGCATGAAAATATCTATGCCAATATATCAATATGCTTGTCCAATTATGGGGGTAAATGGTTAACTCATGTTATGCCTGTCATGTCAGCTCTCTTTCCCAGACAGAAAAAATAAAGGGGAGCTGAGGGGTCCTAATGCAGGCCTAGATTGTACTTCTTCATCTTTTTCTTGAAAACCCCATGATGGATTTTCACCAAACTTGGCAGGTAGCATCCCTTGGGATTAGGATCTCATTTTGTTCAAATGGGCACCATGCTCTCCTTTGACCCTGGGGGCTCCAGGGGGCCCAAATCCCCCAAATTAAGGAATCTTTAAAAATCTTCGTCTCTGGAACTAGAAGGGGTGGAGCTAAGTTGATACTATGAGTTCGTACTTTGATGACTGCAGTTTCAAGTTTGTTCATGGCGGATTTAGGGATGTCCCCCTTGGAGCCTGTGGGAGTGGTCTAAATGGGGGCACCTAGGGGAAATTGGATCTCATTTTTTTCAAATGGGTGCCATGCTCCCCTTTTGGGACGGGTGGGGGGGGGGGGGAAGCGCATACCCCCAAATTGAGAAATCTTTAAAAATCTGAAGAAAAAAAAACAACAACACACAAAGTGATAGAGCTAAGTACTATGAGTATAGTACTTTGATGACTGTAGTTCAAGTTTGTTCGTGGCAGATCTAGAGGTGCCCCCCCCCCTTTGAGCCCAGGGGGCCTAACTTGTACATTTTTATCTTCTTTACAATGCATGTTCAAGTCCTCACCAAACTTGGCAGGTACTATCGCTTGAAAGAACTTTGCAAGAATGAGTGGAAAGTGAACTTGCGATACTCATGTGAGTGCGAGACCCCTGGGTCTCTTTTTGAACTTCGTTTTCTTACTGCTGTACATCTACAGGCTTACCGGGATTTGACCCTCATCACAAGAGATGGATTCGGACTAGTGTGGTCAAGATTGAATCAACTTGTTATCGAGAAATACACAAAGCTCCAAGAAAATATCAGAACACAGGTAAAGTGCTGTATTTCTCTATTCAATATAACACTTTCACACTTGGCCGGGTGAGATGAATTTCAACTGTTTTTGATTCATTCTAATCAGAATCCCATATTGTTTGCCTCTATCATTTGTGTGACATCATACAACAAAGCAATTCCAGGAAGATTTGCTGTTTCATTTTCTCTCCTTTTTTAGCTCACCTGAGCCGCAGGCTCAAGTGAGCTATTGCGATCGTTCTTCGTCCGTCGTCCGTAAACTTTTTACATTTTCATCTTCTTCTTGAAAACCGCAAGACCGATTTTCACCAAACTTGGCAGGTGGCATCCCTAGGGTGTTAAGATCTCAGTTTATTAAAATGGGCACCATGCCCCACCCAGGGGGCCCCAGGGGGCCCAACCCCCCCCCCAAATTAAGAAATCTTTAAAAATCTTCTTCTCTAGAACCAGAAGTGATAGAGCTAAGTTAATACTATGAGTTAGTACATTGATGACTGTAGTTACAAGTTTGATCACGGCAGAATCAGGGGTGCCCCCCTTGGGACCCAGGGGAGGGGGATGGGGAGAAGTCCTAATGGAGCCTAAATTGTACATTTTTATCTTCTTCTTGAGAATCCCATGACCCAGTTTCACCAAACTTGGCAGGTAGTATCCCAAGGGGGTTAGGATCTCAATTTTTTAAAAGGGCATCCTGCCCCACCCAGGGGGCCCCACTGGGCCCAAACTCCCCAAAATGAAGGAATCTTTAAAAATCATCTTCTCTAGAACCAGAAGTGATAGAGCTAAGATAATACTATGAGTTATTACATTGATGACTGTAGTTTCAAGTTTGTTCATGGCGGAATCAGGGGTGCCCCCCCCCCCCCCCTTGGGACCCAGCGAGGGTAGTGGGGAGGTGTCCTCATGGGGCCTAAATTGTACCTTTTCATCTTCTTCTTGAGAATCCCATGACCGATTTTCACCAAACTTCCCAAACCTCCCAAAATTAAGGAATCTTCTCTAGAATCAGAAGTGATAGAGCTAAGATAATACTATGAGTTAGTACATTAATTACTGTAGTTTCAAGTTTGTTCATAGCAGATCCAGGGGTGCCCCTCTTCGGGGTGGGGGGAGGGGTGGGGAGGTCCAAATGGGGGCCTAAATTGTACATTTTCATCTTCTTCTTGAAAACCTCATGATGGATTTTCACCAAACTTGGCAGGTAGCATCCCTAGGGGGGTTAGGATCTCAGTTTATTAAAATGGGCACCATGCCCCACCCCGGGGGCCCCAGGGGGGCCCTCAATCTCCCAAAATTTAGGAATCTTAAAAAAAGGGGGCCCTTATTGTACATTTTCATCTTCTACTTGAGAATGCCTGGTCAAATTTTGGTAGAGCTGTAAATAATTGAGATTAGTGACAGCGTGAAAGGTGAACTTGCGATACTCAGGTGAGCACTAGACCCGCGGGTGTCTTGTTTTTTTATTGAGCGCACTGCATAAACTGCTGTTAGTGGGATGTCAGTGGTAGTGCCGCTGAAAAAAGAAAAAAATTATCTGAACTGGAATACATCGAAAATGATAAAGCATTGTGGTGCATTTGTCCACATTCTCACTATGCCATGTTTTTTATATATTTTGTCCTGTAGGTTGTGTGGTTAGCACGGGAGCTAGTCAAGAACTCGGTGGTCAACGCAGATCAAGTTATCTCATCTCTCATACGGCAAATAGCAGGTAACTATCGTCGATACATTATTGGTAATAACACAGATTGTGTAACAGGAATTAGGTGTTCAAGCGAAACTTGTGTATGGCCCAGAAAAGTGAGAATAATGTAACGCATAATTATGTGTTGGCTCGTGTGTGGTCCAGAAAACAATTTTAGATAATTTTCTTATGTGATGAAATATAATCCCATTAACTCAAAGTAGCCTCTTCAGTAAATAGCAATACATTTCCAGAGGACCCTGTTATGATTACTTCATTATCGCCAAATGCCCAGTTTTAAATTTTATCCAGAGAGACATTGTGGGTAGAACATTCTGCTTGTTCCAATTTGGCAGATTGCAACTGATAATCTCATGACCCAACTATGTAAGGTTCCCAAATAGCTGTGGAAGGAAATTATCCTAGAAGTATGTGGCAAACTGCCCAAGTGTCTTCTTAAAAAAATATTTACAACATGAAAGAGATACTAGAATTACCTTTAGAACTCTGTAAGTATCAAAAGAGGAGACTGCACCTATATATTGCTCGAGCCGATTGATTGCATTGAATATACCATTTTATTAACAGGTGAAAAGAAAACCAACCCAGACATATCCTGTGCATGCAAGCTCTTCCCACAGCATTGTTATGTAAATGCCCCTTACTCCTTGGTGTGTCCAGTCTGAACTTGCCCCAGTTCTGCCATTGGTTCATGTCGGGTGTGTGAAGCGTTCATACTGCGTGAGAGCATACGGCAAGGCTTGTGCTCAATGCAAATGCACCAGAGACTGACTTTGGTGCCGTAAACTTAGCTGATATCGTCCGCCATGCAGACGTTAACATTGACTAGTGGTTAGCTAGGAGCAGTGGAAGGCTTAACATTGTCAAGCATACTGTGGAAAAAAAAATGTTGAAAATGTATTTGTTACTACATCTAAGCGATTTATCACCCATTTCCAAGTAACTACAAATTGTCCTCATCAATGCTAGCAATTTGCGATTGGTGTAGATGACAATAATCGTGAACTGCATTTTGAGAATAAAACCTTGGCAAGTGGCTCTTTGTGTTCCTGAAACTTTGATAGCTTGAATGGAAATGAGATTTAAATCATAAATTGCCTTATCAATCATAGTATTCATATCTCTGGAGATATTTCTGTAACCTTGAAAACCCATTTGTTGTTGGATTCAAAGAATTTTCTGCTGTGAATTATGATATTGTTGTGTATATGTTGGTATAGTTTATTTAAGAATTTCCCAAAAATGTTCAAGGCACAGAATCTTAAGTGCAACTTACACATGAAACATTAATTCTAACATGTTTATGTGTGATTAGTGCCATTTTATTCGCATTCCTAACTGCACACCTATGCTCAAATTCAAGTACAACTCCATTGACTACAGTGATTCCAGCACTGATGCACTTTTGTGTATGTTTCTTTCCAACCAGGTGGTGATATCTCACCAAAGAATGTCTGGCTTGCAGAATCAATGCTTGACCTCTTCACAGAAAACAGGTACGGTGCTGCTCAAATTTACACCAATAAACTAGTTTCTGTGCTAATGTTTTGAGTTGATGTATCTTGTCTTTAAACCCGTTCTCCCAGAAAAAGGCACTAAACTGACCGAGCTGACTTGGTTGGTAGATTTGAGATGGTGTTTAAATTGCTGTTATGAACAGGAAAGCATCAAGTATCACAGAGAGCAATTGATAAAAAGGCAGTTTTAGGATGTCACAAGTCCTGGTTGAGCTTGTAAAAATGCAATAATTAGTCATGAATGTGAAAGTAGGTGACATGCAGATTTGCCCTGACAACGTGCGATGCAACATGTTTTTACGAGCAGCTGTACTTAAATGTGACTGGATTTTGACAAATTTTATCTATAGTAGAGGATCAGTTCAATCCTGTGTCTGATCGAAAGCGTGATTTGTGTGTAAGCTATGTTGCTCCACTGCAAACTACAAATAGTTTATATGATTCAGTTGAAGTGTAGTGGGATATTCCTCTCAGTTTTCAATGCAAGCATTTATTTATTTCAAGCGACTGCAATTAATGTAGTTGTGTCACATTGTTAACTTGTTTCATTTTTGTATTAGCCTGGAGCTGCAGAAACTTTATATCAATTTTCTGATTTGGTGAAAGTGAAAGATGACATGTTTCTCCTCACACAATATTGCAGTACCAGCAAATACCATCCACTCTTCACATACTGGAATTGTACTTGAATAGAATTTACTGTAAATTGTCATCAAGCATACAACTCCTAATGACTGATCCCTTTTCCCCTCCAAATAAAAGTAATAATAAAGTAAAACAAACAAAAAATACTGCCACAGTTTTACAATGCAGTAGACTGTAATATCTTTGTCACCAGCCTCTCTGTGTTTAGATGCTTCCCTTGTCTTTCTTCCTTTTTTAAACTGTATTTGATAGCAAGCTTGAAAATAGAAAGTAAATAACCCACCCCTTCCCTCCCTAAAAGAAATCAAAATTATGACAATCTAGCTGTAAGGTATAGTTAAGGAAGCACATTTTCTTTAAAAAAAGAATAGATTTTGCACTTCCAACAGCTGTTCATTGTCAGAGGATTGCAATGAATTCTGTTTTTGCAGAAGTTAGGTTATTCATTCATTATGTTTTTAGGAAGGCAATACAAAACAAAATCAAAGTGACGTAAAATTGCTATGTGTTGTCCCAAAATGAGATATGATTTTTTGTTTGTTTTCCCAGGACATGGTTAGACAAACACCCTACCCTCCTTGCAATGGTGCTCTACACGTATCTCAGAATAATTGAAGACCACAGCAGCAAGATGTGGACCCACCTCAGGGAGCGAGAAGTGGATTTCTGCATTCAGTTACTGAGGTCAAAGGTGATTGAAGATGCAGCATTACATCCCTTTCATTCAGATCATGTCGGAAATTAAACACCCTCCCCCCCCCTAAACAAAATAAAAAAGTCTTCTATTTACAAGTTGCCAACTGCACTGTCAACTTCTGTATTGTTGTCCCCGCCGAACAAGTTCGAGCAGGGGACTATGAAACGGGCTCCGTACGTGTGTGTGTCTGTGTGTCCGTCTGTCCGTCTGTCCGTCTGTCCATCCGTCCGTCTGTGTGTCTGTGTGTGATCAAAATGTTCAAAATGCTACTCCTTCGCCATTTCTAACCCGATTTTGATTCTGTTTGCTTTATATGATAGCACTACATGGGAGCTTTGAAACTTGTATACAGAATTTCAGTTGTGACCTTTGACCTTGACCTTTGACCTATATTGTACATTTTGCTTCAAAATGCTACTCCTTCGCCATTTCTAACCCGATTTTGATTCCGTTTGCTTTATGTGATGGCACTAGGTGAGGGCTTCAAAACTTCTACACAGAATTTTGACCTTTGACTTCTTTGACCTTTGACCTTGATTTTTGACCTATATTGTACATTTTGCTACAAAATGCTACTCCTTCGCCATTTGTAACCCGATTTCAATTCCGTTTGCTTTATGTGATGGCACTAGGTGAGGGCTTCATAAATTGTACACAGAATTTTGACCTTTGACTTCTTTGACCATTGACCTTGATTTTTTACCTATATTGTACATTGGCTACAAAATGCTACTCCTTCACCATTTCTAACCCGATTTTGATTCTGTTTGCTTTATATGATAGCACTACATGGGAGCTTTGAAACTTCTACACAGAATTTCAGTTGTGACCTTTGACCTTGACCTTTGACATATATTGTACATTTTGCTTCAAAATGCTACTCCTTCGCCATTTCTAACCCGATTTTGATTCCGTTTGCTTTATGTGATGGTACTAGGTGAGGGCTTCAAAACTTCTACACAGAATTTTGACCTTTGACTTCTTTGACCTTTGACCTTGATTTTTTTACCTGTATTGTACATTGGCTACAAAATGCTACTGTTTCGCCATTTCTAACCCGATTTCGATTCCGTTTGCTTTATGTGATGGCACTAGGTGAGGGCTTCAAAACTTTTACACAGAATTTTGACCTTTGACTTCTTTGACCTTTGACCGTGATCTTTTTACCTATATTGTACATTTTGCTACTAAATGCTACTTCCAGCGGGGACATATATTACGCACCGCGTAATTTCTACTTTTCCTTGTTTAAAATATTCAGATGGTAGCAGACCTAATGCTTTTCCTAAAATTGCAGACCAAATGGATTTGTTTACGTATGGCTTTCTTCTAATATACTGTCAGTGTGGAATATTTCAGTGTGGAAATTGTCACAAATTTCATCCTCAACAGAACCTTTGCAAAAATGATGATGTGCAAATATCTCTAGAGACTCGGCATTTATAAAAACAAAAACAAAAAAACAAAACAAAACAAAAACACTCTGTACACATATAAACGAGCAAAGTTCCCTGAGAATAGCCCAGTGATAAAATCTTAATACACAAAAGCTTCAACGTTTATTGTAAATTACAGTGGCAAGTTCCATGTCCATGTAGGCGTGGTTTTGTGCTAGTGCATGACGAGCAATATCTCAGTGGAAGCATCTCTTGTCCAGCTCTGTGACATGTTTTTGTTACCAAGAAAATATAGCACAACACTCACCAATATGAGCCAAAGATTTTGGTTGATGACAGATTCTTTCATGAGAAAATGGGATGTTGAAAGGTCTACACCATTTGCTGTCCTAAACACCAATTGGAAGACCTTTCAGTAGGAGGAAAAGAGTACAGGAATTGACTCTCAATTTTATGATTTCCAGAGCTATTACAGAAGATGCTCTTGCAAAACGATGTGTGTGACAGAATGCCACTAATATAAAGTCAGTGTTAGTGTTAGGATAATCACTACCAGAAATTTGTGGAAAAATGCAATGCATCATTGTTCTCACTTTCCACGGCATGCTAAAGAATATGTGAAGTGGAATCCTTTGTGGCTTGATATGTATATTAACACTCTACTTTGTGATCAGAAGTTGTGTCTGTCATTTGGCATCACAGGCTGCTGTAATTTACCTTTAATGCAGCCAAGGAAAAATTTGATTTTCTTTTAAAAGGTTGTCCTTTTTTGCCTTTGTTTCAAAGTTCAACGAGTGCTGTAGAATAGGCAGGGATCTGGTGCGCCTTCTACAGAGCGTGGCACGCATTCCAGAATTTGAGAAGTTATGGAAAGACATGCTGTACAGGCCGCAGACCCTAAGTCCGCAATTTACAGGTGAGTTAACTCTTACTTATCTGTGTTCATAGTGAAGGAACCTCTTGCTGTAGGAAGAAATTTGTGCTGTGATGTGGATATGTTGTCGTTGTAAACATTGAAATTTTTATTTTGTGTGTGTGAGTAGATAAAATTAAACTATTACTTATATTAGTTTCCTTTCTGTAGAAAATGGCTGATGTACCTTCTTGATGTGTGGAATACCTTCCCATTTTTTATTTCTTTTTGACTAAGTGTACAACCATCATATTGCATCATTGTTTCGGTCAACGAGACATTGCTCCAGTGATTATTATTATCATTATTTTTTTTTTTTTCCAGAGAGTGAGAGGTGAGTTGAGCAACTGTTTCATGACCGGAATTGAATGATATTCAAGTTACCAGTTCCTGCAACAGATGAACAGAATCTAACTGTCAATACAGTGTACCATAAGCAAAGGAAGGTTGTTTCTATCAGTGCCTGGCATGATGTGTAAACCTGTATTTATTTTTTCCTGTCGTATGAATGGTACTCTTTGACTAACCCAAGTATTTCTCTCTGTGACCACTTGTAATTGTATGATCGTTTCATCAGGAATAATGCAGCTCTTGAATCAGCGGACATCGCACAAATTCCTTGCCTGCAGGTTGACCCCTGACATGGAAAAGAAAATGATATTTCTGACCTCAAAGGTAATTGCAGAGTCATCACTTTGTATGCAATCCATGTGAACTACTTCATGTTTATGATATTTGATGCAATGATAAGGCACAGTCCTGAACTGAAAATTTAGTACAGACAATTTATTTGAAATTGGTGTTCAGTTTTGGATGTCAGGACGAAATATTTATCTCTGAAATTTTTAGCTGTCAACGCTACAGCCCTCATCAGCGGAATGACCTGTCTTCATGTTGATCATGTGACAGTTGATAAGCAGGTCATAGACTTTCTGAAGTTTGTAGGCCCCCCACCACACATACCTGTACACACATGATTGTTTCATTTTACTATAAAGAAATGATTATGTGTATATTTTTGGATAGCTCTGTGTTCTGCAGAATGCACAGACGTGATCAGATGCGATTTCCCAAATTTATTGGAGTAGAAAGTAATTTTCATGTGTTCAGATGGCATTGTGCTCAGCCATTTTTCATGACTGCTCTCCCTTTCTATCTTCAGGTTCGATTTGGAAATCAAAAAAGGTATCAGGACTGGTTTCAAAAACAGGTAAGTCATGTTAGCAAGACGTACAAATAACAATATAAATGAAGTTACAAAAGTTGCTTAACGCTCCTTATTCTCTGTTTCTTTAACATCGTTACTACTTGAGCAACTTTTGTGTTGAGACACCAGGCAGTTTGAAATGTCCAGTATATTTCTATAAGATGCCTTTAACTCAATAAAGAAAGAAATGAAAAGATCAATAAGTTACTAAAGAGATAAATAGACGATAGATAGAAAAATATATAAATGAATGAATAAATAAATAAAAAGATAAACAAACAAGTAAATAAATATGCATATATATAGATTTATATTTTTATTTTTATTTATATACACTTTACAATAAAGATGAGGGGAAGAAATTTTAGTGCATTATTAGCGTCCAGTAACTCTTCATGGTTGCATCAATTTTTTCAACACATTACACGTCTTCTTAAGATGACTGAAGTGGAATTGAATAAGTAACAAATTGCTTCTTCCGACCTACCCTTGCTCCGCCCCCTCAATGCAGTACCTGGCAACGCCGGAGAGCCAGTCACTGCGCTGTGACCTGATTCGCTACATCTGCTGCTGTATTCATCCGTCCAATGAGGTGCTCTGCTCAGATGTCATTCAGCGATGGGCCGTCATTGGCTGGCTGCTCACCACCTGCACTGTGAGTTAATTTTCCCCCTAACCCTACATACTGTGTACGCCATATATTCAGTCAGTCAAATTTTTTGTGTGTCCGGAATTCCCAACAATTTCACAAGTGGTTAAATTTGCAGTTTTGGATGACAGTAATGAATGGAGAATGTGATATTCAGTGTGCACATTGCAGTCATGTCAGGTTCAGTATTAGTATATATTTGTGTGACAATTACTGCATTTGCAAAGATTAAAGAGATTGTATAGTGTTGGTTGAGACCCAATTTCCGGTTTCTAAAATTTTTTGTTGAGATAATGAGAAACCTAGACTTATGAAATATGAAAGAGCATGTAATTCTATGAGGAATTCAACGTTTATTTGATGAAAATTGGTTTTGAAATGGCTGAGATATCCAAAACAGAGCAATTCTAATAAAGTGTGGGACCCACCTTTTAAAACGATTTTTGTTCTTGGATGTTTCAGCTATTCCAAACCCTATTTTCATCAAATAAACTTTGAATTCCTCTTTAAATGGTATGCTCTGTACTATTTCATAAGTGTTTTCTTGGTATCTCGAAAAAAGTTAAAAGCCCAATTCTCATCTCCACCAATACTGTACCATCCCTTTAAAACCCCGCAAAGTATATGGCGTATACAGTAGTCTGGGCTAATTTTGGCGCTCCCCCCCCCCCCCCCCCCCAATATTACATGGATATGAACATTTTGTGCAAGTGTAGAATGTGATACTTGGTATGTAAGGGTGTGAATTCTCTATCTTTGATAACTTCTTCTGTCATGGTCTTAACACTGTACAATAATATCTATGCAAATATGAACAAAATATCTTTATCTTTGGTGCTGAGTGAATGTTTGACATCAACTGTGGCATGCTTGTTGCAATTTGATTCCTGCCACTGCAGAAACTTGAAATGTACTCGTGGTAATCACATTTACTTGCCTGACATATGATATTTTAGAATCCTGAGCAGAATCGGGATCAAGAAGTGGCTGCTCATGAGGTAAATGTGATAATACTCAATTCATGGTCACACTCAAAACATTTGCCTCATGAATAGAATCCCACTACCATAAAGTTAGACAAAGAAACCTTTAGCACTGAAACTAGATTTTAAAAAACAGGAGTGATGATCAGAAGAAAGTCAATGATGACTTTACGTGATTACTTTGCAAATGAATGTCTGTACCTTTGTACTTTGCTTGTACACATGAATCCATGTCAATCTCACTTTCAGTGGCCCTTTAATTGTGTGCATGTGGTGTAATATTTCCTTTTCTCTTTCCTTTCCATCAGTCCAACGTGGCTGCATCCTGTGCCAAGTTAGCCTTGTTCTATGACTGGCTGTTCTTCAACCCAGCAAGGGGAAATATCATGGATATAGGTAACAAATTCTCAGATTTATTACGTACTGTTAAAGTGAAAATTTTCGCGGTGTTTAAATTTTTTGCGCATTTCGCGCAAGCAGAAGCTAACGCTAAAATATAAGCACGCGAATATTTTTGCGTGCCATATGTTCCAGTAGTTGATGTCTTGATTCGGCGGAATTAGAAACAAGCAAAACTCTTCTTACCCAGCCAAGCATGAAAAATTAGTCGAGCGAAAATATCCACTTTTACAGTATTACTCTTTGTGATTTGACACAGCTTAAAAAAAAACAACAACAACAATCAGACAAAAAAAGAAATGCTTATAAATTTTGATTTGAGTGAGTGATTACCAGTATACAGTAAACGTCAATCTTTTCATGGTATTGGATAAGATGTGTTACTATGATAGGAATGAAACATGTCAGAGACCATGCTGTCCAAGAAATGCTGACGCAAATTTGAGTGTGTGGGGCAATGCTTTATCAGTGACATTACTCTTTGTTTCATATCTTGGGGAAACCTAAATGTTGATCTTTCAGCAATTTTGTTACATACCCTATATGTGATACATGCCTTACCTTATGCCATCCTCAAAACTAGTGTTCATAAAACAGGGTGATTGGGAAAGTTTTGCTTTCAAAACCACATATTGAGTCAAAAGGTTATGTCTAAGCTCGAAAAGGTACCTTACATTCTACAGACATAAAAGGTCAACAGTTCTACTACAGTTTTTATGAGCACTCCTAGGTATACCAGAATTATAGTATATTCACATGATCTGGTTCAGGTAGATCAAGTACAGTCCAGCCTCAGTTACCCAGCCGTCATTTTTCCAGATCTCTCCATTATCCTGGCATGGTCTGGCACACAGTTGTCTTTTGGTTTCAGTGTGAATTGCTGTTGCTAGAAAGGGCCAAAGACCAAGAGGAAAATGTATTTCCACCGATATCTCACTTCTGCATTATCTGAATGATAAAACATGCAAATGTCATGAAAATCATCCTTGTGAATATAAAAATCAACAATGCCTTTATGTATATCTCCCCAACACAATTTGCTTAAAAGGGTTGTGGTGGAGCATGTCTCGCTTATTCGGATTAGCGCTGGTCCTGGACATGGCTGGATAACTGTTGAACTATAGTTAATCTTCTCTCCAATCTGCATGCAAATAGAGAAATGAATATTCATGAAGCACGTGTAGATTCATTAAATAAATATCATGCATTATGCATAGTTGCTTTACCAATCACTGTGTCTTTCTTTCCGCACATTGTCTCCTTCCTGAGCAGAGCCTGCCATCCTCGTCATGCATCACTCGTTACGAACTCACCCGGCCATCACTGTCACGCTCCTCGACTTTCTGTGTAGGGTAAGATGGAACAAAGTCATTCTACCTGTATGTGATAAGCAGGTGCCACACTAGTAACAATGATGATGATGATGATGATGATGATGATGATGATGATGACTAAAATGATGATGATTGTAATAATGACAATGACACACACAACGGCGACATCACCCTAGATCTTTCTGTAAATGATACTAGTACTTGATATCAAGTAAGTTGGTCAAAGTTTTGCTCACAGTACTGCATTTCAGAGGCCAACATGTCGCAAATGACATGTTCTCACTGTTATTCCAGGTGTATTTCTTTTCCCATGACATTAAAGGTTGCAGTCATCCAGCAATTTTCATGTGATGTCCCTGCATCAAATGTTTGTTCCGCAAGAATTGTTATGTTATGTTACGAGTGAAGTATATTTCTGTCTCTTTCAGAGCCCCAGGGGATGATTTTCTTTCAGCTAAGATTATTTCCCTTGTAGGTTTAACTTCATAAGTTCCTCAATCTATCAATAAATCATTTTCCGACACAGGAACTGGAAAAATTTGTATTGTTGATTTGAGTATGTTAGTCAGAGTATGAGTTCTAACTTGAAAGCTAACTTGTGCAAATTGTGAATCTACTACATTTTTAGCTGTGGCGCTATTCTGATACACCTGGATCATTTGTGTCTCTTTGCCACAGATCATCTACAACTTCTTCCCATCCTTTGAGCCTCAGGTGAAGCAGGGGGTCATAGGTTCCCTCAAGTTCATCCTGGAGAAAAGAGTGCTGCCGTGAGTTCTCTCAGAATTCTTGTTCCTTTAAGAAGCTGAATGACAAGCACTTTCCATTCTCTCTCTCTTTTCCGTGGTTAACTTGTATATTATGGGCAAAGGTGATTTTTTTGTTGTCTGAGAAAAAACAATTTAGCAAAGATGGCAACAGCTAACATGTCAGAGGCTGAGAAATATCATTTCAAACAATTTCCATATCACCTGAAAAACATTCACATCCTTATAAGTACGGAACTGATGAAATATTGTAACAGTGTAGTTTTACCATGTTAATAACTTTGATACATGCATGTTTAACAATGTAAATTTCTATTGTTACTTTTTCACAGTTTACTTGGAGATAATGTGCAATGAGGGTTTTTATGCCTCCGCAACGAAGTGGCCAGAGGCATTATGTTTTCGGGTCGTCCGTCCGTCCGTCCGTCCGTACGTCCGTACGTCCGTCCGTACGTCCTTCCGTACGTCCGTCCGTCCCGTTTTGTTTTTGTCGATATCTCAAGAACCGTGTGGTGGTTTTACATCAAACTTGGTATGAGGGTATATCCTTGGGGGATAATACTTTGTGTGGATTTTAGGGTCACAGGGTCAAAGGTCAAAGGTCACAGGTTTATTTTGTGGAAAAAAAATTGAAATTTCATGTTTTTCTCCATATCTCGCAAATGGTTCAAGGTATCTTCATGGAACTTAGTATATATGCTTGTACCGATGGGCAGTGATTATCTAGGGAAGTTGGGGTCATGGGTCAAAGGTCAGGGGGTCAAAGGTCAAGGTCAACTCCTCAAAATATCACTACTTTCCTTAAAATGCAATAGGCTGAAGGTTTTTTTTTTAAAACTTGATGTATGGCATGTATTACCCAATATATATTTTTGGGGAAGTTTCTTGCCAAAAGGTCAAAGGTCAAAAGGTAAAAGGTCAAGTGAAAGTGCTAAATTGCACTTTTTCCTCCATATCTCGAAAGTAACTCAAGGTATCATCATGAAACTTACATATTTATGCATGTTCAACCTAACAGTGATTCTCTTTGGAACTGTGAGGTCAAAGGTCAAAGGCCAGGTTTAGATAATGCTATTTTCCCATTTGATACTGAAATTATACTTTTTCTCAATACCTTGAAAATTACTCAATGCATAAACTTATAAAAGGGTCAAAAGTCAAGTAAAAATCATTAGTTCCCCAAATACCTGCACTCTGACATTTCAATCATTCATCCAATTGAACCTAGTTCTAGGAAAGTGAACATTCAGCTCATTTGTGTCAAACCTGTCATTTTAATATTTTGCCAATTGTGTGAAACTGTCATCACACATTGTCAAGACATTGTACTATAGACCTATTAGGAGAACCATGCATTATGGCGGAGGCATATCAGTAGCCGTAGCGATATATCTAGTTGTTGTCTGAGATAAAAACAATTGAGGAAAGGTGACAACAGTTAACATGTCATCAGAAGTTAAAAAAAAAAAATTCTCCTTCTCAACTGAAAAAATTCAAAGCCTTGGTATGAGTAAGAACTTATAAAGTTATGTAACTGTAGTTTCGTAGAGTTTATCTTGATACATGCATGTTTCACAATGTAAATTTCCACTGTCGCCTGTAAACTTTTGGTAGCTTTTCCTTATACAAGAGAGCATCAAAAAAGATGAATTACATTTGCTTTGTCATATTTGTCATCATAGTATTAGACACTTAATATATTTCACAACGTGTCCGGAAATGTTGCTAAGCAAAAGGGTAAGCAGTTATATACACAGTCATGCTGTCAGTCTAATCTGCTATACCATAATAATTTGAACAGTTAATTCCATTCTCTTGCCAAATATTTATGTATTTTTATTTCCAGATCCCTCTCGCCTTTGTTCGACAACACAAAGATGGACAAAGAGCTTCGAGCGATGATCAGGGAAACATTTTCAGAATTCTGCACAGCAGAAGGTGAGTAAAGCCTCCGCCAGTCACTTTGCTGAGAGTGCTTTAAATCTTGTGACACACATGCCAATTTTCTTTGTGTATGTGTGTTTCAATTTTGCTCACTTTGCCTCTTTTGCAAGTGAAATTAGTTGCAGAAGTATTGAAAGGGGCTTTTTCAACTCCTTGGATCACTTTCCACGTCCCCTAGTCCTTCTTTAAAGGCAGCCGATCGCCATCCCTTACGGTACGTAAACTCCGAATGACCGAAGTTTGTGCATGCAATTGCGCAATGCCAGACTCGGTGCTACATCCAAAAACGTGTGGGACAATGCTGCCACTGAGACACGTGTGTGTGTGTGCGTGTGTGTGTACGCATCATACACAAACATTGTCACTGTAAGCTGCAGTGATTGGAGGAGAGAGCAGAGACTCCAACTCTCCCGTTTTCGACGGGAGATCTCCCGCCGAAAACCCATTTTTGCAAAATCTCCCGCTCTTCCCGTTTGAGATTTAATTTCTCCCGCCCTCGCTCTTTGTCTCCCGTTGGAAAGGATTTTTTTACATATTTCTGTCGTATGTTGAAAAAAATAAGCCTTAGATAGCACCAGAGAGCATCTAGATCCCTGGGAATTTCGCGCTTCGCACACATCAACTTTGAGTCTCCCGTTTGGTAGGGGTTTCAGGCGGGAGAATCTCCAAATCAGAAGGTACTTTGGATTGGAGTCTCTGAGAGAGGCCAGAAGACGCGTGGCTCTTTTGGCCTCTCTTCATGCGCATGCGCACTGAGAGTGTGCGTCCATTCGGAAGCTCTCGCGGCTCGCTCGGACAGCCATTTTGGGTTAGGAGATTTGTAGCATAGAGCTCTTGTAGGTTAGCGTGTTGTTCGCTGACCCATTGAGCCAGCGCTATTCTCATTCTGGGTCACTACATTTGATACAGAATGGGGGAGACAGCGTGTTGCGTTCGTCTCCGTGCCGCACAAACCACTCGCCACGATTGAGTGCCTTTAAACTTCTTGCATTGCTCAAAAACAAGTATGCGTGACATTGTCTCATCTCTGTACACTTGATGTAGCAGTCTCAGCACTTCTGACGGAGTTTTCCTCAACCGGACCAGAAACTTCAAGTTTGTTTGTTGCTCTGTGCTTATTGCGTAATGACCTGAAAGAGAAAATGTGTACCTGGTATATTAGATTATGTGGAAAAAAAATCTGACGGCTGCAGAGAGCTAAGATCACAATTACATACCCCACATAGATTACTTTGAAGGTGAAACCTCTTAGTTTGAAGTTTGGGTTTGAAATAAATTTTTTATGACACCAGTCCTGGAACTTTCTGACACACCTTTTATGTCCCTTAACTGCAGAGGAATACAACTGGATTATGTTTAACTTTTTCTTGGCATTAATGTGTCCCATATGGTTGGCATATGTCATTCATCGACACATAAGTTGTTGTGAGTGAACTCTCATTGTTACTTTCACTGTAACAGTGTTACTTTTTACTGCCCCTTTACATAATTTCACATAGCCAAACCAGAGAGTCCGGTGCCTGACGCAGCCCCAGAGCCAATTCCCACGACCAACAACAATTCCTCGGGCCATTTTGGCCACGGCCACCGGAGGCACAGTAGTGAGGATGCTGCTTTCAGTGACGAGGAAGATGAGGACAGAGGTATGACTTCATCATCATCATCTTCATCATCATTCATCATCATCATCATCGTAATCATCATCATCATCATCATTGTTATCATCATCATCATCATCATCATCATCATTGTTATCATCATCATCATCATCATCATCATTTTAGTGAAATATTTTGGGAAAAATTTAGACACACATAAAGATGTATTGTTAGAGTTTAGGGAGTTGAACAAAGTGGCAGCTCTCGAGGTCTTGAGCAGCTCTTCATTCAGTTTGTACACACACATACACACACACACAAATCATCAAGTTTCACATCTTTAGATTTGTTCTTGGTTTATAATAAGAGTGATACATATTTGCATTTCCTCGTCAGTGGATAAGTTCTGGCTGTGCCCAAGTATTTAAGAAAAGTGAAAATCAGTCTAAAGTTTCACACATGTACTTCTCTGATTTTACTGTTTTCTTACAAAACAAAATATCAAGAAGGAACATATCTGTTAAGGAAAAAAAGCAACTCTTAAATGAGGCAGGAGTGTTTGGAGAAATTCTGGCAAAACTTGATGAGGTTCTTTTCACCTGTTTTATGAATTATATTGATTTTATGTCATAGCCATTCATCGCTATGGAAACTGGTTCCAAACAACCTCGCCTCTATTGTTGCTAACCATGCTTGCACCTGTTTCAACTAAAGCTATAACAAAAGACTAACATTGTTTTCTTTTGTACCCTATGGAATTTGCGCAGTGATTGTAAACAATAAGGTATGCCACAAACACCTGTGTCCTGCGCACCTGTTTTATGTAAATTATGCATTCCAGGCCTATTGTACATAGACATTTTTTGCTTTTGTAAACAATTGTTTGATGGTGGCACAAACTTTAGGTGGTGCACCTGTTTTGTGTAAATTTCAATGATCACAATACTAGCTTTAAAATAACTGATGCAGAGTTGCAGATAACTTTGCAAAATTTGAATGAACCATAGAACAGTGGTATAAAACAATCCATATTACCACAATAAGGGAAGAAGGGAGATCATCACAGCAGCACTATGTTTTGATTCTTCAGTTTTTACTGGACTTGTTGAAATTAGTCATACCCTAATTCAATAGGATCTCATTACTATAAAACACAGTATTTTTGTGGCATAAATTTTTCGCTTATTGGAGCCGACGGCCTTGGGTTGTTTCATGGCCTTGATGACAACACCTGAAAAGATTATATAGAAATGTGAAGACGAGTAAACTCAGTGAGTTCGTCCTAGTTGTGTCTGAAGTGAAATATTCTAGCTCTGTTTTGCAACATTTTTAGGTGACAGCATTTTTAGAAGGCATATAAAGAAGCAATTGCGCCCTGCCAAACTTGTGTCAACCAACAAATCAAAGCGCTTATTTAGTATTCTAAGTTTGGGAAGAGAAAATGTCCTTTGAAATGGGCTGTACCTCTCCGACCTCCACTCCTTTGGCTTTAGGTCGACCGAATCCTGTGGACATGCTCTTCAGACCCATCAAGCAGGAGGAAGAGGTGAACTTTGACCAGCTCCTGGACGAGATGGAAGGTGACATCAAGAAGTTTTGTGCAAGTCTTTTGGAACAAAGGTGGGTTAGGCAGATGTTATCTTGTGACTACCCCTTCCTAGTTAAGATGAATAAACTTTTATGTGTGATTTGTTGTTCTATGTATTTTTTTTTTGTTGCTATCTTGTGCATATTTTTTCAGTGTATTCATGGTCCTTTGTGTACAATGTCTACAATTCAGCCTGCGGACTGCGATGGATATTGCTCAATGAAATACCTTTCCAGTTCAGTTCTATTCAATTCAGTTCACTTCTTTGTATTCCTATCATTGCTTGTCTTTGCCGTGAATTCCAGAGCAAGAGTTCTGTAGATGTTTAAGAACGTAGTACTACTCTCATATTGCATCATTATGCAGTTTCTAGGAGGGACGTACAAACCATCAAAATATGTCATCGTAAAGCTTACTCATGTTGCTGCACGTCGTTCTATGGCAAATTTCATTTCTTTCATGTCACTGCTAAGTGATGCTCAACTGTGAACCACAGTAAGAGGTAGACCCTGGTCATTTTAAGTATTATATACTAAAGGTACTGGATTCAATAACCACTTCTTTTTAAACATATGGGAGATGAAGGTGATACTTGATATTCATTGGTACTCCCAACATCAATAGTCAAATTTTTGTCAAAGGATGTACATGTCTGTAACAAATTTGTGTCCCATCTGCGTCTACATTTGTCTCCATAGGGATGATGATGTGGAGACGCAGTGTGAAACAATGCAAGAACTTTGCAGCTACCTGCTGGAAATGGTAAGAAGCATTATTCAATATCTATGTTATATTGGATGGCAGTGAATGGGGTACCAGTGGAATATCGCACAAGTTAGGGCCGATATTGCATGAACTGAAGATAAATGCAATATTCCGTGGTATCCCATGAAACAAAGCCATCCAATATAATCATTATCATCTATAATCATCTGTTGGCCCTACATGGCATAAACTGTAAGAAGCAGAATTTGACTTATTGGTAAATTGTAAGGGTGATAATTCTGAGACACATGTCCACTGTAAGAAAATGAAAGCAAACTCCACGTCCAATGCAAAGGCAGAATCAAAGTTCTAAATTTGTAAAACCCTTTGCACTAACATAGTTACAAGTTGTTTAGCCCTTCAAAAAGTTTATTTGTCTAATAGTAACGGTCACATTGCAATTGTTTAGCACAATTGGGCTTTGTGAAAGCCGCATACTTTGAGTTTGTCAACGTTCTGGTCAGAGTAGATTTATCAGTATTTACATTAGCGGCAGAGTTGCAAGCTATGGTGTTAATGTTTTCATCTCTTGTTGCATGTGCACAGTCCTCATTTGTCTCTTGACACGAGACTTGAGATTGAGCATGATGCATTTCCTCAATTTCTTGGGAACTAGTCAAAGAGTAAGTTAGCTCAAAGTTCACCTCTTCTTCAATTTGAGGCTTGGAGCAACTTTTGCAGCGTCTTCAGTTTCACCACTATCCAGTATCATTGGGCATGTTGGGGCTTTGCCCACAGTTGCTGGCACTGTTGACCTTCTTGAGGTCAATTGCTTTTCATTTGTAGAGCATTTCTGGTCTGGTTCTTTTTCTAGAACTCACGACAAAGCATTGGAGATGCCTTATTTCTCGTTGTCACTAACCTGACCGACGTATGAAGCAAGGCTTCTTTCGTTCCTATGACCAAGAGACCCTACAGAACTCCCTTGATGCAAAACCAGTTTTTTGTAGTAACGTAATGCCTATAGCCCTGAGGCAGTAATTTGTGTACACTCTTGACAAGTTTGCAGTTTTTGAAATCTGCACCATCAGAGTGCCTAAGTATGTAAACCCCCACTGGGAACTTTTTGTTCCATGGTCCTGTAGATGGTGCGACCGATTTAGGGGTTTAAAAGAATGCGTCACAATCAGGGTTCAGCTTGGAGATGTATTTCTTGAAAGACACAACATGGTGCTTGTTATCCTGTGTTTCGTCCATTTTACTACTATCAATTCGCATGGAACGATTATCCTCTTGAGTTCGTTCGGTCAGCTCGTCTCTAGCTTGAGCTACATATTCACGGCCGTGTGAGTCGATATTTATTTGGAAACGATCCCATCTTAAGTTCCATCAGTTTTCGCAGCCTCTTCTGTAGATGTAGATTCGTATGCTCAAACCACACTTTATTTTCTGTAAACCACCTGGAGTAGACTGGTCAAAGATTCTTTAATGTTGCAGTGTTGTGATGTCATTTCCGTCCGTTGATGTGTGGTGTACAACATCCCCTTTACATACTTTCTTTAGCTGCAGTTTCTGCTCGGTACGATTCATTTGTGCTGGCGAGCTCACTGTCAATGATATCTGTAATTCAGTGACGTCTTCCATTATTGTATGGAATGATCAACCCCATACAAGAATGAAGCATTCATATATATTGCCGCATCTTTTGCTTAACGTTCCTGAGTTGAATACAGCATTGGATGTGATGGAGACACAGAATCACATACACAGGTTGAGGTGTGATGGCATCTGGCCTTGTGGTAGTACTGTCAAAAGTCGGTAAAGTGTGGTCTGAGGATGAGGTTTCACAGACCTACATGTAGCAGGCACAGTGGTTTAATTACTGGTGTTGGCAAATATGCATTCTGATTTTGTTTCATGCTTTCCTTTTGCATTATTCCCTCACAGAGTGATTTTGATGGAGACACTGCCACCCCGCTGGCGCACTTCCTCTGCAATCTGTACAACCAGCAGTTTGTGGGGAACATCCTCCCTGAGGAGATCAATGATGAGTGAGTGGCATAAAAAGGCTCTCACTTTTAGAGCCTCCTTATCAACCTTTAAAAGTCAGAGCCCTTTAAGATATAGAGTTCCTGGTTTAAGTTATTGACCCTTTAGTCTATAAGAGCCATTTATTAAGTCTATATTTCATTGATAAGAGCCTTTCTATGTCCCCCTCAATTTCCAAGAGGTTTGGTTAGACCTTCTATATATAGAGCACTTAGGTAAACCCTTTCATTATAAGAGCCTGTACATTAAGCCATTAATTTCCCATAGCCCTCAGTGTTAACCTTCATTCTCAGAGATTTTTTATTTGATCAACCCAGTCATTCTCACCTAATGAAATTAGTAATCATTGAGAACTTTAGCCTTTCAACTCTGAAAACATTTGAATCTTTTAATTCTTGACAACCTATGTGTTCACCCTTCAGGGTTTTTTTTTTTTCATTTCAAGGGTAAAATCAAAGTTTCTGCCATAAGTTGAGTTTTTACAATTCTTTTCCCCCACAGAACAATGGAAGATGCTCTTGGAAAGCCACTCTTTGTTATGTTCAGGTAAGAATGATTCACTTGTTCACAGAAGAAGCCATTGAAACAGTACATTCACCATGTTTAACGATAAACCTTTGTAAAAGATTGTCAATGTAATACACTGTGAGTGCAAGCATGATGTAGAACATTTAGGATATTAGAGCAGTCTTTTTTTATGAAAACATCTTCATCTAAAAAATCCCATAGATGTGAAATATCATTGCAGTTGGAGGTTTTGTGACTTTACAAGATGTTTTAGCATTAGAAACTTACTGCCCATTGGCCAGGCCTTGATGCTCACAATGCTTGTTCAAAATGTTGAAATGAAGTCAAAGGTGAAAACAGACCTTGACCGCTGTGGAAGGATAAAATTTTATTTGGCTTGTGGCATGAAACTCAAAGACAGAAACTGATGTAGAAGGAAATGTTGGAAGAAAAGAGTTTCAGATGACTTGTCCACAAGTCATCCAGTCCTTGTGCTTTGAAATCCTAGAGTATTGCAGCATTTAAAGACATTCCTCTTCTGTTTCCCTATCACCCTTACACCTCCCAGAAACCTCAGCCAGGACACCGAAGACAACAGCTGTCCAATCCAGCTACTGATTCTCTTCTGCAGCATGTATGAGAAGCACCCCAAGCTCGGCTACCTCCTCCTCTTCTTCCTCCATGCCAGGTGGGTACCACCCCCTTCCCCCCCCCCCCCCCCATGCTCTCTCCTTGCTCATGCAGCTAGAATTGCCTATGTTTGGAATTACATTGGACTCCCATTATATCAGCATCATCATGCTGCAAGGGCCTGCAGCATTTTGATTATACTGCCAGATTAATTAATTTGAAATTGTTTAGTGTTTGATTGTTGGGGATTTTTTTTTTTCAAAGAAAAAAAAAAACCCTTTTGATTATTGCAGGCTCATGCACAGAAATATATTTGTTGTATTTTAAGTGACCCTTGTGATAAGTCGTTATGTGTGAATTTCCCATTTCTTATGTTGACTTTTGACCTCTGCAGTAGTAAAGATGGGGAGAGCAAACTCCATGTGTACGAAGAGCTGTGTAAGAATACAGAGTCCCGGGACTTGGCAGCGTGTCTAGTGAAGGATTTCACGGTATGATGTCATTATCTTCTTGGTATTAATGTTACCTTACGTGAATGTCCCTGTGTGGAAACATCAGTACCAAGAAATATCTCATCTTTAATCCCATCTCAGGAACCATGATATACTGTCAAAAGCAGTTGAAAACTATAAGCAATTATATAGGCATAGGAGTTCATTCTTTTCCCCCACTTTGGCAGAAGTTAAGGTCTATTTGACAATGCCTGTCATTATATTTAGGGTTACCTACTGCTCCCAACTCCAGCAGGACAAGTTAGGATGCATTATTCTCAACTTTTTATTTTATTGCTCCGATTCTTTGGTAATGGGAGTTACAATTGTATGTTTCGTCAGTGAAATTCATATCAGAATAAGGTGTATCACAGAAAGTTTTAATTGTCTACCTTCTCTATGTTAGTTGATGACTTAAACAGAACTACCCTATGCTGTTCTAATTATATTTCTTTAATTGGGGAATATGCATTCAGTTAAAGCAGATGTATTTAGCCATGTTGTGTGTTTGTGGTCTAGTAGTAGGAAACTGGTTTTTATTGACAGTCACACATTTCACATGCATGGTACAGAGATGAATAAATCAGTTCCTGGTAAATATCTCTGTAGAAATCATTCCAAGAGCCTCTGTGGCCAAAGTGACCTCACTGCTGTTCTGGTGTTTGATAACGTAAAACAAAGCTCTACTCTTGTTTCAAATATTTTGTGCTCAGCTGGTAAATGTGTGACATGTTTGTCTTTTGTTGTAGTCTTATATCAGAATCTAAGAAACTTACATTACAAGTCCAATGATGAAACAAGAAATTGATGGGTTGAGTGAAATAGATAAAGGAAAGCAAAGCTGAAGAGTGGTGAGTAATGATACCAGCGCACACTGTTTCCTTATGCAGGAATGTCAAGAAAATGATGTCAATCTTCTCTGCTACCTGGTGCCTCCCGTCTATACACAGGTAACAATTCCTCTTCTGTGTTGTTACACCCTTACTTTTTGTACTCGGTTCACAACTGAGATATATCTACAGCAAACCTGAAGTCGTAATGTCTGTTCCATATAGAAATTTGGCTTCTTCCATTATGTTAAAGGGGATGGCTAGTAACTGATCAGTGGGAATCAGTGGGAATGCTGGGGGGTGATTGTTCCAATTCTTGTGGCATTCATTAAAGAGTACATTATATGTCTGTTGTTGTGTGAAAATTATTTGCTTCAGAACGGTCTCATATTCAAGTAATGTGCAGTTTAATGCCCCGTCACTGTACAAGCATGCTAACCTGGAAACATTAAACTGCACATTACTTGAATATGAGACCATTCTGAAGCAAATAATTTTCACACAACAATAGTTATATAATGTACTCTTAAATGAATCCCACAAGGATTGGAACAATCATCCCCCTGCATTCCCACTGATCAGTTACTAGCCATCCCCTTTAAGTAATGTAACTAAATAAGAAAAGAAAAGAGAATGATGTAGCATCTAGTATCAAATCATAACATCTTGGTGAGAAATTTAACATTTTTCCCTTGAGTTCATTTCTAGTTTGCCAAACTCTTAAGAATCCAAGAAAGTTCTAAGAACCATGACCTAGCATGAATACAGTTTGACTTGAAATTTGCAAGAAATGCCAAGAAACCCTCCAGGTGTTAGCGGTTAGGTGATATACACTTGTATGCAGCAAAGCTCTGTGGTACAGTTTTGATGCTAAGTTATTGTTTTTTATCTTTTTTCTCCTGCTTTTTTTGTTTTAATTACAGTTTGCCGATAGAGCTATGGGATGCATAGAACTCCTCCACATCATTGTATCTTGCATAGATTCATCACAGGTGAGTTAAAGTCTTCAGCACTGATACTAGTTGAATACCACAACACAAACCCAAACTGGAATGCTATACGTTTCCAAACTAAAATGCCAAACAGAACAAAAAATTGTAGATAATTCAGATGCTGTTTGTACATGGTACAGGCACCAGAGTTTGAAGGTATAGATCAAAAGGACATTGAGGTAATCAAAATATTTGATCTTGCTTGATCATCATTTGCATTGTACTGAAATGTAAACACATCAAAGATGTGAGATACATGTTTTATGATTTGAAAGAGGAAACTTGGCTATAAATGACTTCCTGACTTTGAAGATCTAGTGTGCCCCCCCCCCCAAAAAAAAAAAAATGAATATGTAGCAAATAGTTCAAACTAAAATGTTTATCTACATAAGCACAAGAAAACTAAAGAGAAGCTACCAAACAAAATAAATTTCTAGTCTCATCTCAAGGCTGTGCACAAAAGCTGATATTTAAAAACAAAAAAAGGAAGAAAAAAGACAGGAATTTAGTATGAAGTGGGAAATGGATCACAGATTCTAATATATATATATATTTTTTTTTTCTTATCGAACTTGGACTATATAGACTGGGAAAGAGTGGGTGGGCAGCACACAGATTGAATGCTAATTAGAAGCTCGTCAAGCAGTTACTCTAATTTTTCTCTCTACCCCCACCCAGCACTAAATTAGATAGATGAAGCTTATGTTTTTTAGGGCCTGTCAGAAAAGACCAGCACTGAATTAGAATGATGAAGCTGCATGTTTTTCAGGCAATCCAACATTTTCCAGGCAGGGCCTGTCAGGAAAAAACAAAAAACAAAAAACAAAAAACAGCACTGGATTAATTAGATGAAGCTGTATGTTTTCTAGGGCATGTTAGGAAAAAAAAAAGGTACAGGCTGTACGAGTCAGGCTGACGGCGTCCATCTTGAGCCACTGGGCATCGCAGGAAGAGCAGCATCTGGCAGACGCCATTAAGGGCATAATGGTGCGGGTGGTGAATGCCGCCAAGAGGATACGCCAAAGATGCGTACGTGCAGGCCTGTCCTTTGCAGCAGTGGTGGAGTGCTGATCCTGTTGAAGTTATTCACATGGAATCCTTTCTTTTTTGCATTTTCTTTGCATGTCAATGCTGTCATTTTTGCAGTCCAACATTTTCTAGGCAGGGCCTGTCAGGAAAAAAAAACAAAAAACAAAAAAAAACACTGGATTAATTAGATGAAGCTGTATGTTTTCTGGGGCATATCAGGAAAAAAAATAGGTAAAGGTTGATAGGTGAGCTCTCTGACATTTCATCTTTAATCTGGTGATCTCCCTGTCCACAGTTACAAGGCCTCATCTGTGATATAATGCAAGGCAGCCTTATTGTCTTCAACAAGGATAAAGTGGCAAACTTTTTAGGTGAGTGTGAGTCACTGCAGTGATTCCTCTTTCTGTTTTTCATCATCATTGTAGTACGGTTTCTTCTTCTATCTCGTTGTTGTTTGGGCTTTTTTTCCTCCTTCACTGTATTTCTTTAAAATTGCATAAATGGAAATAGAGGGGAAAAATCAACAGAAGAAGAGGTCATATTTCTGCAGTTTTAGTGCAAAGTGACATATGTTTGATATTTTCCTGATAGGGCTTATTGAGTTTTTGTCATGCACATTATCTTAGTTGCATTTTGCATCACCAAAGTTGGACACATTGAAAGGAATTAAAGAGATCTGTAGTATACCATTGAATTTTCATTACTAAAAGGCAAATATACAGAAAGAAACGTTTTGTTCTTTATAGACCCACGCCAAACAAGTCTGAAAGAGTTTAATGGAGTCAGTGTGTGATTGGTTCAATTCACCAGTCAGTTGATCCATTGATCTATTGCCAAATCTCATGGAGTAAACAACTTGTCTGGTCTTGAATGATATCAAAAAGGAATTTGCTGCACATGTTGATTTTGAGGTTTTGATATTAAATCGAGAAGAAGTCTCGGAAGAATTTCAGAAACTGTATTGTTTTGGGAAATGTATTTCATGGAAATTTTGATGAGTTGCGTGGGCTAAAGCTCACTGGTAAGAATAGTAAGCAAATAATCAACGTTGGTGAAGGTGATGGGACAAACTATCACTTCCAAGGCGATCTGGATGTAGCTATCTTTCCGAAGCGCAGCTGAGGAAAGATAGCGTACACATTCAGATCGCCAAGGAAGTGATAGTTTGTCTCATTGCCTGAAACTAAAAGTTGATTATTTGCTTTATATTCCACATTTAGGGTCATAGAAATTTCCACTTTATTCCACATCTGAAACCGTTTTAGCTGTCTTTAGGTATCCTTAGGGCTTAGGCTACGTGTGCGCGTAGATGACAAAACAATGAATTTGCTGCGCGCACCACACCGCACCGAAGTGAAAGTGCGTTGCACTGTGTACTATCAAGTGACCTAGGTCACATGATAGTCCACAGTGCAACGCACTTTTATTTCGCGCGTACTCATCTTGCGTTAGGATTGTGTGGACTGTGTGGAGATCAGCGAAACAAAAGGGACTATCAACATAGAGTGTAACAAACTTTTCTTCTCAGGTGATGTGATGGGCAAAACTACGCTTCATCACGTGATCAGCTCTGGACCAATCTTATTGCAAGATTCTTAATATGTGGAATATAATGCATACTGTTGTAATTTGACAAACCCATTGTCTTGTATTTCAACAGAATCGACGTTAGAATGGGAGACGTTTGAGCAGTTCTGTGTTTGGCAGCTGCTCCTCGCCCACGATGACATCGAGGTAGAACATCTGGTACCACTCATACCCAAACTCAAATACAAAGGTGAGCTTCAGGGCAGGATGTGATGACTGTCAGTAGATAAGCTGTATGGTTACCGTCTCATGGGTGGTGTTGTTGTTGTTGTTTCTCATGCAATCCAAACAG
Organism: Diadema antillarum; assembly: GCF_040938485.1. Taxonomy (NCBI): domain Eukaryota; kingdom Metazoa; phylum Echinodermata; class Echinoidea; order Diadematoida; family Diadematidae; genus Diadema; species Diadema antillarum. Next base: position 397,997 of record NW_027271384.1, read on the forward strand.
CAAAAGAATTATTGAAGTTTGAGCAAAAATCAGACACAGAGGAATGCTGACACTTTCATAAGAGAGGTTTCTTTGAAGATGAATGGGAAGTTAGTTTCTCAATACAAAATAAATGCAACTGTACAGTATTAAAGGGTGTGTACAGTTCTGGTCGAGGTGTAGATTTAGCTTTTAACATTTTGCGAGATATTCAGAAACCACTCTATGAGATGTCAAAGAGCATGCAGTTCTAAGGGGTATCAAAAGTTTATTCGATGAAAATCGGTTTTGAAATGGCTGAGATATACAAAAACAAGGTGAAACAAAGAGATCCTAATAAAGTTGGGGCATGTCGCCTTTTATTATTAGCACTTTTTTTTGATATCTCAGCCATTTGAAAACCAATTTTCATCAAATAAACGTTGAATCCTTCTTAAAATTACATGCTCTTTCATATTTCATAAGACGCTTTTCATTATCTCACTTAGGAATGTTTAAAAAACATGAATCCCTACCTCAACCAGTACTGTACAGTCCCTTTAAGATGGCAGATATATAATTGGATTTTTAGGATTTCATTTAAATGCTGGTAGGTAAAAAGATATATTATATATATCAGGAAGCTTTGTGAAAACTTAGATATCTATTTACGTCTGTATAAGAGCAAGAATCTAATTCACAGAGTATTATTCCCATTGAAATATATGTATTACACAAGTATCTTCTGATTGCCCTTTTGATATCTTCCTGAAAATTTGATGGGGAAAATGTTGGCAGCCCTTTCTAACTAAGGACGCTTTTGATGTGATAACATCATCACAGCTGATTTGAATGTGTGATTTTGATTAATGTTATTTTATCAAAATCATGTGGGGAAAAAAAATCTTTGAAATTCCATGCCTTTCTCGAATGTAACATAGTAAATGAATCTTCTACCATTCTGTTTGACTAATGTTACCATCATGATTGGGCATCGTCAAGAGGAAGGCATTCTTGCCCAATTGGTTCTCCTTACCCTTTCTGTTTTATGTTTTAATAATGAGTGTTGTCTCGTGCTTTCATGTCGCAGAACATCCCGAAGCCTTGGCCAACATGCTTCTGATGCTAAAACTTGAGAGGTAAGGCATATTTTGTAGGTCTGTCCAGCACAGTAAACTGATGTATATGGTTAACGTTTGCACTGTGAGTCTATTGCATTGCCAAGAAATATACGCACGGTATGAACAGGTCGATTGAATATTGAAATGGGCTGAAAAAGTCTTGCAGAGAGTATGATGTTAGCCATTCTTGAAATATACAAAAAAAGATGCAGTCATACCGTTTTTCATTACCTTATGCGGATATTCAATGTAAGTCATGAAGCACCCAATACGTTTTCCATGAAAAACCCATTTCCCCGTAACGACAATAATAACAATGTTGCTACTTCTACTACTACTCATAATGTTGATTTTGATTAGAGATATAAGAATGATAGTAATAATTTTGTTGTTGGTGATAACGATGGTGATGATCACTATCATTTGTTAATGCCAGAGGTAGAAGCACCATCATAGTTATGATTGTACTCATATCAGTATATATCTATTTGTGGTATTCCCTTGAAGCTTGTCTTTTGAAAGTGATCTGGACATAAAGTTTCCATGAAGTGCATTTCTTGGACATGATGAAGAGATGTGTTATGAAGATTGTATGTGCCTTTCTCCCCAGGGCTTCGCAAGAATTTCTGAAACCGCTGTTGAGTAGGAAGGTGGAGTCCGGAGACAGGCTGACGGCGTCCATCTTGAGCCACTGGGCGTCGCAGGATGAGCAGCATCTGGCAGACGCCATTAAGGGCATAATGGTGCGGGCGGCGAATGCTGCCAAGAGGATACGCCAAAGGTGCGTACGTGCAGGCCTGTCCTTTGCAACAGTGGTGGAGTGCTGATCCTGTTGAAGTTATTCACATGGAATCCTTTCTTTTTTGCATTTTCTTTGCATGTTAATGCTGTCATACCATTTGCAATCCAACATGAAGGTATTACTCGTAGTTATTAAAGGGGAAGGCTAGTAACTGATCAGTGGGAATCAGTGGAAATGCTGGGAGATGATTGTTCCAATCCTTATGGGATTCATTCAAGAGTTCATTGTATATCTATTGTTGTGTGAAAATGATTTGCTTCAGAATGGTCTCATATTCAAGTAATGTGCAGTTTAATGCTTCCAGGTTAGCGTCCCTGGTCAGTGACGGAGCATTAATCTGCACATTACTTGAATATGAGACCGTTCTGAAGCAAATCATTTTCACACAACAATAGATATACAATGAACTCTTGAATGAATCCCATAAGGATTGGAACAATCATCTCCCAGCATTTCCACTGATTCCCACTGATCAGTTACTAGCCTTCCCCTTTAACCCTATATTGTTGAATCCATTTATATGAATATAAACTAAGCACCATCCACGAGCACCAAAGTCCTTGACCAATGCAAAGTCAGTAATGTTTGTCACCATGATGTATGATGGTGTAAGCTTTCACTGCTGCCTACCAGGTGTTCTGTTATTGACACTTTGAATATTAAATACCAGTCCATGACAGATATACTGATGTTTATCCCACGTTTATGCTTATGCTTGTTTGTTTGATTGCTTGTTTGTTGATCTTGTGTAGACAAACAGCAAAGCAGAACTATCCTACGCCTGCACAGATCTTAGGACACCTTGACGGACTCAGGCATACTTCGGCCAGCAGGCAAACACTCTGTAAGTTGTGACCTTAACTGTAAACACCTGTTAATCTCTATTAGCTCACCTGAGCCAAAGGCTCAAGTGAGCTATTGCGATCGCTCTTTGTCCAGCGTGTGTAAGCTTTTTACATTTTCATGTTCTTCTTGAAAACCCCATGACCGATTTTCACCAAACTTGGCAGGTAGCATCCCTAGGAGGATAGGATCTCATTTTTTTTTTCTCAAATGGGCAACATGCCCCACCTTGGGAGCCCAGGGGCATCTTAAAAAGTCTTCTACTCTAGAACCGGAAGTGATAGAGCTAAGTTAATACTGTGATTTAGTACATTGATGACTTTAGTTTCAAGTTTGTTCATGGCAGATCATGGGGTTGCCACCCTTGAGACCCGTGGGAGGGGGATGGGGAGGGGTCCTAATGAGAGCCTAAGTTGTGCATTTTCATCTTCTTCTTGAAAACCCCATAATGGATTTTCACCAAACTTTACTAGCAGGTAGCATTCCTAGGGGAATAGGATCTCAATTTCTTCAAATGGGCACCATGCCCCACCTGGGGGCCCCAAGGGGCCCAAACCCCCCAAATTTAAGGAATCTTTAAAAATCTTCTTTTCTAGAATTGGCAGTGATAGAGCTAAGTTAATACTATGATTTAGTACAGTGATGACTGTAGTTACAAGTTTGTTCATGGCAGAATCAGGGGTGCCCCCCTTGGGACCCAGGGGAGGGAGTGGGTGGGGTCCTAATGGGGGACTGAATTGTACAATTTCATCTTCTTCTTGAAAACCCCAAGACTGATTTTCACCAACCTGCAGGTAGCATCCCAAGGGGGATAGGATCTTAATTTGTTTAATTGGGCACCATGCCCCACCTGGGGCAGTCAGAACCGCCAAATTGAAGCATCTTTGAAAATCTTCCTTTCTCAAATTGTAAGCGATAAGCTGCAGTAGTGCTATGGGTAATTTAGAATTGTGACTGCGTGGAAGGTGAACTTGCGATACCCGGGTGAGCGCGAGACCCCCAGTTCTCTTGTTCGTTACCACCACACTTTGCTGATTTAAAAATTTGGTTGATTGAATGCCTATGTACATAGAAGGCATTTTAACTTTGTTTTTGTTTCCAGTGAGGTATAATAAAGAAAAGAGAATTGATCTACATATATATACTGTATTCCAGTGGTGAACAAGGTGTTAGTTCAATAATCCATTTTGAATTTCTGTCATGTAAATCACTGTTATTGTGAGAATTTCACCACAATACATTCTGTTAGGATGAGAAGGCTGCAGACATATTCATTCTTTTTGAAGTTTTCATGACATACTATTTGTTTGGATGTTTGCATGTATATCCAAACATTATGCATGCAGCAAAGACATCAATTTCAGTTTCTCATGAAAGATTCTAAAGAGCTTTTCTTCTTTCAATCTCATTCTTCTCTTGTTTTATATCATATTGCCATTCATCCACAGTTTTCCGCCAAGAGTCGTTATTACATGGTCTTCATCAGTTCCAGAACGTGTGCACAGAGAGCCAAAAAACAAAGCAAGTTCCAAGATTTTCATTCCATTTCTGTCGTATAAAGTATTACAAGGTTGTGGATTTATTAATGCCCCATCCAGCTTGTGCAAGTGTGTAGAATTGTGAGTGGGTAGGACAGATTCCAAAGTAATAAACATTGCTTTATTCCTGAAATTCAAACCATATGCTGAGTTTTTATTCACAGTTGTTCGTGGCAGATCAGTTTGTTAATCCCAAAAGCAGAGTTGACAGGCGATTTTCAATTTTTTTGCCTCCGCCATGAAGTGACACCGGAGGTATAATGTTTTCGGGTTGTCCATCCTTCCATCTTTCCATAATCAATTTTGTGAACAGCGTAAAAAAAAAAAAAAAAAAACATTTGAGGTATCATAACAAAACTTGGCTTGTATATGTATGAGTGGGCAAAGTTGTGCCTATCCATTTTGTTGATGTACATGTTCAAGGTCAAAGGTCAAAGGTCTAGGTCAAATGCTCAAAATTTCACTATTTCTCCCATATTTATGCAATGCCTGAAGGTATTTTCTTAACACTTAGTGTATACTTGTACCACCCAATGAATATTCTTTAGAGGGAAGTTCAGGCTATATGGTCAAAGGTTGACTGAAAGTGTTGAAATTTCACTCTTTTCTCCATATCTCACAAATGGTTCAGAACTAAATTTTACAAATGTACACAAATAATACTCAAGGCATTGTACACTTTTAAAAAAAGTCTTCGACGCCCCCTATAATGATGATGTGGCCATTGCAGGTTCAGCGACCTTTTTGCGCTCGTAGAGGACCTGGAGGATGCGTCGAGAACAACTCGCAGTCGGCTTGCCAGGCGGTCACCGGGGAGCACCAGCCCCAGGGCAAGGAAGAGTCAACCGGTCAACAATGATGAGACTTCGTCTTCAGAGGAGGTGAAATGTCTCACTCTTGCACACTACTTTCTTAATAGGATAAGGTTGTTAGATTGATGGAGGGATGGAATGATGGAATGATAGATGAATGGTAAGATTAATGAATGGGTGGATGAATAAATGAAAACACAAGTATTGAATAAATGAATAGGAATAATGATAGTTCTGAGAATAAGTTGTAAGATTTTTTAATGCACTGGAATTCCTGGAAAGATGTTTGAGGAACAGATGAATGAATGAAATAGATAAATAAGCAGATAGATATAGAATAGATAGGTAGATAGACAGATTGATAGATAGATAGATGGATAGATAGATAGAGTATTGGATAGATAGATTAATGGATAGATAAATGAAGAGTTTACAAGATGGATACAAATATACAACTAGAGTATAATGACAACATATGCCAAGTAGATGTCACTGTTGTTTTTGCATTTGTGATTGTGACCAGTGTCACTGTGTTATGAAAAGTATCTGAAATGGTATAATTCCCTTACTTAGTCTTTTGTTATCTCTCACGTAGAGCAAAACTTTCATGGTTCTGAATGTGTGACTTAATTTATAGATTGTTTATCAAAGTCGATTTGAACATGCAGTGGCATATCCCTCAAAGTACAATAAAAGATTGATTAGTATTTGGATGATCTGAGAAATAGGCCCTTATTGAATGCATATCAATGACTTTTGCATCATTTTTCATATTTTATATATTATTTGATTTTCTTGTAGGATGATGAGGTGAAGTTTAAGTCAAAACCAGCCAAGAAGAGGAAAAAGGCCTCCGTCACTGGATCAGATAGTGACTGAAGGGAAGTCCCAAATTCACAGAGACTTTTCATCCATCTGAAATTTGTCGAGGACATTCTTGTTGACCAGCATTCCATTGGTGCAGGGATTATTGTGATCCATCCGTGGTCCCAGCGTACCGATACTGATGGAGCTTGGGTTTCGCAGCCGGGAAAAAGTACGAGCAAGTCAATCAGAGGAGTGCATGCGGCCGAGAGACCCGGTGTCCGGATGTCATCAACTGGTTTAGGTTTTCTCATCGAGGACAGGGAAGCCAGTTTCCAGCGGGATCATCATGCAGCCATTCTTTAATACCCCGTGCAGAGCTCCAAAGACTTCCCCTCATCCGGACAATCAGGCACTCCAAGAGAAGGGATGCTGATCTGGAAACTGTCAGAAACCGTTTCCTGTGTGATTTGGACGACTTCACTCGGAAGTTGGACAGACAGGATGCCACCTTAGGGTTTCGGGGCCATCGTCATCTTCGTGATCAATGAATTTTTCACTTCGATTCAGGCACCCACCTTCTACTGTTTGAACTCTCTCAGTTTTGTTCTCACTTTGTTTATTCAGTGCCTTTATGACAGAGGAATAGTGTTGGTGTACTGGGTGGGATCCTCATTGACAGGAGTGATTTCTCTTTCTTTTTCTTTGTAGTGAATTAGCCTGATCCTCCTCCTCCAAATCTTTTATTTTGCATCAACTGTACCACAATTAATTTGTGATGACGGGGGAAGCTAGAAGTGCCAAGAGAATGCAAACCTCCACCAAGACCAAGGGATCATTAGTGGCAGAGTAATGTGTAGGCATCCTTTAAGAAATATTCTGGATCTGGATCATGGTATGGAATACCACCAATTACTTTCCACCTGTTCCTTTTACCACAGTTGGCCTATCATGAAAAATTGCTTCAAAATTTGTTCTAAACTCTATTTTTTTTTCTTTTTCTTTAAAAAGTAATGTAGCTATGGGACAAACAAAGAAACAAATGCTGGCAAAAACAGGATCTCCTTTGTTGATATTAGTCATAGCACCAACCATAAAACCATCATGATCCTGTAACTGAATGCATGACAGGAGGCAATGAGAGATCTAACTTCATTAACAAAAGAAAGAAAGTTTACAACTTTAATTGCCTCATATAGATACCTTCCACTGGTGAACGTTTCATACCTGAGGTCATCATTTTAGTGTGTCATGTTCAGTGGAAATCGTGGCTTATCTGTAAGGAACCTACAAGGAACCTGCAGGGAATATTGCAGTCATTTGAGAATATTCTTGTGTTCATAAACTGGTCTGTTCCTGTGAGGAGTCCTGTCGGCTACACATTCTTTTCCAAGTTTTGGTTTTGTTTTTGGTTTTTGAGCTTTCAGGTTGAAGCTCTCCACAAAACCTACAACATGCTATGAAGAATAATCACAGTATGGAGTTGTCACACATGCAGTGATGACAAATGCTTACTGAGCAGTGAGATGAATTTCTTTGGTGGCATTCTCTACGATGGTGGCATTTGACACTGTTCTTGAGCGGAACATGCATTAGGCATAATATTTTTTATGTACAGCATCGATATTGAAGATTCAAACACAGCCCAAAATTTTCCTCGGAAGTTTTTTTTTTTGCATGAATGTATCAGGTATCTTTATTTCAATTTAATTGTAAGAAAACAATGACATCTAATAGAGAGTTTGATAATGGTGCACCCATTATCATGGATATTTCCTAGATAACTAAATATGTTGTCAGTAACAGGTCATCATGTACCAGTAATTAATGCGGTCACTGGTTCTTGTTGCTACTACGATACAGTGACGAGGTGGTGGTATGGCTGAATTTTTTAGCAGTTATATTGTGTCTTTGAGGACATCAATTGTGACCCTGCACCTCAAAACAAACAAAAAGTCACCAGACATGAATTTTTAGTTAAGACCATATTCTGAAAGAGCAGACTTTAAGCTTTAAAATGATGTATAACTCAAATCAAATGGACTCTCCTAACCTATCTAAATATTGGAAAGAAAGCACAAACTCAGGAAAAGTGTGAACTAAGAAAAGAGGATCTGAAGTACAGTGTCTATTCAAGCGCTTAATCTTTTCCAAACCGTGCTGGCTGTGTGATGAATGAGACAAAAAACAGAAAGTAAACCACCGGAGTAACAACAATGAAGGGATTATTTGATTGAACTGAAATTAAGCATGCCTTATTAACACACTCTGTTCATAATGAATGCCAACTTTCAAAGCAGTAGCACTATCTTTTCAAAAGTTATTAGAGTTGAAAGTGAAGAGTGTGGACAAGGTTTTTCAGAAGTGAAAAAAGGATTCTGAAGACACACCTAATCACACTATTCTACCAAAAATGTTCGAGACAAACTGCTAAAAAAACACACTTTCCTGCCCATTTTATGATACCAAATTTTAGCATAATGTAAAAGAAAACCCGCTCTTTCAGAATATATGAAAAAGTCAAGTTCGGCTAGGTTGACCCATTTCACTTATTTTCAGTCCTCACGCAAAATCAGTGTGTGCGACTTTATGTTCGTTTTGAGGTGCACGGTCACGATTAGTACTGCTGTAATTCCGAATGGCTACTAGTGTCATTTCTTAGGTGTTTGTAGTCCTTCGCAAATTTTGCATACACCACTGTTTTCTTTCTTACAAAGTACTCTGGAACACCAATCAGACACACCACACGCAAGGAAACCTCATTTTTCTTGTTCTCACTGTATGCATTCCTCAATCTGTGATATTGTCATGGCATTTATGTGTGGAGTTCATGGTGGTGCTGACAAAAAGTCCCATTTGCAGCCGTATAATTTCAGATGAACGTCACAGAGGTATCAAGCAGTGCGAAAGGTTTCACTCGCTGTTTGTGCATATACGACTGATACTAATCTTCTGGTGCGCAGTAGCCTTTGCCGGAGTAAAATTTCTTTTACAGATGTCTATGAATATTGCACTTATTGCTTTTCTGTTGAAAAGGCACATTGATGTGATTTGTCCCAATGAAATAGTGCCAAATACAAGGCATGTTGAAATTATTATCATGTCATTGTTATCATGTCATCACTGTGCAGAAATTTCAACATATGAAGGGAAAGTGATTTTTGCTGTCCCATGTTCTGAACCCAGCAGAAGTTGCACGTGAAGAATAATCAATACAGTGATGTCATGTACATTCAGATCAATCAAAATCCAGTGGTCTGTATTTCAAAGCCCTTGCTAGGCATTTGAGAAGGAGTTATTCTTGCAAGACAAAAATTGTACAAGTGACTGCTGGCATTCTCCTGTTTGGTAGGACAGCCCACCCAATCACCAACTCGCCCCGACTCTGTTATAAAACCAGTCTGTTTTGTTTTGTTATTTTGTTTTGCTTTTGTGCATTAATGGTGTGTAGGCCATGTTATCTAAGATCATCCTAGCAAATCATCAGTCATCGTCAATGTCGAAGAAGCTTATGAAACAAAAGAGATTATCGTATGACTTTGCTGGAGCAATCATGTAAGCCCAGTTTAATGCACATGACCTCCTCTGTCAAATTATATACTTGATATTCCCTGCATTTTCTCTTTCCGTGAAGAAAGCTACTTATTTGCATTTGTCTTACTTTTGAAGCACACTTATACTCTTCTGAGAAACTGACATTTGTGCTCCGGTTAAGCAGCCTCTGCAAGGGAGACACTTGTACAGATTCCATTTCCCTTGATGCAGTCAGCAGCACGTGTCACATCATCTGTTAGGGACTCCATCCATAATCAAGCAGGAGCTAGAAATGTCGCTATGGTAAAAGGTATGTCTCCCCCATGTGCCATTATATTCCCAATAGGTCTACAGAATGTCTTACCAATGTGAGAGTAGACAGTTTCACATGATTGGCAAATGACTATCTGGTAATAATACACCAGTTTTCATGGGGCCACTTTTCAAACATGGAAAATAGTGTGATATTTTCAGCATTTTCACCTGACCTTTGACCATATGGCCTAAATCTTTTACTACAAAATCACTGTGTGGAAATGCTTTTATAGACCAAGTTCGATAAAGTGGGTACCTTCAGTCACTTCCAAAGATATGGAGAAAATGGTGTAATTTTAGCATTCTATCCTGACCTTTGCCCTTGATCTTTGACCCAGGACCCAAAACTCCCAAAGAGAATCATTGTCAGGTAATACATGTATACCAATATACTAAGTTTTCATGGAGATAAATTGAACCATTTCCAAGATCCAAAGGTGATGTATGAAATTTTAATATTTTCATTTGACTTTTGACATTTGACATTTGACCCTGTATCTGATGATACATGTACTGTATTCACCAAGTTTTATGAAAATACCTTCAGGCATTGCAGAGATATTGGAAAAATAGTGAAATCTTTGAATTTAACCTTGGTTTTATTAATTGTTGACCCTGAGATTTTGTAAACTTGTTGAAAGGCACAGCTTCACCCACTCATACACAGGCCTACTTATATGTCAAGTTTTGTTTGGATACCTCAAAAGTTCTTTAACTAACATTATCCACAAAATCTATTGCAGACAGATGGATGGACAACCCAAAGACATTATGTCCCTGGCAACACTTAATGGAGGCATAAAAATTGCATCCTTTCCATTTTCTGCCCTGTCCTTTGATGAGAAGGCATTGAAAATGGTTATTGATGTGGCGTATTCATATGAATTATGCTTATGTTTTTATTTTGATAAAATATATTTATGGATTTGGAGAAAATACACATAACTTTTTCTTTAGGATGCAGTCAAGTTTTTGTTGTTGATTTGATTTGATTTTTTTTTTTTTGTTATGGGGGGAATCATGGATCTGTAAAATTTTGCATAGATATCACAGGAAGTAACATCCATGGTATTGTATACGTGGTGCGGAGCAGCTTAGAGAGTTTGGGATGCAATGATGCATGTTGGGTAGTGAGGTGTCATGATCACATGATGTGCGATGATTGGAAAGGACTTGACGTACCCATGCAAGATTGAATATCATTCGTGATGCTTTTGTGATTCGGAAGTTCACGCCTAATTGTACTTGCACCGCCTAGTCATTTCCTTCTCCAGAGTAGTAGTAAAACTGATCGTCATTGAGATGTGATTAGTATTTCCAGAGCAATTGCCTGTCCTGAAATCATCAAACTGTCACCAGGGCTTGATCTCACATTTAGTGCTGAGTAGTCAGTTAATGTTGTCTTTTCCAACCACTGACTGTATACGCCATATATTTAGCTAGTCAAATTTTTCGCAAATCTGGACTAGTGACAATTTTGTGAGTGGTTAATTTCACGATTGTGAAGCACAGTACTGAATGTATGCGTGCACGTCACTTTCATGCAGGGACCAGAGTTGATATTTTCACATGTCTTTAAAATTCGTGAATAGCACCCAACTCGCGAAGATTACTAAAAATAAAAACCTCACGAAATATTTGGCGTATACAGTAGATCATCACCTGTTACCATTCATGGAAATTTTTTGTCATGGAATTAGAACTTTGATTTCTCTGTATATGTATTTTGATTAGGTATGCAAATTTGCTCATATTCGTGGTTGTGTTGAAATGCAGACTTGCAGGCCATTGATGTAAATGTGATGAACTATTATACCACCTCAGTCATTGATGATATTGACCCATTTTAGTTCAATTGCCTTTTAGAGTGGTAAGTAATTTGATTCTCATATTTGGTCTGGAATGTCATTTTTCTCGCTTGGCCTGGGGTCTGTTTCATGAAAGTCTTATGAGAGACTCTTTGCTCTAAGACACATCATGAAAGACTTCATGAAATTGATTTTGCTTCTCTTTTAAAGTCTCCCATAGCTGCATACAAGCAACTTTGGACATTCTGAGATTTGTGTAAAGACTTTTATGTAATGACTTCATGAAACTGACCCTTAGACTTTCTGACATGGTTGTGATGATATATTTTCTTGGATTCAACAGTGAAAAACAGCTGCATTTACCTGCATTTGTTTCAAACTTTCATCTTGTTTTTCCCTCCCTCAACACTTTCTTTTTCCAAGGGGAAAAATGAGAAGTATCTGTCATATTGAAATCTCACACTATTCCATTTCAGTTTATCTCTATCAAGTTCTCTTTAAAAGAACAGCAGGACTTTAAGGAGATTTGATGTACTGTATACACCATATATATTCAGCAAGTCTAATTTTTCGCCAATGTGGACTTCACGACAATTCATGAGTGGTTAAATTCATGATCTTGGAGCTCCATAATGAATGGAGAAATAGTATATGCATGCATGCCACTTTCAGTCAGGAGCAGAGTTGATATTTTCGCATGTTTTAAATTTGCAGATAACACCCGACTCCTGAAATCCATGAAAATAGAAACCTTGCAAAATAAACGGCCTATGCAGGATTCAGCTGTAAGATTGTACAATCGCTGATGAAGAGGTGCACTAATGACAAAGAGACTGAAGTCATAGATTCGTCTGTGATGATGTGTCTTTGAGAAGCGATGGGAATTTCATGTGTAAAGTTTCCTATGGAAATGGGATACTAGTAGCTGAATGCATTATTGATGCTAGGTAGGAAATGCAAGGTTGTGTCTGTCTTGGAAGAATAGATCATCGTGATAGTCAAGAGGTACATATTTTTATCTTATCCAAAGAAGACAACCGATGTAGAATGATGGTTGAAAATTCTTTCATATGTGTGAAAATTGCTAAGAATGATTCACACCATGATTAGACGTACGCTAGATATTTTGGGGTGGGAAAAAAAAGGTGAAACGGTGTTTTATGAGGAAGCTCTGTGTATCAATAGTGATATGTGTTCAGAGATATGATGTGTTTGTATTATATTGTACAGTGGACTGTTTGTATGTGCGACTGTTAGTTTCACCCATACATACTCAGTATACCAAATTTTGTATAAATCATGAAGTGCACATACCAACTTTATGTACATTTGCCTGAATGTGAAATAAATACAGGCTCTTTTTTTCTACAATTCAGATCCATACATGGCAATTCTTTTCTCATGTGGAAGTGAAGGACTTGCTGTGTGCATCCGTAATATTTTGTTTGCTTCTGATTTGTACATTATCTTATTACAGTAGCTCAGAACTATACCATTGTGAATAACTTTTTACTCCCTTTTTACAAAGGGAATGCATTTGAAAACTACATTTCATATACAGTCACTACATTGATGCAGAAAACTTTCATCAGTTGGGGAACTAAAGGTTGGTAGAAGCCTAAATTTCCTATTGTAGTCACTACATTGTATATCTTTTCCAGGTGCACTTAGAAAGAATACGACAGTTAGTGTACTCTCTTTCAGACACGAGTACATTTGGCGGAAGGTGAAGTGGTTGTTTGACTACCATGAAAGATGATCAGACAACCAAATACAGACGGCAATGCTGTACAGTGTACAAACTGTACTAGGTTTTTAGCCTAGTGATATTTTTGTTGCTTGTATTAATGGAGAAACCGATCTCTCTCCATGGTATAGGGGTATAGGGATCTTTAGTTACTAGTGTCATCCAAAATATTTATTGTTTCCAAACAAGTTACCCAAACAAGATGTTTTATTATGCAAACATACACACATACACACACACACACATGCACACACACACACACACATACACACACACACACACACACACACACACACACACACACACACACACACACACACACACACACATATATACACACATGTGCTTGAATAGAGAAAGCACTCAACCCATCCAGCTTTTGTTTGTTTGTTTCATTTTTTCTTTCTTTTTTTCCCCCAAATGGTATTTGGGATGCAAAGAATTGGGATAAAGTACATGGCATTAATGTTGGAAATCAGAAATACATAATGATTAGATGAAAGTCTGTGAATATGGGACTGAGGACCCTGAGGTGAGTGCATGGTGTGTGGGGGGGGGGGCATTTCATTAAGTGTTCTTTCAGTGATTTTCACTGACAAAGTTGCTCTCAGCCAATCAAAGGATTTCAGTCGCTTAAAACAATATTGTCAGTGACTGACAAGTTTCATGAAACATTGCCCTAGTCTTGAAAAGAACTCGTGAGGAAAACCAGGTGGGAGTGATATACTCAGTTTGGATGGAATATCTCGGGTGACAGAGAGAGAGAGAGAGAAGAGAGAGGAGAGAGATAAAGATATCAGAAAGATCATAGGGGTTGGTTCAGCTACTGGGACGATTTTGGTCTCCCGGCAATGTGGCAACATGACATGAACACAACCTCTCCACGAATTGGAAACGATCATTGATAACAATCGCGTGATGCAGAACAATGGGGTAAGACGAAATCAATCACAGGTTGTATATTTTACCACAACGAATGACTTGCATTCTCATAGCTTGAAAGTCGGGTTTTTGTTGTTTGTTTTGCTTTGTTTTTTGCTATGATGTAAGCAAGCATTGACGTACACTATTAGTTCTGTTCTAAACTTTTTGTTGTCGTTGTTGTTATAAGTCGGAAAGCATGACATATTTCGCAAGAAGGGAAATTTTGTCGTTCCAAAAAGGTTCGATATCATGAGGAAAAGAATAGTTGTATCTGTGAATGAGTTTAATACATTAACCCTAAAAAGACTGGGCTATTTTGGTAGCTCGAAAAACTGGGGGGGGGGGGGGCCTAAAGGGCCCCCCCTTAAGATCTCGGCCGTGGATTGCGCGATCGCCGCGAAAATTTGCACAAGGATAGTGTGCGATGTAATCTACAAGATCGTATATTTAAATTTTCCAAAATAGTCTTCTTTTATTTTATTTTGATTATTTATGCTAATTTATGCGAGAAATCAGACTCTTTGATATAAATCAGTAAATAAAGCTCCAAAAGTGCTCATTTTTGGTCTAATTATTCTTTGTGGCATTCTTAGGAAATGCACTTGAAAAAAAATTTGGTATCAAAATTGATTTCTTATTCATTTTATTGTTTCATGAATTTCTTTTGTATTTCTTTGTTTTTTCGACCTTTTGTTTTCGTTGTTTTTTTAAACAAAATTTGTGGCAGACACTTTTTGAAGCATAATACTCCTAAAACAAATTGATTTTAGCCATTGAGAGTAAAAATAAGCATATTTATATGAACCATGTGAAAAAACTCAATTTGCATTGACTTTGTACACAAAATCACATTTTTGAGCCATTTTCGGCCTCACATGCATGTACAAACTGTTGTGTAACTTCAGAACCGTACCCCCGGGCGTCACAAATTTGGTGTCAAAATGTGCGGGAAACTTGAAAGAAAAAAGTCATAGAGCATCGCGGCGAGAGCATTGCGTGTTGCAGAGTAATCGCGCGAAATATCGAGGGGGGTGGGGCCTTTTAGGCCCCCCCCCCCCCAGTCTTTTTAGGGTTAACGTTTGGGGAAATTCGGAACAGGGAAAGGTATTGATTGAATGATTGATCGATTGATTGATTGGTTGGTTGGTTGATTGATTGATTGATTGATTGATTGTTTGGTTGATTGGTTCATCGGTTATTTGATTGATTGATAGATAGATAGATAGATAGATAGATAGATTGATTGATTGATTGATTGATTGAGTTTAATTCCGCATTTCTTTTACAGACATATTTTATTACGTGTAATTCAATGTCATTTCAACAAACTAATCGAGTGTGATATCATTTTAATCTTACAGCTGAAACAGATTTTAATTCAAGTATTGGACACTATTCCATGATAATACAAAATGAGTATTCACCTCCAAGACCTCATGATCACATAAATAAAGTCGCAAACCTTAAAGCCAAGAGCAAGTCCAGGCACTCATATAATTGAAATTGGTCACAGAATTGTTTGATTTTATCTGTTGTTGATTTTTTTGTTATTTTTTGTGAGTTTTTTTGCTTTTTTTTCAGGGGGGGTTGTTCTATGAAACATGTCAGCATATTGTTGAATTTATTCATGTTGTTTATACTTATAATTTCCTATAGAGACTTTCATAATCAGGAAATTATAATCCTTGTTTGATGTATGAATGTTTACATGTGTTGAATGGGCGAATGAGATGAGTATTGATGGGTATCTATACACATGTGGGTGTGATGTGCATGTGTTTGTGTGTGTGTGTGTGTGTGTGTGTGTGTGTGTGTGTGTATAGGTATATTGATAACTATAGTTATCATTTTAAAGTAATAAATTTTGTACTTTATTTTTTCTCTTATTTGCGTTTTGATAAGATGCAATATACATGTATGGTTCTGTTAATGTTATATTTGTTATTGTTGAAAAGTTATTCATTCATATTTATGGTGTTTATTATTTATAAATATATGTATATATATATAAAATGTAATGCATAGTTTAGTCACCCGGCTACTCAGTACTACTTTGCTTATATTTATCAATAAACCATTATCAATTTAATTCAATAAGAAGAAGGAAAAGAAAAACTTATCCATCTTATTACACTCTACCCAAAACAAAAAAGGAAAGGGGAAACCCCCCCCCCCAAAAAAAAAAAAAAAAAAACCTGACAGTGATTTTTTACCGCGTTGCTTGCACTCTAAACAAGAAGAAAAAAAAAGGGGGAAGTGTTAAAACTATATGACTTTGGAACCCGCAGGAATGAGACACCAAACAAACAATACAGACAAAGAAACAAACAAAAGAAAACGAAACGATGACAAAGTTGATTAATCTCCAGTAACTGGAAGTCTGAGACCATTATGTTGGACACTGTATACTTCCTGTTTGAACTATATTCTCCTTTGATCGTCCACTTCTCGTCCATCCGGACACCTTCTTCCTTGACCACTATCAATTTTAACGACAGAATAAGAGTTTAACAGTCCCCCGAAAATATCGATTCATCAAACTGTCATAGAAATGTACTCATATGGTCAAGCAAACATTTCGTCTTAAAGAGATATCGATTCATCAACCTGTCATAGAAATGTACTTACATGGTCAAGCAAACGTTTCGTCTTCAAAGAGATGTATGGCTGCCAGAAGATATAAATAGGTGAGCAGAACGCTGTGAATTTCATCGTGCTCTTCTCAACATTCGATAGCAGAGACTCGTAACAGCTGACTCCGGCTTTTCGTCGACTACCTTCAAGGTGATAACGTAAGCTTCTTTGCTTTTACAGAATAATTGTAGATAAATGCTTATTTTGTTTGTGTGATATTGTCATTATTAAGCAGATATACTTGTTTATACAACTGCCTGTCGTTTTTGTATTCATATATATACAATTCACTGCCACCTATATGAAGGTATATAGGGGAAAGTTCACTTATCTCAGTTGGAATGATTACCATTTTTTTAGCCAGTCTTTATAACGTCAGATGAGGAAGAACACGTGCAGTGATGCTGTGAAAAAGAACAATATGAAACAAAACGCGTTTACGTAAAACGCACTATACTCATAATCAGATAACCAAAATGTGAGTATTTTATCAACTGTTTATGTCGGTATCGAATTAAGCGCCAGGAGCGTCCAAACACGGGTGCGCTACACTGCATCAGGTAGTATAGCTGCCCATTATACTATTGTAATTATCATATCATCTGCATATAATCATTACTTTATTGTCGTTTTTATATCGGAATCTATAAAGTAAGCAAATCAAAGTAAATTGATGCCTACATTGCACCAGGCAATTACCTGAGTGTAAATCATTCCTTTATTCAAATTATTGCAGTGTACAAACAACCTCCCAGTACAATCATGAAGCTCGCCCTGGTACTGCTCGGCCTCCTGATGACCGTCTCTCTCGGAAGCTCGGCCCCGAGCCGAGAAGACCTGAAGAAGGAAATTCTGGAAAGCCTGGCCAAAGGTAAAGGTTGCATCTGATCCAAGTAGTATGCGGGACAACTGTCCATTCTATTTCCTCTTATCTCTCAAAATGTGGAAAATATGTAACTGATGGAGATTGTAATAAGCATACTGCTATGGCTCTACGGCTGAAAGAAAATGAATACATTTTGATAGTTGTACAATATATATCGTTTTGTTTTGATTGTTTGTTTGTTTGGTTTTTTTTTTTTTGGGGGGGGGGGTAATAATACAAGAGTAAGCAGGGGACATCTGACAGACACAGAAAGTGACTTTGGGTGGCTGTATACAAATGGTTAAAAAAAAGAAGAAATCGAGCGATAATTGCCAATTATGAAGAGGAAGAGTTTGAGACAGAACTAGACACATATAGTTTGATATGGATAGGAGGAAAGGAAAATGTTACTAAAAGGGTAAAAAAAGAAGGTTTATATAATTATGGTTTGCAAACGTTGAAAAAATACGGTATAAGAATTGGTCGGCAGCATTTGACGAAAGAGGCAGCATTTGACGAAAGAAGAAAAAAAATCTATAGAATTAGAGTGATACCTGAAAAGGAAATTTTTTAGGGCCTATATCAAGCCATCTGAGTAGTCATCTAAGTGTCAAAACATCCGTCTAGTTAGATATAGGCAATATGCGCGATGTGTTCATGTGCTCTTAAGTATTATTTCCAACAAAACAGAAATTAATGGTAAGAGCCTTTGATTGCAAAGGTTAGTACTTGTTTTTTCTATACTATACTAATTGACTTCGAACAGTGAAACAGCCATCCCTGAGCCGTGGCTGTTGTAAATATTAAGGAAATTCTGTGCTAAATATAGCAGCTACAACTGTCAACAACATAAATAATACATGAAAGTTTATGTTGAGTCTGAGAGCGCATCGAGCATTGTGATTTATGATAATTTATATTCGTCCTCATTTGGTCTGCATGTAAAAGCCAACATGCAATAATACGGACTTGAAGAAAATGTGATACTAAAATAGACCATCAACTTGTTCCATCAATTATACATTCGGATATAGGCCTAATGGTTGATCTTTGTGTCTTTTGTTTTGATTGTTTTCTTTTTTTCAGGAGGAAGGCAATAATGATTCAGAACAATCAAGGTCAATGACCAATGATGAAATTGACACTCTTGTAACAATATTTTACTCTGCCATTGTGTTCACTGCAATTCCTCACGTAGATAACTTCCGCACCGAAGGCTTCTGGGATACTCTGAAGAATTATGGAAGCAAAGCTTTGGCAGGAGCCAAGAAAGGATGCGCGCTGGTAAATGGTGCATCCGACGCAGAGCTAGGTAAGCTATAGAAAAAAATAATAAAGCCGAAAAGGCAGACGCAATTCTGTTCAATTTCATTATATCAAATCATATTTAATTTAGTTCAATTCAATTCAGCTGAATCCAAATCAATGATTCCATAGCTCCATCGAAGAAAAAGTAATTTACAAAATCATATATGCACATAAAAAATGATTACATAATTATACACATTAAAAAAATGTATCTCCAATCAAATAGCTTAAATTTTTTAACGACGTGGTTTTGAACACAATAAACTGGTAGGGGTATTCCTTAGATACTATATTGATTAGCTGATAGAGTCTTGCATGAGTGAGCACACATTGAACACAAAATGGTAATACCCAAAAGTCACAAGAGTTATTTTTGGGATCTGATGTGAAAGAAGTTTCAGAAACAGTGCTAAAATCTTTAATGAATAAAGAATATGCATTTAGGTCATATCAACAGTGTAGGCCTACATTAGCAGTTCTTGTTTCATCTTTGCAGTGTGGAAACACGACAAAAATATTAGCCAATACCTCGTTTGTTCACACAACATAATGCTGTTTGATACACGTTGGTAACAATGTCAGGTGTAAATTCTGTCAATAAACTAAATTGATTTTGCAACTCTAGGAGCATTGAACGTAGCCGTTTCCCCCGACATTGTGTTCAGCCAACTATTATATATAGACATGATATAGACAATAATTCATATACTGGACGCATTGACAATGTAGAAAGATCAGTAAAACACTCTCTGAAGGTTTTTCGGAGAATGTAACAATCCGTTCAAAAGCTACAATTCAAGTTGTGGGATGATTTCATGTGCTCTTCCCTCAAAATTTTAACAAGAAATTTCACAAATGTTCATTAATCTGATGTTTTGACATTTTTTTTCTCTCATAATTTCTATATCCATGCGTCTTCCCATTTTATTATGTCTATGGTATGTATTTATTGCTCCCCGTCATCATTATTAGGTCCAAGACTTCTTAATCATGTCTATTGTAACCATCAAAAGTCTTAGTATTGTGATTTCTGGTGTGAAAAATATAAGATATTGACAAATGAATTCATGATGATTGTTAAGAGTGACAATGACGACAATGCACAGGGCTTGCGCTCCCACCCCTTAATTTTTGTTAAAGCAAACGAAATAAAAAAATAAATAAATGGAGCCCGTAAATAGCACCAGAAATATTTGTGCCCCCCCCCCCCTTTATGGAATTCCTAGATCCGCCCCTGACATTGGTATTATAAATTATCTTAGTAACATTGCTACTAATGTGATTATCGTATCTACAATATTGATGACACTTGTTATAATGATAATTATTGTCATTGTCATGCATCGTCATCATACTAATAATATCGTTTCCATCATATTCGCCAACGTTGCGTCTTTGCCGCTCGCATGTGACGCGAACACGCTTTGTCCGCCAGCCTTCCGTATGTCGAGGGCCTTTCCCGAGGCCGTGTCGGAGGAGGAATTCCAGGAAAACTGGGATCTCGGAACCATCATTGGCGGAGTTAAAGCAGGCTGCAGTATGCTTCATTAGAATCGTTAGGAGTCATTCGAAGTAAGTAATGCATATACACCCACCTTTTTCCCCCCATGATAATCTTTCACTTCCATTCAATAATACCAACAACGGCAATTCACTTTACCAAGGAGGTACTACAATATTCATCACTGGTCTTGTTTGTCATGCTCAATGAACAAGAATATTTCCTTTAGCGAGTAATATTTTAGCACCGTGGAAATAGGCATTTATGATGGTAAAAACGTTCATTTTTCATTGGTAAGAACAAACAAATAAAATGAAAATACATGTAGTACAGCGATATAAAAAAATGAAAGCATGTTATGTCTGGAATTTAAACATGACCATCCCCCATTCAGCTCCCCTATCTGCCCTTCCTATAACGTCATTCCCAGGGATGCAAGAGTGTACTAGTATATATCATACGCGCAGACAATTTATTACATAATAAGTAAATACGAATAATGCAAATGCATATAGGGTACATGCAGGTAATATGAGACTGCAGGTAATATGGCACGCGTGACTTAAAAACCCTTATTACTCCACCTGAACCACTTCCAAAATGCATATAGCGCCATCTATAATTTTATATCATCACTGTGCTTAGTTCTTGATGATTTTCCTGCTCGCTGACTGAAAGTTTGGTGAGAATATCACCAAATACTGAAAAGATATGTAAAAATTACAGTATTTTTTAGCCTTGATATAAGATTTGACATTTCACCAATTACACTGGTGTAAGTAAAGTTATTTTGTGTGAAATCAATTCTTTGCATTTTACGTAAGCTCATTGATTGGTTTAACCAAAGAAAGTGTGTTTTGGTCTATGTACTGTACTAAATATGTGTTATATGGCTTCAAAGGGGACCAACAAGACCCAACAAGCTGCAGGTAATATGAGACGTCAATATGGCGGACAGGTTTTATTGACATCTCTGATTTCAAGTGACTTGCTAATTAGATAGAAGCCAACATCAAAATACCCCATTTTCTTCTCTGACAGTTTTTATATTCAAAGTATATAAAAAATGTATCACAAAGTACAACACACAGCTATATGAACATGTATGTAAATTAATATTTGTGTACTTTAGATAGGGTGCTTCCAAATTAATGCCACAATTAATTTGGTGTGCTATAATCTTCAGTTTAAGTGTTATTTTATATGTGTTAGATACTGTACACGATTACTTCAAACATTTGAATTCACAATCAGTTTTAACCATAAAAGACTGGGGTCTCAACGTTTTGTGTGATATTTCCGCGGTTTTTATTATTTTTTATCAATTTTCTTTTTGCAACTGAGCTACTTTAGGCCAGGCCTAGCTCAGTTGCAAAAAAAAAAGAATAATAAAATATAATAAAATGCCCATCAGGATTATCTTTTTTTCTTTGAACTTTTGTGCAACATTTGATACCTATTTTGTAAAAATAAAAGTAAAAGACCTTTACGTAATAATCTCATGTCGGTAATGAAAGCTCATGTCGGCGTCAAATTTGAGAATTTCTGAGATTTGTGTACAAACACACGAAAAATTGCGTTTCATGCTTAAAATCAATTTTGGCTTAAAATTGTGTTATTTTTCTCAGTTTTAGATAATATTCATATGATATCTATCAAAATTAAATAGTCAAACAACACCAATAGAAAAAACTCATGAATTTAAGACATAAGATTGTCATTACAACATTGACACAATGTCTACCATGCACAGTCTTATATTACCTGCACATGCAGGTAATATGAGACTTCTGCGATGATGTCATAATTTGCATATTAACTGTCAACAAAAATATTTGATTGGTGCAAATGCTATATAAAAGGAAGGATGAATAGTTGCTAATTCCCAAAAACAAAGTTTGATGGGTTTCTCTGTATGCATCTTCATGCCATTTATGCAAATGAGCTTAATAGTCTCATATTACCTGCATGTACCCTAGCGCAAACACATTATACGCAGGTATGAGTACAAACATACAAAACACACACATACAGTATATGAAAAGAAATTAAGTAGATAATGATACGCAAATATATGAATACATTGTATTATGTATATACTCAATACCTTTATAAACAAGGTAAAAATCTCATCCGCTTGAGCTGTTCAAACGGTCGTAAAGCTCTGGACATAATGGATGTTATGGTAATAAGGGGTAATGTTTTCCAAAAATCAAGTGATAATAGTATGATGTGATTTTAATTCATCTCCTTTTTTCGTTATCTCTTTTTCTCTACAGATCGGCGACATAAGACATGGATGTTGGACATGGATATGGAATCAGACGCGAACGCTAGTTTAAAGTCAGATATTGGCTAATTATATATTTTTTAAACAATTCGTAATATTGAATTTAGACTCAGTTTCTTCTTTGTATTATCGACTTATTTCGTAATACTCCAAAGCCTAAAGGAGACGTAATTCTCATACATATAATGTGATCTATAGAGTAAGAGTGTGAAGAATATTCTGGAGGAATATTTTGTCACTTTGCTTCCTTTCAACGAGCTGAACATTATTTGTTTACTCACCAATGCTGAGTAATTTTAGTAACCCACCATCTCAATAAAATGATCATGAAATCATAATTAGTGAATGGAAAGTCAGTTGTTAATATACTACGCTTGTTGTGTGCTTGTGTGTGTGTGTGTGCTTGTGTGTGTGTGTGTGTGTGTGTGTGTGTGTGTGTGTGTGTGTGCAACTACAGAATGTAACTTTACTGAGCCTCTACTGGCTGGCGTCAATTCGGCTGAGATTTGAAGTGACGGGAATTCGTGTTCAACCACGTCTTATAGCTACTTTCTCTTTCCTGAAGAAGATGAAGTTTAAGTCGAAGAGAAAGAGTCGGTCCCGTTGTGGCTTGCTCATTCAGCTGGTTCCTTTGTGGCCACACACACACACACACACACACACACACACACACACACACACACACACATACACACACACATTGATTAATAGTTAGCCATAGATGTGGACTCTTACTCCCCGGTTAAGAGAGTGGTCTGGTATACGCCATACAAGGGACTGAGTGTGATCTACCTAAAATCTAAGATTGAATACTATTAAGATCATCTGTTTGGACACTTACACACATTCTTCGGATCATTACTCCTCTTTTCAGAAGCCAGCGCGATTGTACTTACCAGTCCAAAAATAAGTTAGTCTGATAAAAAAAGAGTAAAATCTTACGAGTTCAATGGTATAGGGCCTAAATTTGATCGAAATCAGATGAAAAATAAAGAAGTTATGAAATTTGGAAGTTTTGCTAATTTCTGCAAAACAGTTCTTGTACAGTGGATATAAATATGCAAATGAGTGAGCTTACCATGTCATAACCTCACAATTTTTCATTGATTGTGTACACACAAAAAAAAATGACGAAAATTCAATGTTTCTGTCATTGAAGTCTGAAACATGATGTTATTCCTGGTTGAATAACTTCATCAGAATAGTGATCAGTTACATATCAGGATTTGAGCCTCAGGCATAATTGCGTTTGAATGAAAAACCTAAAATTTCAGAATTATGTACAAACTATAGGGCGGCAAGTTGTGAGGGGATGACAGGCTCACTTTGCCATTTGCATATTCATATTGACCGTTAAAGAACTGTTTCCTAAAAAATCTAACTTATGTTTGGACTGGATTTCCCCTTTAAAGGGGAATTTACCCGGCCCAAACATACATTTAGATTGAGTGAATGCAGCAATATTAGTAGAACACATCAGTAAAAGTTTAAGGAAAATGGTACAATCCGTTCAAAGGTTATGCATTTTTGACATTTTTGGTGATGAGACCGCTGGATTAGAAGACTACTACAATCCGTTCAAAAGTGATTAATTTTGGATATCTTGGTGACTGGATTGGAAGACTATATACTGATCATACTACATCACATATGAACTTACACAACATCACATCACATAATTATGACAACATCACAACAAGAACAGCACAACAATTACAACAGCAACATCAGCGACATCACAGATGAAGCTACAACATAAAGAAAATATAAAGAAAATTCCACAAAATATCATTTCATTCAAGTCACCTACACATTTCCTGGGCTTGTACTGACATTTTATAGGCCTACAGTGTATGTCACGGGTAACATTTTCATTGATATTACCCTGCAGCAATTAAGGGGAAAAGGGATGTACAAAAGTAACATTTTATTGTACTAAATTATCGGACAAAAACACTTTTACTTAAATGTGTCCACAAACAAATAGGAAATATCTATAGTGCTTAGGGCAAGATCGACGCATTTGGGTGATATCATCGGTCTCCAACTATATAAGAGAAAACATGGGAAAAGTGTGGAGGAAGCGGATGGTATATTATGCTAGTAAAAACTGACACCACGGGTCCTCTTTATCATCGCATTTATAATGTACATGTATTCACTGAACTCAACCCCCACCCCGAAGATAGATCAGCAGAAGTATGACTGCTCCACATGCGTACATTTCTTTATCCATATCTCGACACACCGCGAAGGCCATCCAAATACGTACGAAGCTAGCCCATGTGGAGCCGGGAAATGTGCAAACACCGGGAAATGTGCAAACGCCGGGAAATGTGCAAACGTCTTGCCGGTAAGGGTGCAAACGCCGGTAAATGTGCAAACGTCTCGCCGGGAAATGTGCAAATCTCTAAATTTCATCAACGGGAAATGTGCAAACGTGACGCCGGGAAATGTGCAAATGTTCAATTTTGCCGGGAAATGTGCAAAAGCCGCCGGGATAATGTGCAAACCGTTCATTTCACCTATTATGTACAGATGGAAGAGAAACTCTCAATCAAACCTGTGGATGAATCATTGCTTCCTTTACCACATGTCGTAGCCCCCATCCTGTCTATAGCGACTTGTCTTTTTAAACATTTTCAACATTTTCTTGTAAACCCCACAACGGATTTTCACCAGATTTGGCAGATAGCATCTTAATAGTGATGTGGTCGTAATTTGTTAAAATGAGCCCCCCCCCCCCACCACCACCACCACCGAAGGGGGGGGGGGGGGGGGAGCCTCAGAGTCCCTGCACTATGGATTTTTTTTTCTCTCTTGTTCTGCCGAACCGAAAAAAGGTTGATCTAAGTCAGTGCTTTGAATACATTAATGACTGAAATTTCATTTTTGATTATAGCGGATCCAGGGGTGCCCTGATTTTTTTTTTTTTTTTTTTTTGGGGGGGGGGGGGGGGGGTGATGCAGAGCCCGAGGGGGTTGTCCACATTTTCAGCATCTTCTCGATAAATCTCATGACAGATTATCACCAAACTTGGCAGAATGCATCTTTACAGTGATAATAACAATGATCCAATTTTGTTAAAATGAGTCCTACCCCCCCCCCCCAACCACCTAAGGGGAGTGGGCGGGGGAGATGAAGTGTCGGATCCCTAATCATTGGGATTTTTGTTTTTATCTTCTTCTGTCAAACCAGAAAAATAAAGGTAAGTTAGTGATATATGAAGACATTAATGACTGAAATTTCATGTTTGATTATGGCGGATCCAGGGGTGCCCAGACTGGGGATTGGGGGGGGGGGGGGGATTTTCCACATTTTCAGCATTTTCTTTAAAAATATACGACGGATTTTTATCAAAGTTGGCAGATAGCATGTTTATGGTAGTATGATCTTAATTGATAAAATGAGCCCCTCCCCTCCCGCCAAAGGAGGGGGGGAGGGGGTTGAAGCTTCAGAGTCCCTAAACTCTGGATTTTTTTTTTTAGAAAATTGAGAAAAATTTGATTTGAGAAAATGAGCCCCCCCCCCCCCCTCCCCCCACAAACACACACATACACCGCTGGGGGGGGGGGGGGTGAAGCCTCAGAGTCCCTAGTCTATACTGTGGAATTTTATCTTCTTCTGCGGAACAAAAAAAAAGATAGGGCTAACTTAGTGCTATATGAAGACATTCATGACTGAAATTTCATTTTTTATTGTGGGGGATCGAGGTATGTCCGTCTGTTTGAGAAATCTTTGACGGTGGATTTTTACCAAACGTGGGAGGTAGCATCTCTAGGGTAATAGAATCCCACTTTGTTCGAAGGGGCAACAAGTCCAATTTGTTCCCCTTTCCCCAAAGCGGGGGCTAAGAGAGTAGCCACCACGTTATAAGCAGACGTGAAATTTCATCAAGGTAGGCCAACCTTCCAAAAAATGTGATAAAATTGTGTTCTACTCTTAGTTGTACAGAAAATTTCTTGAAATATGTAGGCTTATTCCTTTTGTCATGCTTAGGGTTTTCAAGAAATACCTGAAATTTTTCGGTTCTACAGGAGATTTAAAAAAAAAAACAGAGTTTAGGGACTCTGAGGCTTCAACTCCCCCCTCCCCATCCCCTCCTCTTCGGCGGGGGAAGGGGGATCATTTTAATACTTCAAAATCAAGTTAGGTGAAAATCCGCTACGATTTTTCAAGAACATACAGAAAATGTGGAAAATCCCCCTCCTCACCCTCACACCTCCTACCAGCTAGGGCACCCCTGGATCCGTCATCATCAAACGTGAAATTTCAATAACTACGGTGTCTGCATAGCATTAACCTAGTTCTATCTTTTTCGGTTTGACAGAAGAAGATTAAAGATTCCAGAGATTAGGAATCTTTAAAAGCTTCAATCCCCCCCCCCCCCCCGAAAGGGGGCTAGGGATCGAGGAGAGTTGAAGCCTCCCCCTCCCATGGCCTCATGCCCTGCATCCCTGGATTTGCCATTAAACTCGAATTGCTGTCATCAATGTCTTTATAGCACCAACCAAGCTCTACTTTATTTGGTTATATAATATAAGAAGAATTTTGATAAAACCGTAGTTCTGGGACTTTGAGGTTCCTCCCCCCCCCCCCCATTTTTTTTTTTTTGGGGGGGGGGGGGTTATGACTAATCTAAACAAATTGAGATCCCATCGCCATGGTGCTACCTGCCAATTTTGTTGAAAATCTGTCAAGGATATTATTAAGAAGAGGTTCATGCGCAGTTTTGACATGGAGTTTATCTACCATCTTTGTACAAAGTATTGCTAAGGTAAATGGTTTGCACATTTCCCGGCGACGTTTGCACGTTTCCCGGCAAAATTGAACTTTTGCACATTTCTCGGCGTCATGTTTGCACATATCCCCGTTGATGAAATTTGCACATTTCCCGGCGAGACATAATTGCACATTTCCCGGCGTTTGCACATTTCCCGGCAGCGTTTTTTTTTAAGACGGCACAGATTGTGGCATGGCGCGTGTTAAACCTATGGGAAAAACGTTGGGTTAGGGTTTTTGGTTATGGTTATGGTTAGGGTTAGGGTTAACACACGCTTCCCGGCAAGACGTTTGCACATTTCCCGGCGGCGGCGTTTACACAATTCCCGGCGGCGTGTTTTTTTTAGACGGCACAGATTGGGGAAACTAAAAATCTATCGGGGACCCTATCCCTAAACCTAACCCTAATCCTAATCCTAACCCTAACCATCAAACCCTAACCCTAACCCTAACCCTAACCCTAACCCTAACCCTAACCCCAACCCTAACCCTAACCCTGTCCCTAAC
Organism: Diadema antillarum; assembly: GCF_040938485.1. Taxonomy (NCBI): domain Eukaryota; kingdom Metazoa; phylum Echinodermata; class Echinoidea; order Diadematoida; family Diadematidae; genus Diadema; species Diadema antillarum. The sequence goes on from NW_027271384.1 coordinate 426,090, forward strand.
CATAACCATAACCAAAAACCCTAACCCAACGTTTTTCCCATAGGTTTAACACGCGCCATGCCCCAATCTGTGCCGTCTTAAAAAAAAAAACGCTTCCCGGCGAGACGTTTGCACATTTCCCGGCTCCACAGCCCACCACTGAACGTTATATAGTAGTATACTCGGTGGCGGCGGTGTGAAGGACTGACACGAACGCCCACGTATGTATTATTCTGCCATTTAAGATTTATACCCCAATATAGACAAGGTTTCTAATTCCTAGAACGAGTGTATGTAAATATGTAGCCTGCTTTTAAAGCGAATACATAGCGCTAGCTTAGGCCTATCAAATTTTCGCTATTTTAACGTTATCTTATTTCTTCGGTCCCATATGTTGGTATTCGTGTGTGGTCATCGTAAATCAACCGCACCAGCGCGCAACGAGGCGAGCGAGCGAGCGACCCTTGCCTAGCTAACCTGTTGCTAGTGCTAACTGCGACCAGCCCGAACGCGAAGCGTAGACTGTGTACAAGGAGCGCTCCGGGGTGACAGCGACCCGACCCAACACTACCTACAGCGCCGGGTTACGGGGTGTAATAGTGTTGTGGAAACTGCGACCAGCAGCCCCATCCGCCATATCATACGCATACCATACGCTAAGTATATGGCCTATGCGTATGGGGCTGCTGAGTGCTGGTCGCAGTTCATGAGTTACAAGTTGTGTAACTTACTAGTACATGGTAATACTAACAATAGGCCTACGTACTGAGTATTTGGTACTGACTGGTATTAAGCAACCAAGGCAAAATCGTGAAATAGGCCCCACCGCAGTGTGCGTGTACCTGGTTAGCAAGCAAGGGTAGGTCCAAAAAGGGTTAGGGTTTAGGGTTAGGTAGGGTTGTCTTTTTGCCATTAGATTAGTCGAGGGACATTAGGGAGTCCTTCCGAGAATGAAAAGTTGAAGACAAAAGCAAAAAACGGGAGAAAGGGAGGACGAAAGATGCTATGCTGTGGAAATCGGCCCCACCACTGTATCAATCTCGCGTAAACGCTGTTTGGTGGGGCCGCATTCACGAGTATTATACTAGTCTATGGAAGGAAGCCCCACTGCCATGCTTACCTACCGATGAACGCCACACGATGGGGCTGAATTCACGAGTAGGTGCCTAGTATAAACAGGCGAGCTGCTGTAGTGTAATATGGACACGCAGTGGTGGGGCCTATTTCACGAGTATGCCGCACACCTGACCAACTCGGACCCGGGGCGCTCGTAGCTCCTTGTACACAGTTATACTTTCGCTTTCGGGCTGGTCGCAGTTGAGTTAGTAAGTAAGCAGCTAATGTTACTTAGACTGGACAGAAAATCTGTCTGTCCGGAGGAGTTTTTTAATGATTTAGGGATTTTATTTTTTTTTTTCTCTGAGTCTTATTATTATTTTTATACATTTGTATGGCGTGAATTGCATCACGGCTTAGCTGTAGCTCCTCGCGATTCCGTAAAGCCAGACGCAGTCTCCGCGAAACATTCATATAGGTCTATCCCCGACAAGATACACTACAGTCAACAGATCGATCTTTCAGCCAAGTAAGCGACCTACAACTACATCATCTACATGATATGCCACATTCCACCACCTCTGCCTGCCTGCCCTGCCTGTCTGTCCCTGCCCTGCCCAGGGCCCAGCCCCATCTCTTTTGAGCATCACCATGCACCAGCACCAAGCTATGTGTAGGAAAGTCTACTACTAGTACATACTACTCATTGACCACCTATTTTTAGATCGACCACCCTCGCGCAATGGCTTTCTTGCATATAAAATCAAAAGTACACGTGGGATGGGGCGCAATATGCGGGAACATTCGAACATGAATACAAATCAAGAGAAATTAGGGGGATTCAGGTAAATAACCTATGGAAACGGGAGGAAAAAGAATTTAAAATCCTCATTAGTAATACAAATAATTATTGGTAACAAATATTTTGCCTTTCACTGGATTTACTTGCTTTTAAAGGGAAAATGGGTGGTGGATTAAAATGATAAGCTTGCGCCAGTGCACAGTGAAAAAAAGTCACTTGCGTTTGTCACCGAGAATTTCTGCATGTACGGTACGAGTCAACAATCTGAGCCTCGGATATGAACCTGCGGTATGTTCTGCCTTGATTTTAATGAATATAAGGTGAAACTGAGGGATATTTTCTAAGATACAAGGTATTTAATCAAAGAGTGGTCTATGAGTAGTAGGTGCAACTATTATGTCAAGTCTACGATCAGGTCAATTTGCACAATGTCAATGGTTAATTACCCGTGCATAAGATCGTGAGCTGAGCATGATCAGGAGTCGCCATACTCGTGCCATTTGCCAATGAACTCGTATGAAATAGCATATCAATGTGCACTTAATATAAGTGGCTGGTGCATGAGGAGTGGGAGGGAACTCATTCCAGTCCAATCTTCCAATCCTGTAGCTGTGCTGCACTGAACACAGCACTATTTGACAGGACATGATGCTAAGATGATTATTAAGGTACGCTAAGGCCCTTTTTGTTTTGTTTTATTTTGTTTTTTTTAGGGTCATACGTAGTAACAGAGTGGTACAGGAGTAGTATTATCAAATGCATGATTACTGCCTGTGGATTTATACGATATTGCCTACAACCATTCACATTCAGTGAAATGGCTGGTATATAGTTGTCCTTGAGTGCCTGCAGTCAATTGCTGCTATACAAGACAACTTTGCTGTAAATGTTGCCAATAGCACTAAATCAACAATGCTCAGTTAAACTATCCATGGCATGATGAGTGCTGACTACAGACAGTTTAATTCTTGGATTAGTTACATCTAATACATTGATAGGTTTCCAGGTATCTATAGATGTAGATGTCTGATGACACAATCATGTTTGCACAGATATATGTTAACTGATGATTAGACAGAGAAGGGAGAGGAAAAAACAAAAGGTGAGAGATGGCATGTATTGAAGTGAGTATTAAACAACAAGGAAAAGATATAGTTTAATGAGGACATAGAACTGGAAGTACACTTTTTGATAAACAAGCATTGTAGTTTTAATTTTCTTGTTTATTTCATGAACACTTTGATGATTAGGTAAAGACTTGAAAAGGACCAGCCTCCCCAAAGAGATCACCATGGTTGTTGTTATGAGACTGGCGAGGTTTGGCTGCACCAACAGGCCCTTCTTCCACATTGTCGTCATCCACAACAAGTTTGCTAGGAACAGTGGCCGTGCCCTCGAACAGCTCGGAACGTATGACCCAATGCCAAACAACCACAATGAGAAGCTCATAAGCCTGAATGTGGAACGGATCAAATTCTGGCTAGCCAGTGGTGCTCAGCCGTCCACACCGGTCTCACATCTCCTTGGTGAGCTATTTGGCTGATTCATTCACAATTTGTCTGACCAAAGGATGCTGCAGACATTCAGTGTAGTAGTTGCAGAGGCAAACAAGATTGCTAATTGAAAGCAAAAGAATGTTACAGTGCACTCCTGTTATAACGAACACGGTTATAACGAATTCCAGTTACAACGAAGAAAATATTCAGGCCACAACATTATTGGCTCTACATTTTTTATCTTTTATTTGTTCATTTATAACGAATTTTCGATAGAACGAAAGAAAACTGTCAGTCCCGAGGACTTCGTTATAACGGGAGTCCACTGTAAGGCAGAGGCATAATGCAATGAAGATGTTCCATGACAGATTTGTTTTTTTTTTTTTTATCAATTGTCATCCTCTGTACAAATGCATTTGCAAGATCACAACTGCTATCTACGTTTTAGCAAACATGTTGGAAAAAAGGAACCAGTAGGAATTGAACCTGTCATCGGGCAGCTTCATTACCACTATCAGCATTTACAGTCGTACAAATTAATTTTGTATGGAGGATGACAATTGATAAGACATCTGACGTAGAACAACATATGCTAATGTTGCACAGATTGATTTCAAAGTTTTTTTCAAAGTTTTTCTTCATGTGTCTCTGTGTTTGCCATTCTAACGAATTAAAATAGAAAACAGGAATTTATGTACCAAATCATTACAGAGTTGCTGTAAATTAGCAATGACTATTTAGGGGGAGTGAGTTGAAATAACAAAATCAATGACAAAAGTTCAAGTTCTGTGACTTTATTTTTCTTTGGCCATTTTAGTGAAACTTCCGCAATTTCAACTATGAACTGCGTCATGTCACCTGTTAAACTGCTCACAGACAGTCAAAGCAGTCAGTTGCAAGATTGAGAAGATTATTTTGACCATTGTCTGTTTCTCAATTTCTCTGAACAGGTCTTTCAGGCTTGCTACCAGTCCACCCAAGGACATATGTTTTAGCAAGGAGAGCGAGACATAAGACAGCCATGAAGGAGAAGGAGGCAGCTGCAGCTGCTGAAAATGAAAAAGACGAAGACAACTGAGGAGATTTTCAATACTCAATAACTGTGAATTGGACTTGGTGTGATCCAAGACTTGGACTTCTAAAGAGAGTGCTGTGGAAGCATTGCACGATTTTAGCTCTGCAATACACAAAGTTTTATGGCTTTAAAGGGTGTGTACAGTTCTGGTTGAGGTGAGGATTTAGCATTTAACGTTTTGTGAGATATTCAGAAACCTCTCTATGAGATGTCAAATAGCATGCAATTCTAAGGGGTATCAAAAGTTTATTTGATGAAATTCGGTTTTGAAATGGTTGAGATATCCAAAAACAAGGTGAAACAAAGAGATCCTAATAAAAGGAGTGGCCTGTTGCAGTTTATTATCATAAACATTGAATCCTTCTTAAAATTACATGCTCTTTCCTATTTCATAAGAGGTTTCTCATTATCTCACTTAGGAATGTTCAAAACATGAATCCCCACCTCAACAAGTACTGTACAGTCCCTTTAACCAGTTGAGGACGGGCTGATTTTGCTACAACATGCAATTCCCATAGACACTTGCCCAAGTATACTCTGGACTCGTCAGGGAGTTAATGCCACAATGAATCACAACTTCAGACATTGCTTGGTATGACGGTATGACAACGCGAGTCCAGCCTCTGTCTACACACTTGGGAGGCTACCAACAACGAGCTAAATGTCAAAATTATGTATGTACTTTTGAGGATTCTGCTCAAGAAGCCAATGATTTCTAGCAGAGGAGATATGTTTATGGCAATGCATGTAACCATTTGGTTCAACATCAGATTTTGAATTCATGTTTTGTTTGGGGATGGGGGTGGGGTGGGATGAAGGATGTTCCTTTCCTGTATATCTTTGCTCTGGACCATAACCCAGTTTTAAGACTTGAAAGCATTACCTATGACATCCGATGGGAAATTCCTTGTTACAATTGTATAAGGTGGAGGGGAATCATTCCATCCCTTATTAAGACAGAGAGTGGAGGTCATATACAATGTGTTAGGGATTGCTAACTCAAGCATGTAAGTGACCCCATTTCACTCCTCATGAAGAGCAGCTTGCCAGGGCGGTAAAATAGTCTGCCCCACTTACATACGAAAAACGTGTGAGAGATGCCAGCCCCTTGCGGTCCCCCGAGGTGACTAGCAGTAGCTGACAAGTGGTATCAGCCAGGAACATGTGCTGTGTGAGAAGTAGCATCTCATTGCAAGCAATGAAACCATTTTCTTGGCAAGTAACTGGTCTATGTAACCACACTGTGATACAATTACACACCGAGTACGCTATTCAAATTGGCACTGTGTGTTTTAAGTCTGCCCTCAAAATGAATTTTCACCTGTGAAAATATCCAAATGAAGCATCACTTTGGTGTTTATATACAATTCATACACAGTACATACATTGCTTGCCTGTGCTCAAGGGCTTGAATTATCTCTGTTATTAAATTAGAACAATGAGCATTCACTGTTTTCACAAGATCTGTACATGTATTGTGAAATGTCAAACTGTGCTGTGTAGGACTGTACATCTTGTATATACATGTTTGTACATATACCAAAATTTGGACTAATCAATGTCATCTTTTCTGGGCCTGAACAGTTTAATCTTCCAAAGTATGATAGAAGCTTTAATGATCCAACCCCATGAAGTTGAAGCAAAATGTAAAAAAGAAAAGAAAAAGGAATCACCTGTTGTTATGTGTGTCTAATGTCTGTGTGTGCATTTTTTTTTTAATAAGACCAACATTAGACAGAATTACCAATTGTAGTGAAAGTTTGGAGAGTACTGTACGTGTATTTCCACGAGGACCTGCTGAGGCCCTGCAAAGTCAACCTTTTTCTATAAGCCAGTTTGGAGTTTGCACTTTGCACATGAGCATAAAAATGTCATTTGTACCAACAGGCATGTTGGTTTTTACTTTCACTGAAATGAGTATCTGTAACAAAATTATCATTTGTGTCACCCTTATATGATGCTTGCCAGCACATCCACTAACAACAAGCATGGTATTTGGCAATATTAATTGAAAAAGTTTGTTAATACAGTCAATGCAAAATAATGAGTGGATGCTTCCCAAAGTTTGAAGGACCATTCCATTCAGCTTGCCTACTAAAGCTCATTCTTTGTTAGAACAGGAGTAATAAATTTTATAAATTGTTGTCTAGAAAGCTTATGCATTATATCACTTTGAAAATGAGTGAAGTGCCTAACCAACTGAAAAAAAGGAAAGGTCATTCATGTGTACCAATGTGTGCATGAGCTACTAGAGTGTAACTCCGACCTGGCTTATTGACTGCTCGTACATTTTATCACTTTTTAGCTCACCTGAGCCAAAGGCTCAAGTGAGCTATTGCGATCGCCCTTCGTCCGGCGTCCGTCGTGCGTCGTGCGTCGTGCGTCGTCCGTCGTCCGTCGTGCGTCGTGCGAAAACTTTTTACATTTTCATCTTCTTCTTGAAAACCCCAAGACCGATTTTCATCAAACTTGGCAGGTAGCATCCCTAGGGGGTTAGGAACTCAATTTGTTAAAATGGGCACCATGCCCCACCCAGGGGGCCCCCAGGGGGGCCCAAACCCCCCAAAATTAAGGAATCTGTAAAAATCTTCTTCTCTAGAACCAGAAGTGATAGTGCTTAGTTAATACTATGAGTTAGTACATTGATGACTGTAGTTTCAAGTTTGTTCATGGCAGAATCAGGGGTGCCCCCCTTGGGACCCAGGGGAGGGGGGTGGGGAAGGGTTCTAATGGGGCCTAAATTGTACATTTTCATCTTCTTCTTGAGAACCCCATGACCCATTTTCACCAAACTTGGCAGGTAGCATCCCTAGGGGGTTAGGAACTCAATTTGTTAAAATGGGCACCATGCCCCACCCAGGGGGCCCTCATGGGGCCCAAGCCCCCCAAATTAAGGATTCTGCAAAAATCTTCTTCTCTAGAACCAGAAGTGATAGTGCTTAGTTAATACTATGAGTTAGTACATTGATGACTGTAGTTTCAAGTTTGTTCATGGCAGAATCAGGGGTGCCCCCCTTGGGACCCAGGGGAGGGGGTGAGGAGGGGTCCTAATGGGGCCTAAATTGTACATTTTTATCGTCTTCTTGAGAACCCCATGACCCATTTTCACCAAACTTGGCAGGTAGCATCCCTAGGGGGTTAGGATCTCAATTTGTTAAAATGGGCACCATGCCCCACCCAGGGGGCCCCCAGGGGTCCCAAACCCCCCAAATGAAGGAATCTTTATAAATCTTCTCTAGAATCAGAAGTTATAGAGCTGAGATAATACTATGAGTGAGTACATTAATGACTGTAGTTTCAAGTTTGTTCATAGGAGATCCAGGGGTGCCCCTCTTGGGTAGGGGGGGGGGGGGGTGGTTGGAAGGGTCCAAATGGGGGCCTGAATTGTACATTTTCATCTTCTTCCTGAAAACCTCATGATGGATTTTTGTCAAACTTGGCAGGTAGCATCCCTAGGGGGTCAGGATCTCAATTTATCAAAATGGGCACCATGCCCCACCCAGAGGGCCCCAGGGGGCCCCAATCCCCCCAAATTAAGGAATCTTTAAAAAAAATTGGGCCTTTATTGTACATTTTCATCTTCTACTTGAGAATGCCTGGTCAAATTTTGGTAGAGCTGTGAATAATTTAGGTTAGTGACTGCGTGAAAGGTGAACTTGCGATACTCAGGTGAGCGCTAGACCCGCGGGTCTCTTGTTTTATCATACTGCAGTTACGAATTGACAGATAGAAAGAAATGTGCAATGTGCATAATTCTGTCAACAAGTGTCCTTATGTGTTAGTACATGTACATTGTGCATGTACAGCATGATTTCTCATTCATACAGTACTGGCATTCTGCAAAATACACTGCACTCTTTGTACACACACCACAGTGTACTGTGTACTGTACGTAAGCTGTTATTTTTGCGAATTAGGAGGTCAAGGACATTTTCGTGAGGTGTTATTTTCGCGATTTTGACACCTTGGCTATTTTAAGTGCACTAATGCCTGTCAGTGTGAGAAATTTTTTTGTGTGGTTAAATTCGCCGTCCAACAGTGATTCACGAAAGTCATGAAAATAACAGCTTATACAGTATGTAACTGTTCAATTCTTGAACCACATTATACTCGAACACTGTACGCAATACAAGCAGGCATGCACCCACAGTAACACACACAAATGCAAACTTACACGAACATGTTTGGTAATCTCATGTGACGTTTAAGATTCCAGATACATGTGTGTGGAATTTCTTGACATGTTCTGCCATCCTTTTGTCGAATGGTAAATTTGTACAATCACATATGCAATGTACGAGTCACCTCAGCCAAGTATACTACCAGGTACATTGTACATCAGATGCTGGCCAAAACGGAATTCCATAATGATCCCTCACATCCCTGTCATACCTACTGCATTAGTGCAGACAAATCTTGCTACAATGTAGCAATGTTAGGGATTGATCAGAAATTAAATTCTGCAATGGAAAATGCCTTCTGTTACATGACACAGACCAGTCTCATGAGCAAATTAGTTTACAGCTGGATTTATTTGATGTGGTCATAATAAAAAAAAAAAAAAAAAAAAAAAAATGAACAAAGAGAAAAATAGTATTTTATACCTGTGTGTACAATGTCTTAAGTATATACATTGTACTACATTGTTTTTCCACATGTTCACTTACATTTCCTGCAGAAGTGAAGTTTATATACATCAGTACTGCAATGATACATGATACATACACCTATACATGCACTTTTATTGCTCTGAAGTGTGCAGTTGTACTGTAAATATTTGATCACACACATACACGTAGAATACCCTGAATATGTGAAGTACACTGTCCATGGTACAATGTATTACATGTACCTGTATAACATTCTGTTTTAGCATGTACCTTGAAAATACATTCAGCAGTACCAAGAACAATATACATTGTACCACGTGGGACATCCTTTGAAAGCCACATAAACTTCAATGGGAAGACAGAGTACATGTACACTACATGTCCCACACAATCTACAATAGTATCACCAGTAGATGAACTGATTTTGGTACTAAGTACATGTACTCATATGCTTTAATGGACCACTTTTCATATGTGTATACGTGTATATGTATGTATGTATGTGTGTATGTATGTGTGTGTGTAGTTGTATGTATGCATGTGTGTGTGTGTGTAAATATATATCCCATACAGAGAGAGAGAGTGCAGGTGTCTGTGTAGCATCACCACCACTTCCACTGAAAGCGTATTCTTTCTTTGTAATCTTTCATTAGCAACTTTCACAATACACGCAGTCAAAATGACATGTCATGTAACAAAAATAACTATTATTTACATCAGACCATCACATATGAAGAAAAAAAATATGATTTCCAAGCTGAAAAAAAAAATACATGAACCAATCAATGGCAATCACATGCAACTGACACACAAGCATGGAGCTCTTCTATGAGCAATACAGTGGAAACTCGATATAACGAGATGGTCGGGACCGAGTCATTTTCCTCGTTATAGCCGATATCTCGTTATATCAGTAGGCATAAAAAAGGCATAACATAAAGACATTAATTTGCACATGTGGGACTACCCATCATATTTCAATCAATACTGATAACTTGATATTGTGTGTGAGGGAATTACTCACCTTTATGGGTAAGAAGATGTTTTTCGCCAAGGAAATCCAATATCAAGAATGTGTTTCTTATTTATTGTAGATGTTTGAATTTGTAAATTTAATAGCTTGCGATTGTATCAAGATCGTCTGTGGATTGGTATGTGGTTACCGGATGGGTGTGTGTTGTGTGGAAAGCTTGAAGATGGTCTGCACAATGCTGTGTGTGTATGTGACACATTCTGTATGTATATTATGACTGCGTGTGTGTGTGAAGATGGGGAATTCCCTACGTAGAAGGCCAATCACAGCATCAGATTGCCTCACACCTGCTAAACGTTATGATGATGTCATTATGGCCGTCCCACCACATTTTCTGCATGTATCAGTGTGCGCGCACACACACACTTACACGTACAACATGCAGTGCTAGCTGGAGTGCACTGAAGAAATTGATTATGTGTGTACAAGACAGTTTTTGGCGCATCAAGCTTTACAATCTCGGAAGATGATAGCACTAGGCAAAGTAAAGCTTTACCGAAGGCATTTTGCTTTACCTCGCTATAGCAGGTTTGATTGACTATGTTTTTCTTTGTTTGGAAGTCACAAAATTTATCTCGCTATAGCAGTTATTTCGTTATAGCCGATCTCGCTATAAGAGTATCATTTTACATAGACTTGTGTGGAAGGAAATTTGGGACCGGGAAAATTTCCTCGTTATAACCGATATCTCGTTATAGCAGTGTTCGTTATACCGAGTTTCCCCTGTACAATATGTATGACACAAAGTTGCAAGACGAAACTGATTGATGAAACGATGACATTAAGTTGTAGATGATGTTGTCAGGATTGTGATAACTTGACTGAGGTGTTTATAGCAAATGAATACAATGCACTCCCATTTTAACGAACATGATTACATTGTACAATGAAATTCTCATTACAATGAAAGAAAACTGCCAGTCCCGAGGACTTTGTTTTAACGGGAGTCGCCAGTATAATGATGGTGTTCAGGAACAATGTTTAATTTCATTCAAAGTAACGAAATACAAAAGAGCAATAATATCAAAACAGAATACAAAATTTTGTGCTTGATCCACATTTAATTAAAAGGCACACATGGAAGTCAAACGTTTGTTTGCTTTTTTGACACAGTCCTGGATGGAACACAATTATCCCGCTGTCCCCATGGGATATCACACTGGGCAACTTCAAAACATTACAATGACCACTGCACTCCCTGCATTTGATGGACATTTCTATGAAATCTGAACAGATCAAGTGATCTATATTAGTGATTCTGGTATATACACAAACATCTCTTACATGGAATGCTTTTCAGCTATGTGCCTCAATGTTATTACAATTTGTTGAATGGCTGTTGAGACCCTTTGCCTCCTTCAGGGGGTGGAAGGGGTTCATTCCCTGCTCTCTCGCGACGCGTAGAGGCCAGAAGAGTTGATCAGCTGGAGGAAACTCATCCCACTTCACCCATTCCCATCCTGCAAAAGAAAAGAGAGAATACAAACTACAAGCATTTAAAAGTCATTCAAATCCTGATGTAGAACTTTTTATCTTTTAATCGACTTCTATCTTTCTTTATTTTTGTATGGCTTTACTTCAGTGAGTGGATTTGAAGTGTTCCTGTCAACTGCCTTTATGTCTGTAATCAGAGAAATACACAATACATTACATCCATGTTATCTGAAGAAATGCATATCTACAGAATACAGGAATGAATCATGTCATGCACCAACAAAGAGTAAATTCTTCAGTTTATGTGCATTACCATAAATTGCTTTAAAATAGTTGCCTTTTCCAAAGAGACTATTCAAATGATTCACTATAAAGCAAACAATGCAAATGGTGGTAGGCATTCTTACATTCAAAGCTCAGGACCATTCGACTTCAGTATCTCACCTTCACATTTATCAGGCTCAGTGTTCTCAGGCTCCTTCTTAAAGTCTCGGTCCACCTCTGCTTTCATAAAGATGGTGATGTAGTGGTAGTCCTTCTCCTTGCAGATGGCGTTGACGACTGTCGAGAAGACGACATTGGCGAGACGCAAACCAGTTTCCTCCTCAGTTTCTCTCTCAGCACATTCTGCCCACTCCTCGCTGGGGGCAGGGAAGATAAGAGAAAGAAAGAAGACTGTCACCCGCGAGACATCAGATCAAACCTAGACTGCATCACTGTATTTTTAAATGTTGCAGTAAAGTAAGTGAAGTATATATGACATAGGCCTCCATGTATCCATTAACACATCTACACAGATATCATTTAAGACCTCCAAAGTGTGAATATTTAGGAACTTGCAAATGCCGAACACCAAACAGCAGTCCTGTGAACCAGTCTATAGTGGTCTTTAGCTCTTAGTAAATGTTCAAGTTCATGCATCACCAGCATGTGAGATTTTCCCCATTTCACAGTACATGTATTCAGCTTATATGTAAAGGCATTCCCACTTCCCAATAATGCAATATCACAAGTTGTCGGGTGAGAATGAGAAGGGCGCGCATTAAGTTGCTTTGAACACTATGGCTTTAGAGGCAATTTAAGGCCCAAGGTTATTCTCAACCGACAAAGTTTACCAAGATGTCTTTCTTTTGAAACGACATGTGAATTTGGGGTCAGAATAGCAGTGGCGGATCCAGGGGGGAGCGCACCGGGCACGCGCCCCCTCTTTATTTTATTTTTTATTTTTTGCCAAAACAAAAGAAATAAAAAGATGAAATGAAAATTCGTATGGTCAGCAGACGTGCCTAGGTAGTAGATGTGATAAAAAAGAAAGGACTTTATTCAGATTCTTGCCTCTTTTTATGCTGTGGTAAATGATTGTAACTTGACCAATCTAGAAGTCTATGTATATTTAATATTATAATAATGTATGCATCATCACTTCTAACAGAGTTAGAATCTAGATGTCTATATGAAGGTACATCATGTCATGTACGGTATAACATATAAGTTAGAACCAGGGAGGTGAGAGCCCTGTTAGAACCTAATCAATGATGAATGATACTGAGATCCTGATCTACATAATAATAGAATATGACTTCATGAAGTAGGATCTTGATGGATGTCATTAACGTTTAAGACTAAAGAGTTCCTTTCTTTATGGGGAAGTCATACTACCTAAGATAGTGTGTACATTTAATATGTAGGACAAAAATATTAGGGAGGGGGTACTGGGTAAAGGGAACTCGACGTCTCTTGCCGAAAAAGGAAATACCCCGGTCGCAATTATAGTGTTGCCTGTGCATTGCCGTTGGTGTGATCAGGGAGGTATTCTCTCTTCCACCTCCCTGGTGTGATGGTTAAAGGACAAGTTCACCTTCATTAACATAAGGATTGAGAGAATGTAGCAATATTAGTAGAACACATCATTGAAAGTTTGACGAAAATCGGACAATCCGTTCAAAAGTTATGAATTTTTGAAGTTTTTGTGCAGTAACCGCTGGATGAGAAGACTACTGCAGTGTGTGAATAACTTAGATGTCACATGCGTACGAAAAATATAAAGAGAATTTCACAAAATTTCATCTTTTGAAAAAAGTACACATTCCCCCGACTCGTTACCGACAAATGTTATGGGTAATATTATTCCCCCTGCCTTTAGAAAGAGGCAAGTCAAGTACTCTTTTATTATGCGAAAAAAGTGAAAATATGATGAATTTTCTTCACATTTTCTTTTACTATACTGTTGTACGCATATGACTCACAAGCTGTAGTAGTCTCCTCATCCAGCGGTTCCAACACAAAAATTTTAAAAATTCATAACTTTTGCATCGATTGTCCAATTTTCCTCAAACTTTCACTGATGTGTTCTACTAATATTGCTGCATTCTCTCAATCCTTATGTTTATGAAGGTGAACTTGTCCTTTAAACTTGCCGGACCTACCCAAAGTCCAAATGACCACCTGGGAAGGCAAAGGACCCACTTCCGGATGATCCTATCCGCTTGCCCAACAACACACAGTTAGGATGATCTCTGCTCGTCACTATCACACCAACACCGATGCCTGGTCTCATTGGATCATGTCTTGAAGGCGCCATGTTTTTCTCGAAAGTATTACCCGATGCCGATGCAAACCCGCGATTAACTACTGAAGACCGTGATAGATATGGATGTTTTAATTTGACCTGAGGCTTGATGTGTCGGTAGTAAAATGTGTTCACGGGACGACCGAAGCTAGAGAGAGCTAGAGCTGGGGGTCGCGTAAGCTTATATTCCACATCCGCACGTGCACGAATTGAAAATGAGACAATTCTCCTTCCGATCACCATACCGCCGCTACATGCACTTGTACTTGCCCGCCGCGCTGCCGCCGCGAGCTAGCCGCCAGCAGCCTTTAGCAACAGCTCAAGTAAGTACGCGGGCTTGGTCGAAAATGGCGCGCTGAAGCTGCCCACGTAAACAGAGTTGAACCATTGAACTCTCAATGCGCTGCATTTACAACACAATGCTAGTAGTAGTAGCCTCTCACCAACGCACTGCACTGTCGCACTCTTCTTCGCAAAGCGCAAGTTCGAAAACTTTTTAAAAGCTGCTAGCGAGGTCCAGGGGACCGTTTCATGAAACTTTTTGTCAGTGATTTACACTGACAACTGTTAAAAGCTACTGAAATCCTTGCGTCTGATTGGCTGATAGCAAATTTGTCGGTGAAAACCTCCGACGAACTCGTTGATGAAACGCCCCCCAGGTCAACTCCATGCTAGACGAGAACAATGTGCGTTTTGAGACCTGGGGGGCGTTTCATAAAGCTGTTCGTAAAGTTACGAACAGCTTACGAGCGACTGGTGATCAGTTTTGATGTACTATATTTATCAGAATTTCCATAATTCAGCACAAGAACTGATCACCAGTTGCTCGTAAGTCGTTCGTAACTTTACGAACAGCTTTATGAAACACCCCCAGAATTACGTATATCCGATACTAGGAAGGTAGACTATACCCTATGGAGCAGAGAGGTTTTAATACACTTAAAATGTTCTATTTTTTAACTTTTCTTTTTGATGGAGCCAGGGTATAATTGCCTCAGTGTACTTATATAGTTTTTCCGTAGTAGGTTCATTCAATTTTTCAGTCTCAATCGACTAATATTCTGATGAAAAGAGTGCAGTTTGGCTCTTGTTTATCCTTTGTGACTGATCTACACGATAATCACGAGAACAGGCCAGGGCGGATCCACAAATTCCTAAAAAAAGAAAAGGGGGGGGGGGGGAATGGCGGGCAGTGAGATGGAAAGCAGTTCATATTTAAGGTGCCACTTCCTGAAAAAAATAATTATAGTAATAATGCCTTGCCAGGAATTTTCTTTTCACACTTCCGTGGTTGATAAGAAAAAGGAACGTAGCATTTTATTTCTTCTATTTAAAAAAAAAAGAAAATTAGAGAGGGCACCCCGTGCAGCGCACCCGATGCACCCCCTGCCGCGCCGGATCCGCCACTGAGAGAATTACTTTCAGAATGTTTTTTTTTCTCCCCACCCTCTGATGATTTTGCCACTACCCAGTGATCTACTAATGTGAGGTAACAGTTAGGTCCCCCTACGTGGTCAGGATCAATCTATCGATAAGTTTAGCACACCTCGCTTCGAGACGAACACAGCCTCGGGTTGCCAATATAGCAGAGTTATTATATGCAGGGCCAGGGCATAACGGGGGGGGGGGGGGAGGGGGAGGGGGAGGGGGAGGGGGGAGGGGGAGGGGGAGCGCCCCCTACCACCCCACTTTTTTTGCATTAATACATAGGGGTCTTATCACTTGCCCCCCTCCACTCCACCCCCCCCCCCTCACCTTGCAGAAAATGGGCTTGTCCCCTCAGCCGAGGCCCGATGTTGTTCGAGGAGTGGCTGGCCAAAAAGCTGAAACTTTGCCATGCACTAGCCGATTTTGGTAGGGAAATGACATCCCAAAGTGCGTTGTTTGTTTTGGTTTTTTCTGTTTTTTTTTTCTTTTTGTGTCTATGTTATGTGATAGAGAACCCCACTCCCTCCCCCTCCACTCACACAAACACACACACACACACACACACACACACACACACACACACACACACACACACACACACAACCCACACACACACAGCACACACACCTCTACTTGAGCAGAGAGTTGTCACGGGGTTGTGGCTTGAGTAAGGCTAGCTCGCGAAGCTCCTCGCCAACTTAACCCTGCGTTCAGACGATCCCCCGCTGCGAGGGGAATGTCCCGTTTGCCAGGACATCCCCCGGCAATCCCATCGTGTGGACGCTCGGTGGGACATTCCCCTGTCCCCCGGCAAGCTTGTCGAGCCCGGCAACAAATTCTGGTGGGGGACAGTGCGCGCAGCACATGCAGCTGTTTTTCTCCTAAGTGCGCATGCTCAAAATGCCATTTTGTACGCGCATACGGTGCCTAGCAGTGATTTGTCCCCCGTTCACCGGGGGATATCAAGACACGTGTGGACGGTCGATCGTAAAAAAGATACAATCTCTCTACGCGCTCCCCGCGAAGAGGGGGATCGTCTGAACGCCGGGTAACTAACAACAACAACCAACTCATGTGCCAACCCCGCTCGCGCGTTGCGCCAGGCTGAACACGTTACAGCGGCCGCCGCGCCCGTCCGTAAATGCATGCTAGTGACCTTTGTACCACGGCCGTATCCGTGTGGATTGTGTACAGTTTCCAAGGTATTTTGCAAAATCAAAACAGCTTTTCCTGTCATTTAAACAAGAAGGTAAGATCGCACAGAATAGACATATAAGAACGTTCGCACGTGGATCATTACCTTGTTTTCATAAACTGTGTTCTTTTACTTGTAAGAGAAAGAAAATAGATATTCAAAGGCATAATCTTATTCTAGTTCGTGTCGAGTCACCAGCAGCTCAGTGCACGACACTTCTCTGCATGCACTATTAATAGCGTTAGTACTCTGACTCTGAGGACGTGAGGACTCGAGTCACTCGACTCGTGTACTCGCGATCGCGGACTTGCTCGCGACAGGGAGGAAGATCGTCTCGCTCGAGAGCGGGTCAAGATATCTCGAGATGGAGACCTGTGACGTGTATGCAGGTCTAACGTTAAACCCTAACATTACTAGTACTCGTACGTAGTCATAGTTCTGTTATTCATGAAAGGCAAAGGCAAAGGCCCTAGTCTAGACAATGTATTATAAGTACTCAAACGTTAGACGTTATGACTTATGCTTATGAACAATTACATGTTTTGTTAATGTGAAAAATGATTGATATTGAAACTGAATAGTGAAAGCACTGAATTATAATATGAATAGCTAGCCCGACCAGACGCTGTGTGAAGCACAGCGTTGCCGTTATACAGCGACTGGGCTGTGTAGAGCAAGTTAATGAATAGCAAGTAAATTAATGTTAGGCCCATGGTCTCACGTTGGGTCAGAGTGCCAACCTTGTTCTTTACTGACCTTGATGTAAATGTTTAATTAAAATGACAATGTCTAGAGCGGGCAAGGATTTGAAAGTGAGAGTGAATTGAATTAACTATTTTTTGTATGAAAAAGTGGTCTGTACGGAGCGTAGACCGCCTACTGTTAATTTCCATTAATTTTCAGATGGATTGAAGATGGGAGTAGGACTGTATTTCAGGTGGAGAAAAGAAGAAAGAAATCCACTTGTTATTTTTGAGAAATATTTGAGAAGTATGAAGAAATGTGCACCTCAGTATATTATACACAGCTAGTGCACCTCATGATAGAGGATGCATCTATGAGAACTTCCAAAGAGTGGCAAGACAAGAAATTTACGGCACATGTATTGATTGTCATGCAAGCAAATCAACACAGTTTTTGTACTTTCTCAGTTGGCTTATTGTGATATTGTTTGAATCAAATTCTTTATTCAGATTGACTATCTTCAACATGAGCTGAAATAGTGTAGCAGCAGACCATGACATGGCTGATTGAACTAGTACATCTGCCAGGAGAGTGGCTTGTCTTCTACGCTCAAGGCACCTGATGCCACCATGCCAGGGGTGCTTCGTCCAGTAGCAGTGGTCTGCTACATCTGTGGCAGGGACTTTGGGACAAAGTCCATCGGCATCCATGAGCCACAGTGCCTCAAGAAGTGGCATGCAGAAAACAACAGGCTTCCAAAGCACCAGCAGAGACCTCCACCTAGGAAACCAGATGTGTTACCAGCTCTTAACGGCAGCAGATCACAAGACATAGAGAGATTCAACCAGGCAGCTTATGAGTCTTCGCAGGCACAGTTACTGCCATGTCCCACTTGTGGGAGGACCTTTGTACCAGATAGACTGCCTGTTCACCAGAGGAGCTGTAAGCCAGGCGGTCAGACGCTAAAGCATAAAGTCCATGGGGCAGGTGGTGTTTCTAAATCGTGGGCTGGTTCCGAGTCAGAGGCACCCAGACCTCCATCCAGAAAAAGACCAGGAACAGCCACGCTGTCGCGCCCCAGCTCTGTGACTGTACGACAAAAAGAGTATGTCACAGTGTCAGACTCAACCGTGAACTCTCCTGTCAGTGGGCAGCAAGGTGGCCCAGGAACATCCAAATCAAACAGCTTTCAGCCAAGGCCCCCGCAGATGCCCAAGTCCAAGCCAGCATCACAGCTTGGGCCCCAGAAGCCTCAAACAGTTATCTGCTATATATGCGGAAGGGAGTTTGGGAGCAAGTCTATCTCCATACATGAACCACAGTGCATGGCGAAGTGGAAGCAGCAGAACCAGCAGCTACCAAAGCACATGCGAAGGCCCACACCTCAGAAACCTCAAGCACTTGGTCCAGGAGTGCAAAAAGTCAGGACAGAGGCTTATAATACTGCTGCTGCTCAGAGTGCTAACTACCAGTTAGTTCCATGCAGCCGTTGCGGACGAACATTTGCAACAGACCGCATTGAAAAACATGAGTCTGTGTGCAGTTCAAAGCCTGGTGCCAAGGTCAGGGCTGATACATTAAGTGCTAGCAGTGCATCACTTACAAGGTCAGTCAAAGATTCACTGCAACTCAGCTCTCCCAATCCTGCAAGCTCAAAAAAAGTTCCAAAAACCTTTCAACCAACTCCACCTTCCCGGCCTCGCACGTTGGTCTGCTACATCTGTGGGAGAGAATTCGGATCCAAGTCGCTGCCGATTCATGAGCCACAGTGCTTGCAGAAGTGGAAGATTGAAAACAGCAAGTTGCCTCGGGAGTTGCGCAAACCTTTGCCCAAGAAACCCAGTGTGGTTGGGAGTGCGTCAGGGAATGAAGCAGCATGGGAAGCTGCCAAGGGGAATTTGGTTGCCTGCCGCAAGTGTGGCAGGACATTCAACCCGGACAGGATACAGAAGCATGAATCGATTTGCCGTCCCAAAACGGAGTCTGCACCTCTGAGACCCAAGACTGCAACTCTGAGCTTTGGAAGCCAGCAGACGGGGCAGCAGATGAAGAAGGTTTGTGCAAGAAGAAAGGGAGAAGTTCTGTAATAACACTAATACTGATATGATTACAGGGATGTTTGCCAGCCATGTAGCTCAGGTTGGAATACGTGGGATGGAAGATGATCACTGACCTGCAGTTTGCAAAAAGTACCCTCCCAGCAAGCAGTCTTACAACTTCTGAAGTGAAAAGTTTACAATGGCTGTGTCTGGAGGAAATAATTTTAAGTTATATTCTGAGATATACCAGGGTCTAGGGTCAAAATGCTGTTTCTTTTGTTTTTGTTTTTTTGTTAATTTTCAACAGGGCAGGGATGGAAGAAGGATTGCAATTTTATCCTATTCACACAAAGTCAAGATCAAACTGACACATTAAAGACAAAAAAAAAAAAAATAGGTGGGTTTAAAGGGATCTGTAGTCATCTCTATAGGTCGATCTATGCAAGCAACAAGGATCACACATTTTAAGGTTATGTGAGATCAAGTTGTATTTTTTTGTGTGTGTGTGAAACCAGCATGCAACAAGTGAGAATAGAAAAAAAAATTCTGTTCTGCATATTACTCTTTTATTACACTAACTTTCACCTGCTCTTAATTCCCTTTTAGATATCTGTTCGTAAAAACCCAATCCAGTAATTTACCTTTGAAAGTTACCTGCTTGTTTTTTTGATAGATGCTCTCAGACATTTAGCAAAAAACTCCTTTTTTTTAATGAATTAGTATGCAGAGTAAAATTTGATTATTTCTACTACTTGGAATAGTGAACAGCAAAAAGTTAAGATCAAAGGTCAACTTACCTGGTATGCAAGATATTTTCAGCTATAAATATTCCAGGCTAGGAATGTCCAGTGATGAGGTAAGTTGGGTGTGGTGAAAATGATGGGCAGTTGATGGCATGAAATAATAATGGTCAAAGGTCAAAGGTAAACTATGAAAAAAAAAAAAAGGGATTTTCCCACCTGAGTAAAAATAAATGTACAAAAACAATGATCGAGAGAGGTCCAAGATCAAAACTTACCTTGGGTACTTTTTTGACATTTTAAATGTCATTTTTCAGCTCTACCTTGAGTTTGTAATTTCCAGTGATACATTTAATACGATCTTGTCAGAAGAATATATGAGTTATGACAAAGTGGTTGCTTGAAGGGTCAAGGTCAAACATCACCAAAAATTGGCTTACCAGAAATGTCATACAATGTATGTTGCCATAAGTTCCATATGAGATGTCCGAGAGTGCTGCTTTTTGGTGTGATGGAAAGAAATAAAATGGAGCACTTTCCGATTGTGCAATAGGTGTCAAAGGTTAATCCTTACTGGTCAAGATTAAAGAAATTATCAAATGTAAACAAAGGTCCATAATCTTACAGCAGATGTTGATGATTTCCTGAGAAGTGGAGGCATCTGCATGATACCAGTGAAATTGCTCAGGTTTCTTCTGAAGTTATTCAACTGCTTCTTAACTTAATTTTAATCGTTTGGCTTCTTACTTACTATAAGTTGTTGATAACTTTTTTTTTATTAATTATTAAACTTGGTCAGCACATGTAGCTTTCATACAAACTACAGCCAAAAAAAAAAGAATGAGATGGTATTATAAGAGAAACTGTAAATTGCATTTTTCATTTGCACTGCCAATCAATGAAAAATGATGGTATAACTATTTTGAGTGTACATAGAAGATTTCAAAGACATTAATTTTTAATGCCAGAATGTCCATGAGAATCCCATATGAAAGTATTCTGTGATGGTAATGTAGCATGGACTTTTTGTATTGCAGAGACCCAAAACTCCAGTCATGCGACGCCCGCCCACTGTCGTCTGCTACATCTGTGGTCGAGAGTTTGGCACCAAGTCAATTTCCATTCACGAGCCACAATGTCTGAAGAAATGGCACATTGAGAACGACAAGCTCCCAAAGAAGCTACGCAAAGCAGAGCCGATCAAACCTGTCATTACAGTTGTGCCAATCTCAGGTAGGTTTATTTAAGTTTCCTTTTTTTAGTCGCTTAAAGTTGTTTATTCAATACTCGTCATCCAAGGTATTTTAAGATTGATTCTAGGGGCCCTGCAATGAAATACTAGCAAGGAAGAATTTGCAGTACAACAGGCATACAAATGTTTGTGGTAAATAGTGGATGAAAAGAAAAGGCATGGTTAAGTAATGACGATCAACTGTAACCGCGATGACAATGATGATTTGAACTTTGAAGATGTGACGGTGGCATCTCACATTTAGATTATTGTAAAAGTGAAAATTTTCGCGGTGTTGAAATTTTTGCGCATTTCGCGCAACCGAAAACTAGCGTGAAAATAAAAGCACATGAATATTTTTACTTGCCATATGTTCCTGTGTGTGATGTCTTGATTCCATGGAATTAAAAACATGTGAAACTCTTCTTGCCTGGCCAAGCACAAAAAATTAGTCGCGCAAAAATATCCACTTTTACAGTAGGTGTTCGATATGACTGACAGAGGTTTAGTGTTATAAATGTTCATTCCAATGATGACAGATTGGGTGAGCCCCATTATTTTGAAAAGATTATCTACCCTAATGAATTGTGCTTGTTATAGCCAAATCTTGATGGAAACCATATATTACTGGCTTGATTTTTCTTATTGTAACTTTAAAGGTCAGACACTTGACATCAGAAGATTGTAGAGGTTGTGACATTTATGATTGATCCCTGATTTGACAATAAAAGGACTCTCCTTTTAATATGCTTTCTGCACAGAACACAGAAACTGTGGGTATTGCTGTCAACTAAAATTATGATTTAGTTGATATTAATTCAGTGATATATTTTAGGTTGAAACATTTAAAACTCCACCCATACATTCCAGTTAATAATTTGTACCATTTGTAACCAATCGGGTTTTCACATGCTCAGCTGTTATGAGTACTCCATAGAGGGTCTGTACAACTTCTGTAGTTTTGAAAATGTAAGGAATATGCGAGCGGACTTGCCTAAAAGTTCAAGTTTGCTCCGTGCAATTGTTTTGTGAGCGTGCAAAGTTAAGTCTGCCATTACTTAGTAGGGCATTCCAGTCACCGAACTTTTTGCGATCACAGATGTTTTACATAGTCTGCCCTCCGTAGGCAGTGAGCATACAACCTCTTTGGTACATATAACTCCCCAGTACAGAAGCAGTGGTAATCCTCTTAGCAGTCTCACACTGTCCTCATACCCACTCCTCTCTCCTTTCCCCGCAACGATGCAGGCAGTAAAGATGGCCAGTACAACCTGGATGCTATCAATGAGGCAGCGTGGAAGGCATCCCAAGCCAACCTTGTTCCCTGTGACATCTGTGGCAGGACCTTCCTCCCCGACAGACTCATGGTCCATCAAAGATCTTGCAAACCCAAGAAGTGAGGGCCGCAAATGTGGTACCAGTTTTATTTTGGTGTGTTTTCTAGCTCATCACAAGTTATCATCTAGCATTGTGTCCTTTTAGCAAACCCTAGAAGTGACTTGTGGCTAAAAAAGTGGAGTTATGGCCTTCTAGCAAACTCAAGATGTGAGATGTGGCCTTCTGGCAAACCCAAGAAGTGAGGGCCATGAATCCAGGAGCAGTTCTATTTTGGTATGTGTTCTTTAGCTCATCACAAGTTATAATCGAGTTGGAGTTGTTGCCTTCTAGCAGTAATAGCAGGTTGCAGTAATCATTTGCATGATTGCAGTCCCAAGACCAGTGCTCTTTAAGCTATGGAGATCTAGCGGCAGTTCGTCATGCAGGCACATACAGTAGCTGTAGGAGGAGAAGGAGATGGGATGGGATGGAGAGGAGGCAGTGTTACGGTCTATGGCATTTAAAGTATACATGCAATTTTACCTCATGTCTGAGGTCTGTATTTTCAAGTCAGGTTTAATTGACTCCTTGAAGCAGATCAGGGGGGTGTTTCATGAAACTTTTTGTCGGTGATTTACACCGACAACTGTTAAAAGCTACTGAAATCCTTGCGTCTGATTGGCTGATAGCAAATTTGTCGGTGAAAACCTCCGACAAACTCGTTGATGAAACGCCCCCCTGATGACAACTTATTATAATGCTGAACAACTCTGGACTGCATCGAACAGCACAACTGAAAAGGATCATGATGTTTGGATGGATGATGGAACTGGTCGTTGACCTCTGTTAGAAATGGTTGGACATTGACTTCTGCCTGATATATATATTTTTTTAAAGTTAATGCTAGTTTGTCTGTTTGTGTGTGTGTGTGTGTGTGTTTGTGTGTGCACTTTTTTTTTTTTCAAGCTAGCCAAAACAAGGAAATGTCACAAATTGAAACACCACCTTTTGACTTTCAGTTCCTGTTGATAATCAGGAATTGATTTTTTTTTTCTTTTGCAACATGAAATAGCATATTCAAAGTGACACAGAAAAGAAAGACTGCAAAATTGGATGAAAATCAACTTGTATCCTTTTGCAAATAACAGCCAGTCACTCATACAAAATCTTCCAGTGTGATACTATGTGATGATCACCAACTTTGGGTCATTGAAGGCCCACGTGAACTGTGACTGAACTATAGATGCAGAGAAGGTAGTGTCATTGTCAAACATTACTGATAGCCATACAAGTCATTTGGGTGAAGGATACCACACTGATTACATCTCAAGATTGTGCAGGGCATGTGTTTGTACCCTTAGTTTTTCTGTGTTTTTAGATCATGAAGTTTTCAACTTCCAGGCATGTGTATTTAAAGTAATTCTGGTTATGAAATAGAAATAGTCAACGTCTGTATCTGGAGATGGTTGGATTGGATGTAGTTAATACTGGAGTCCTTACAGTGCTTTCTTCACATGTTGCAGATAGTTTACAGTCAGTTTGTCATTTGTATAGATTTGATGGGACGATCAATTTGTGTGGAAGCTTGATACTGTATGTGGACTATATAAAAATTGTTGTCCATGCTGTTACATTTTCACATTGGAACAATGAAATTGCATCAAAATTGATTGGGTCGATAACAGTGGATTTGCATACATCAGTGCGTGGACTTTCTGGTGGATGATTTCAGAAATGTATTCACAGTTCAACAAGTAAGGGCATGAAATTGTGTCTCAGCAAAATCTCAAAACCTTTTTTGGATTCTATGTGTTTTGTCCAGGAGAAAATTGACTTGACAACTTGATCACACAGATGAAAAGGGCCTTAATGTGTTACACTTTTCACAATAGCTAGTGCCTTACTGCCAGGGGCCTACCAATCTGTTTTGATCTGAAGTATGGTATGCAGGTGATTGATTCCCCTGAAAAGAAGAAGAAGTGCTTTTTATGGTGGCGTGGTATTGTTTTATCATTGATGCTTTTGCCAAATAGAATCACCTTGAGATCTTATGTAGCAGTGGCTGTCTGTCGTAGATACCATTGTCGTACTACAGTGTACATGTGTGCAATTTGATTGTAGAGACATATATTTTTTTTTTCCCTCGGGTTTTAGCTGCATCTCGTGTACAGACAAGTAGAGGACTATAAACAAGAAATTATGAAATATCGCTTACGATTTCTATCAGATTATATGGTCAGAGTTGAAATTCTGATGGTATACATGAAGTGTACATCATGTTCAATTATTTTGTAAATATTTGCTTGATTTTCCAAATCAAAATAATTTCCTCAATATTTGTGGGACATTTGTAAATAATATTTAAGATTGATATAGACTTATATTTATGAATTTGTTGTTTTACTTCCTGCCACCAGTAGATACAGCAGAGTTTTGGAAATATATATGTATTTTTTTTTCCACAAATGTCTTCAATGAATACATGTCATGTCGTGTGAACTTGAAAATTGATATTATTCATTGGATGACAAGATGTACAGTGCGTATCAAAATAAACGCAACAAGATTTGATTTCAAATTTGTGAAGATTGTGTTAACTTTACACCAAAGTGAGTAGCAACATCTTAAAGCCACGTATCTCTTCTTTCCAGTGATATCTTATTTATTCTTACACGGTCATGGATGGCTGAGTAATCATTCTTTTTGGACAATGGGTCAAATTGGACTTGGGACCAAGTTTAGGCAAAGCAATAATCAATGCACCTTATTAGAAATTAACTAAACAAACGGAATAATGAAATTAATTTAATGAAATTAATGATCACAATTAATGAAATTAATGATGGCAACTTACCATTGTCTTTTTACGGATAACTAGTATCTCTTTTTAACATTACATCCCATGCCCCTCAACATGGCCACCATTTCTTTCCACACTGAGATTAGCTCTTAGCCATCTCACGCACAGCCCTGAGAATCATTGGGGCTTGGTGGCGTAGAGCTTCAAACTCATCAGTGATTCTTTGTCTCAGAGTTGCAATGTCAGGTGGAGGGGTAATGAACACTTTGCTCTTGAGATAACCCAAAGAAAAAAGTCAAAAGTCAGATCTGGAGATCGTGGTGGCCAATCCACATCATGATACAAGGCAATCACCCGATTTCCGAATACCTCAGCCAATCTGTTTCTTACTGCAACTAGTCGATCGGCTGGTGTGCCATCCTGTGCCCACCATAGGCATCTGAACACACTCCTTTGTTGCACAGGAAAATTTTCCATTAATTCGGGAATCATATTTCATTTAAAATTTGTAAGTATCCATTTCCATTCATGTTGTTTTCAAAGAAGAAGGCCCTAGGAGCAAACCAATTCCAGAAAATCCAGAACAGACATTCAGCTTTTCTCTACGAAAATCGACGTCATAGTTGAATGCAGAAACTGAAACTTGGTCCCAAGTCCAATTTAACCCATTGTCCAAAAAGAATGATTACTCAGCCATCCATGACCGTGTAACAATAAATAAGATATCACTGTAAAGAAGAGATACGTGGCTTTAAGATGATGCTACTCACTTTGGTGTAAAGTTGACACAATATTCACAAATTTGAAATTAAATCTTGTTGCGTTTTTTTTTGATACGCACTGTATATTTCCATCCATAATTCAACAGTGATGGGATATGCTGACAGTTCATTTTAGACTTTACAGATGTTACAATGTTGTGTGTTGGGATGGACAATAGGAAGTATGCCTTCTTTAAGGTGAATATGAAAATGATAGGATTTAGTATTAAAAAAACAACAACAACACTTTCTACCAGAAAGCAGATGGGCATATTGGAATCAAATCAAAATTAAATGATCATATAAAATCAAATGATTAGCAGTCAGACATGCATGTACCCCCAAGTGGAGGTAGATCATGAATTAGAAGTCCTCATAAGTTCACACAGTTAATTCAGCAAAATGTGTATGGATGAGTTCTCTGTGCCTGTATTATGGAGTTAAGTCAAGTGGTATTCCCACAGTGAATTAACTTTGTGCATCTGAATGTTTGTTTTTTTCTCATTTGTAAATTAGTCGTGTAGAAGTCTTAAGAGAAGTGACAGTTTCTGAATGTTTTAGGGTACTCCATAACTCCTGTGTGTCTGTCAAATTTCTTTTCATATGGTACAACTCAAAAGCAGTAGAAGGAGAAGTTAATTCAGATTGTAGTAAATGTATCCAAAGTGAGATGTTATTTTCTGAGGTAAACTATGAACAGAGTAACAGTCGGTGCAGATTCTGGAATTGCACCATTTATAGGAGTCGCAGATGTTATGATTATTTTTTGGTTGTTATCTTCCCATCCATCTACAATTCTCTGAATCTTGATATTGCAGAAAAACTCAGAAATGGTGGATTTTGCTAGTATTTGACACAGGTGTAGTACGTACAAACGTAGCAAAATTCGTCGAGGTTGAAGATCACTTTACTTTGACCAGAAATGCTATGTTCTAGCCATAACCGCAACTATGAATGTGTTGTAATATGATTCGGTAGGAATTCTTGAAATAGAAAGAAGTACAGTGTAAATGTGAAATGATTCGATGAAAGTTCAAGGGCAAGGGTCAATTTAACTTTGGACCTTCAGTTTGTGATGTTCAGTGTGATTTAATTTGGGTCTCAGTAAATAAATGAATACACAAATGATGTAGTTGACAGGGGTGAGAGGCAAAAGGTTGTAAAGTCCAGAATTAAAGAATGTACTTTGGTAAGGGTTGAAATGAATGGGGAGCTATTTTTCTTGATGTAAGCTTGAACGGTTTGGCCAGTCCTGGTACGACGTCAGTGGTCGCGATCATTGAGTTTCATCTACTGTATTAGTATAATGGAGTTGTCATATTTTTGACAAAATTATGTAAAGTGATGGAATGCAAAGTTAAGGCATGAGTTGAGGCCATTACAGTCGGCCGCCTTGACTATGGAATTGCTGTGATTTATTTCCCCTGAGATAATGGCGTTTACCATGAATTTCAATCAAGCTTGGAGTAAACATGTTTTTGTGCTAGCAAGGTCTATCTAATAAATGGTGTTTCTTAACACCAGAGCGCCTGATTTGCAATGTTAAATTCAGCCTGTGACATTTTGGGAGACTATGAGATAACTGAAGGACCTTGCAGGAGTTTAGTGACGCAAAACGTGGCATGCTTTTTGTGCCGTGACATTTGTTGTCAATATGAATGATAAGAGCTCTTGGCTGATGAGATGGTCATTTGCAAAGAGAGTTGAAGACTGAGAAGAAAGTGACATACTGCTTTTGTTTATGTAAATTACCATCTTGTCGTGATTAAAGGGATGGTGTAGTTTTAGTTGAGATGGAGATTCAGGTTTTAAAGGGATCATATAGTTTTGGTTGAGACCTAATTTCAGGTTTCTAACATTTTTTGGTGAGATAATGAGAAACCTCTTTTGAAATATGAAAGATCATGTAATTCCATGAGGAATTCAACACTTATTTGATGAAAATTGGTTTTGAAATGGCTGAGATATCCAAAACAGTGCGATTCTAGTAAAGTGTGGGACCCACACTTTATTACAATCGCTTTGTTTTACTTTGTTTTTGGATGTTTCAGTCATTCCAAACCCGATTTTCATCAAACAAACTCTTTTTTCTTAAAATGGTATGCTCTGTACTATTTCGTAAGTGTTTTCTTGGCATCTCACAAAAAGTTAAAAGCCCAATTCTCATCTCCACCAATACTGTACTATCCCTTTAACTTGTTGCGTGATAATGACAAACCTTTTATAAAATATGAAAGAACATACTATTCTAAGAGGAAGTCAAAGTGTAGCCTATTTTCTAATGAAAATCGGTTTTGAGTTGGCCAAGATATAAAAAACAAACAAACAAAATAGGTGGTCTTGATAAAAAGTGGGTCCCATCTTTTATTAGGACCACTTTGTTTTACTTTGTTTTTGGACATCTCAGCCATTAGGACTAATATGTCATAAGTGGTTTCTAATCTTGCAAAAAGCTAAAACCTGAATCCCCACCTCTACCAAAACTATACCATCCTTTTAGATTTGTACCCCTTTTATTTACTTCATATCTTATCCTGGACAAGATTAAATGCAATTGGCTAAATGTATTGAATATGCACAAATTCTGAGAGAGATGAAAAAATGATAATCTTCTAAAAGAAGTTACTAATTCAAGATTTACTTACATGTACGTGTATAAAGCAGTTCAGAGGCTTTTAAAATCCTGCAATTAAAGCAAATGCAAATGAATAATCGAAGCTTAAATGAGAAGTTTTTTTTTTTTTTTTTTTTTTGCTCTACTGTATGAAACATTAAAGATGAATAGTGGAGAAAAAGAAATTATGCATTGTTGTTTTTTCGTCTTAAAATGCATTGTTGTTCATCTTTAAAAAAAAAAAAAGGTTTCTTGGACTAGATATGTGGAAACACCCAGTCTTACATGAATAGCAAAATATTTTATCTTTTAGTGAATGCACGTTGTTACAGTTTAGCAAGCAGGTGCATATGCCTTTCGACACGATAGCAAACTTGTGTGATTAAGTCAGTCCATGCTTAGATTTTGTCATTTATACTTGTAAGGTTTAGATACAGAGGAGGTTAATGATGTAAGAAAAATTGTCATTGTCCTACAATCTCCTGATATGAGTTCATATTATATAATTATGAATAATACCTGCAATTATGAGACATTCAATACATAGTAATCTGGAGATAACATTGTCCGATTACAAAAAGACAAAAAGAAGAGACAGGAATTTTTTAGCAGTACCACTTGAGTACGTTCTGATTTGTGACAATTGCACAGTCATGTACACTGTAATCACCGTTAAATTCATATCCAGACCAATTAGCACGAACTCTATTGTAAAGCATGGTGCTTTTGTGTGTTTGTCTTAAATGCATGTATGTGTGTACAGCCAATGTATCTCGATTCATCATTGATCTGATAAAAAGAAAGAACATTCAGTCCAGTAATACATGTATGTTATATCAGCATTCAGCTGTTATTGAAAAGTAATATGTATTTGGATAAAATATTGCAAAACTTATTGTCTTTCAGCACTTACAATGCAAATTGACACAACTTATGATGCAACTTGTGACATGAAAACGGAGTAGGTGAATAATCTGTTCTGTACACTTTTACGCCTTGTTCTAACAAAGATGGTTATAGTCCTGTGATGATATCTTATAAATTTTTAACTTTGTTGAACTGAAATCTCATAATCATTGAAGCGCAATTCTGGACAAGTACAAAATAGTCTTAAGCATCTTTTTAAAAGAAAGAGTGAAGTTTGATAAGCACATCAGTGAAAATTTGATCAAAATCGGATAAAAATGAGGAAAGTTATGAAATTGTGAAGTTTTGGCTATTGTGTAATTTTCACAAAACAAGCTACAACATTGTTTGTACACAAAATCTTATTTGAAATTTCTGTTTATTTATGTATATGTTTTAGCTGAAACGCAATTATACCCAGTCGTAAAATCCTAATATATCAGACTGATCGTTATTTTGAAGTTAACGCAGCAAGGAATGCCTCTATATCTTACACTATTATAGCAGAAAAAAAAAGGACAACTATTTTCTTCGGTTGTTGTTTTTTTTTCAAACACAAGCAATGGAGAATGATGAGGTGATGACATCATTAGCTCACTCATTTGCATATTCCTATTAACTGTTCAAGAACTGATTGGCAAAAAGTAGTGAAAAGTCACAATGTAACTAGTTCTTTCATATTTATCCCATTTTTATCATTTTTTTTTACTGTTATGTTTGAAATTTTACTCTTTGTTTTCAGACTAACATTTAGCTAGTCTGCAATTGCCATGTGATCTCACTCAAAATTTCTCATCAAGGTCATTAAAGATTACGATCTCACCTCATTACTTCTGACTCTCGTACACGGCAATGGTTTATACTGTTGTGTCCTCGATGTTTGCTATGATAGTCTTCTGCGTAGATTTACATTACAACATCAGTTCATAATTTTGTGACAGTGACACTACTAGTATCTAGTAGCATGATATAGCTTGCTTGAAAAAAACAACAACGTATGTTTATATTTATTTCTTATATATATATATATATGTAAAAGATGACGAAGTAGGATGGTAATGCATTTCAGTCCAACAGTGCTAATTATTCAGACCAAATTTTTGACGAATACATTCGTCATCTTTTCTGTACTGGTATCAACACGCGGACTACAAGTATCATATATATATATATATATATATATATACACACACACCCGGAATTTTGCAAATCTTTATTTTGTAGGAACGCACACTGTCATTTGACCCCCGTACTGATATAATAACATTATAGACATTGAAAATAATGTCAACATTTTCCTTGCCTTCTGGAGGAGTTGGGTCAAGAGTTCTCTTCGGACGTCCTCCAACGATGAAGTTTTGTGAAATTACCTTTCATTTTAATTCTCCCCGCCGAACGAGTTCGAGCAGGGGACTATGAAACGGGCTCCGTAAGTGTGTGTGTCCGTGTGTGTGTCCGTGTGTCCGTGTGTCCGTGTGTGCGTCCGTGTGTGATCAAAATCTTCAATTTGCTACTTCTCTGTCATTTATGAGCCAATTTTGATTCTGTTTGCTTTATATGATAGCACTACATGGGAGCTTTGAAACTGCTACACAGAATTTCAGTTGTGACCTTTGACCTTGACCTTTGACCTATATTGTACATTTTGCTACAAAATGCTACTCCTTCGCCATTTCTAACCCGATTTCGATTCCGTTTGCTTTGTGTGATGGCACTAGTGGAGGGCTTCAAAACTTCTACACAGAATTTTGACCTTTGACTTCTTTGACCTTTGACCTTGATTTTTTGACCTGTATTGTACATTTTGCTACAAAATGCTACTCCGCCATTTTTAACCCGATTTCGATTCCGTTTGCTTTATGTGATGGAACTAGGTGAGGGCTTCAAAATTTCTACACAGAATTTTGACCTTTGACCTTGATTTTTGACCTATATTGTACAGTGGCTACAAAATGCTACTCCTTCGCCATTTCTAACCCGATTTCGATTCCGTTTGCTTTATGTGATGGCACTCGTTGAGGGCTTCAAAACTGCTACACAGAAATTTGACCTTTGACTTCTTTGACCTTTGACCTTGATTTTTGACCTATATTGTACAATGGCTACAAAATGCTACTCCTTCGCCATTTCTAACCCAATTTCGATTCTGTTTGCTTTATGTGATGGCACTAGGTGAGGGCTTCAAAACTTCTACACAGAATTTTCACCTTTGACTTCTTTGACCTTTGACCTTGATTTTTGACCTATATTGTACAATGGCTACAAAATGCTACTCCTTCGCCATTTCTAACCCAATTTCGATTCTGTTTGCTTTATGTGATGGCACTAGGTGAGGACTTCAAAACTTCTACACGGAATTTTGACCTTTGACTTCTTTGACCTTTGACCTTGATTTTTCACCTGTATTGTACATTTTGCTACAAAATGCTACTTCCGGCGGGGACATATATTACGCACCGCGTAATTTCTACTTTTCCTTGTTTCCCTTTATGTTGTTCCACTCCTGTGACATCACGAGTTGTGACATAGTTCCCATCCATTAAGAGAGTGGTATAAGTACATAGTAATGAATAGAATTGAGTACATAATAATCTAAAACAGATTGCGAGTTATATTGCTGAATGTTTAAATGGTCTGCCTTTGTTGCATGCATGTTATTATGGACGTAACGGAATGGAAGTTTCCCAGTTCACTCAAAAGGCGCTATGCAGTAAACGGATTTGTGGAATGGTTGAATTGATATTACGCCCTCTTGTGGTGTTGTCGCCGCACTCTCGTACTAACTTTACTATCTTAGGCTGACGAAAGACAAGCTCCGTCATTTTTTCAGCCGCAAGTATCCGCCGTAAAAGGTTCCCTGAAGCATTTTAGTTTTTCGTCTGATTCGTTAAGCAGAACGAAACAATCATAAAAAGAGTCTTCTTAGCGTGCTACGACGAGTACTACAAATGCTTCAGGCTTGCACATGATACGACTTAAACCTTACCTCAATCCAACAATGTCACCTGTGTAGTGGGATGAAAAAGAAATTAAGATTTAATTGTTTTGCAATAAGTGGGGTTTTCTGTTGTGAGTATAGAGACGTCTGACCCTAAGTACAGTCACTTTTTTTCGGTCACCTAGGAAAACTTTGGACACTTCTCCCAACAGATCGATGACAGCTGCCCATCATCGTCAGCCCTGTCAGAATGAACAAACACCAGTCCCTGAGAAATGGCTATTCCTATTGTCTGGCGGCTCCTAGCCACGGTCCATATTCAAACCCTTCACGCAAGTGCACGTCCGTTTATACACCCATGTCTATCCGCTTCACTTTACCTCGAAGCGATGGAGAAAAAATGCCGATTGTCTGGGCTGATCGGAAGCTACTCGATAGTGTCCGCTCGGACTTTTGAATTCCAAATTAGCGAGTATTGAATTCGTAAACGAAGTAACAATGACTCCAGCGCAAATAATTGTATTGATGGGGAGGCGAAGGGGCAGGTGAACAATTCCGACGGGCCCAGACGGTTTTGTGGCAAATCGTCGTAGCTTTCTAAACAATCTGAGCACGGGGAGGCTGCGGGTATTGTTCTTGTGTCAACCGTGTCATCAAGTTGTCTTTCTGCGAGCTGCTTTTCGTTTTGTGTCCGCCCGGGATTAGCCGCGGGAGAGGTACTCGTGTGGGTTTAGGTCGGCGCCTGCTGCACTTTTGGGCGCTCGCCTGGCCCCCCAAGGACCCGCGACCCCCACTTACCGGCGGGAGGGCAGCATGATCGAGATTTCACTTGGAGATCGAATTCATAAAGCATGGCTTCGTATGACCTTCTGCAACAAACTTTAAATTACATCTGATGTTTGAAGCCCCATCACATTTTAACTAGGGTGGAACATCAGTTGTATACATTTCTATCCATGTTAAAATCACTTGCAATGAATTATCAGAAAAGTTGCAAACATTTTTTGATCTAGTATCAATATGGATAACAATATTTTGATCTCGATTTAACAATAATAGAAGGAGATATATGAAGTTACAAAAAGATACACCAATTTTATTGACTTGAGATATTTGATATTGAAGCTGCTGAAAACCAGAGCAAGTTATAAAAATATTTGTGATAATATTGATAATATCTTGAAAAATATTCTCTTAATATAACGAGTGTATAGCAGTATCATTGAAGAGATTTAGCTTTTCTCTATTCGATGCTGAACTTACTTAAAAATTGAAATGGCGTTTATCTGTTTTTACATTTAGACTCTTCGGACTGGCAATTTCCATTAAAAGTTGATTTAGGGACTGTATTGGCCCATCCCATAAATGTTTCTGTGTGCCTAGCCCTTTTTATCAAAATAAACAAAACATTTACCCCGTGCCTGTGCAATGTTCCACTCGGGGGAGGGGGGGGGGGGTCTCGAAAGTCCCTTTTACGTATTACAGACATAAACAACATTATGATATTGAAGAAGTAATACAGTGGATGTCCGTTACGACGAAGTCCTTGGGACCGGCGGTTTTCATTCGTTATATTATCAGAACACTTAATGAAGTTATGTACATTATTGTTTTGAGAACTGAATTTTTACTTCGTTGTAACGAGAATTTCGTTATAGCCGTGTTCGTTACAACGGGAGTGCACTGTAATTCACAAGGGCACAATCGTTTAGAGACAGTCAAATTCTTGATCAAAGTAGCGTTGAGTGACGCATAGGATTTGTGAGAGAAGCCATACAGGGCCAATTAGCTTTCTTTTTCTCGCTTTTCTCATATTACTTATAGTTTGGCTTCGCTTTCGTGGTTTAAGATTCTTCACGCAGCTATTTTTGATCATACGTCTTCACTTGGTATTAAAAAAATGATATGATACCATTCTATAGAAAAGAATTCCCAAAAGCACATAAAAAGCAGAAGAAATATTATAATGAACACTGTCACAAATATGAAAGCAGCGCATTCGCTAAGTGTCCGTTTGTACACCATGTTGAAGAGAAAGGCTGATGTTCAACCTCTGTATGTTGATAATAGCCATAATTATGTAGCTTTCTTCGGGTCAGTGAAATGAAAAACTCCAAGACAACTTTTCAGAATAACTGGTAGACTTACAGGGGAAAACGCGAGAGCATTATCCATCCTGTGACCATGTATCCTAGAAGGAACAATTTGAGGTGTGCTTTAGACACTACGAGCCATTACATTTGTATTGACAAACACAGAGGTCGACGCTCTGGACGACTGGGCCAGGATATTCCTGAAAGATTCTCCCTCGCCTCTTACGACAATCCTGCCTTCTGACAGTGGGAAGCAATCAACCGCCCTCGGCAGGTCTGGGACCTCATCGGTGCGTGGTTCTCTAATGGCCCGTCAATACTTCTCCCCCGCTCCTACATTGTCCGCCTAACAAAAGACCAGCTTTTGGGGCTGCCAGATCTCGAGGCGTTAAGCAAACCCCTCGGTCTCCGAAGAACGGGCGCGAACAATTCAGTTTGGGAGCATTAGGAGCGAGGACAACTGAGTGATAATTGGCTAATGAGTGAGGTTAATTAGAGCGTATTGAGTTCTCCGTCAGTCAAGGAGTATTAGGTGATAAAGAAGGAAAAAATGACAAGAGGGAAGAGCTAAGGGTGATCACAGCGGAAGGAGATGACATTTTTGGAAGATGTCACTGCTTTGGTATAGTGTGTGAAATGTTGAAAAGTGTACATTGCACATATGTGTTTACGCTTTGAAAGAAAAATCCCACATGCACACACAAACGTATGTTATACATATTTATACATATATATATCCATATATTTGTTTAATGATATTTTCGCCATAATCTGTGTATCTACACATAATTCACCGTAAGCAAAGAAAAAATGTTAAAAGTGTATATTAAATTTTGTGTATACGCTTGGAAAGACAAATGCATATACAAACACACACACACACACACACACACACACACACATGCACACACACATTGCATACATTATGTGCGTTTGTGTGTATGTGGAGAGATAGAGATAGAGATAGATAGAGAGAGAGAGAGATAAGAAAGAATTTATTTCCGTAAGAGATAGGAATGAGTATCGCTCTAAAGCTACAAGGAGCAGAAAATAAGCAATTCAATGCACATAATGTACTTTTACGCATGCGTATATCTGCGTGTTTACGTAAATGAAGTTAACTACTCAATGCCTCACACATGCGTGAAGGGCCTGTATATCTTCAATCATCGAAGATTGATTTATACATCGTTACTTTTTCAACGTTAAAATCTCGCTTCCCGTTTAACTCTGGAGAGAGGACAAGAACAAAGAGAGATAGGCAAGAGGGGGTATTAAAGAGAGACGGCAGGCATCGAGATACACCATAACAAGAGACCTTTGAAAATTAGATAAGATAATCTAGTCAAAGTAATTAAACAAATCAAAAACAAAACAAAAAGAAAACATATGTAACGTGATCACTGATTCGCTGCTCCTCATTTTTTCTATATGCTGATTTGATTTCTCCTTTTCATCCTGACGGGGAAAATGAGCCTTGATCGCACAGTTGATGTGATTTGAATAGAGGATAGAAAGAGACCATATGGTAGATACCAGCAAAGGTTGTGTGATTGATAACAGAGGAGCGAATCTGGTTCCATTGTTGACGATAAATGATCGATCTTCCATTCACTGTCAGGCCGTTATTTTTTTTTTCTTACTGGTACGGACAAATGTGAGATTATTTACGCAGTATCTGTAATCTTTTTATTCTGAATGCATGATCTGTTTACGACTGAACACGAACATAATTTTGATGACTCGTACACTGATATTAATGAGAGAATAAACATCATAATGACTCCGACCAGATTAGTATGCGCGAGAATAAAGTCATGATATTGTCCGTGTATCATATTAAATACAATGATTTTTATGACTTTTGTATTCCAATTGATACCGACGGATGAAGAACAATTTGTCTTTTCTCACGATTTTATACTGCTACTTCTATCTTTTTCAATATATTCGTTTTACTACCAGGGACTCTCGTGACTTCCCGAAGGCTCATGCGGGAGATTCATCGAGTCGAAGGGGGGGGGGGGGGGGGGGGGTAGGGAGGGAGGGTTATGATTGACCCTTGACCCTTTCCTGGAATAATAAACGGATTTCTAGTGTTCTTCATTATGAATGTTGCGGTTTCATATCGAATCAATTTATTTTGAACCGAATTCAACGGAATCAAACCAGATTAAATCAAGTGACAATAAAATCGTTCCACTCGACAAACTGTGAGTCCTGTAACCGTGATAACTGGCTGATTGACCCTTGACCCTTTCCTGGAATAATTAACGGATTTCTAGTGTTCTTCATTATGAATGTTGCGGTTTCATATCGAATCAATTTATTTTGAACCGAATTCAACGGAATCAAACCAGATTAAATCAAGTGACAATAAAATCGTTCCACTCGACAAA
Organism: Diadema antillarum; assembly: GCF_040938485.1. Lineage (NCBI taxonomy): Eukaryota > Metazoa > Echinodermata > Echinoidea > Diadematoida > Diadematidae > Diadema > Diadema antillarum. Next base: position 463,289 of record NW_027271384.1, read on the forward strand.
CTGTGAGTCCTGTAACCGTGATAACTGGCTGCAACATCACCCTCCTGCATGTCTACTCGAAGTGCGTGCATGCGTTTAAACTATCAGTACACAAATTAAGCACGATTCTAAACACTCGATATCTTCTAAGCGCACCACACACCTGTCGAACCTGGAGAGGTGCTCCAAGTTACGTAACAAGGATGCTTCATAACATTATTTTTTTTTTCAAACTACCTCCCCCTCCTCCTCCACAACGCAAGGAGGGAAAACGAGACAACAAACAAACAAATCCAACTTGTCTGTCATTTTCCCCGACTTAACTGTCTTCAACTCTCAATCTGGTCTAAATAAATTGTTGTCAATGGTCCTATTTGCAAACAGTATGGTGGCATCCTTCGTCATCTTTGTTGGGATGTTTGCTTCAAATTTGGGATGTTTTCACAACACTCGACATCTTGAATAGGAAGCAATTTCGGTTCGCGAGTGCCAGGCACATCCGGACTATAAGTGAGTCTTCTTCGGAGCAACGAGAAGTGGTGAGCTCAGCTCAGCTCTCTGTTCGTGACTTCATTTCTTACATGGGATGAAAGATGGCCGTTCGGTACCAATGGTGAATTATTCGTGATGATTTATGGTCTCTATATTCTGTAGAAGTTAATGCAGTTGAAGTTAAGCGTCATCATCACAAGTAAATTTGTTGAAAATAATTTATCGAAACTTTACGAATTAACCCTTTGATGGATATGAATTGTCACAACGCAGTGTCCCACGGTTTGTTCACAGTGTGTTTACAGCGTGTTAATATGGTGTTTATATAATTATAGTCTATACTGTCACTATGTGAACACCATATTAACACGCTGTAAACATATTCTGTAGTAATATATGTTCGATTTCATATTGTGAATCGTATACTCACGAAGTGATGATGAAATCTGATGATGAAATCAGTGTGGCCATGCATCCTATAATACTTCCAGCACGATGTTCTCCTCCCACTGTCTGCCGAACAAGCCCACACTGTAGAGAACATTAAGAAGTCAAAAAAAAAGAAGAAGATACACATCTTGGCATCTTCTACTATTAGTTACCACACAACCCTTGTCTCTTGGCCTATTTCTCCGAACATTCCAGTTAATGATAGTTTAAATTACCCCGAATTTTAAACCACTGAAGTAAAACAGCTGTAAATCTAGATACCACCCATTTACGTCGTTTTTTTTCTTTATCTGCTCATGCGCAGACTTTAGCTTCGAACTATACATGTAGCTTATATTGTAGTAAGTTAATATTTCTTTTCATCAACATAGTATTACTGTGAATCATAATCGCATGGCATTTTCTATCTTACAACAGCCCTAAGTATATTCTTCTTGTTGTTCTGTCATTTCTTCTTCTTCTTCTTCTTCTTCATTACCTCTTTCTATTATAGTTTTTATTATTTATTTTATTATCATTTTCATTATCAGCATTGTCAATATCGCTATCGTTATTGTTGCTATTTATTATAATTCATATTATATATATATATATATATATATATATATATATATATGTATATGTATATATATATGTATATATATATGTATATATGTATATATATATATATATATATATATATATATATATATGTATATGTACCAAAAGTCTTCTCAATTTTTGTGTGATATACTTATGATGGATAATGATAAATTGATGTCAGGTGATGCCCACTTCGACATAAATCTAAGGTTGAAATGCAGGCTACGAAACTTTGAATTACGATCATTGAGAAAGCCTATTGGAAGACAGTTCGATGATAATGATATTGATTTTTTTGTTATACATTAATGTCAACTTCGCTTCTTAAACACTAAATTCTAACGATAGCTAGGTTATAACAATCGATAAAAGTATGCACCTCTGGGCCCTGTTTCATAAAGCTGTTCGTAAAGTTACAAACAACTTACGAGCGACTGGTGATCAGTTCTGATGTGCTATACTTATCAGAATTTCCATAATTCAGCACAAGAACTGATCACCAGTCGCTCGTAAGTCATTTGTAACTTTACGAACAGCTTTATGAAACACCCCCCTGGATCAAGATTAGAAATTGCTTCCGGCCTGTTCACTTTTATTCAGAAAATACGATCATGAGATGGAGCAAGGACTCATTACAGCACTCAGCATTCCGTAAATAAAACACGTAGAATGTGAAAAAAGTCAATAAGCACTTTTAACTCGTTCAGCAAACTTTAACAGTCTTCAAGTAAGTTGACTGCAAAAGTGCTTCATGTTGAGAGGATCTATCGCTTCGTTCCGAAGAAACGTCCTCTTCACACAGTCTGCCTCTATCGCAAGGAAACTTGTCAATCACGTCAGCTCTTTGAGATCCATCTTAACTGTCTTTTGTTTTGTTTATCAAACTGACTCTTTCTTTTTCCCGGATCCACTTCTAGTGCTGTTTATATTACTTCGGAATGCTGACAAGACCTTGTTAAGTGTACTTGAGGATATTTTCGCTTCACCCACGTATCCAAAACAAAAGTGCCTGTGTTGGTGCAATATACTTGCTGCATCGACTTTTCGCGCTTTATGCTATGTTAGGCCTTATAAGTGAAATCCGCCACGCCCATAAATGGTATATGATATATATATATATAATATATATATATATATATATATATATATATATATATATATCAAAGATTATCACATACACTAGTAATCTTTGGTATGCAACGCACACGTACGCAGGCACACACACGCATACACACGCACACACACACACGCACACATGCACACACACACACATATTGTGTGTGTGTGTAAATATACGATGATGATATCGAACGAAATTCGAATAAAGAATGTAATTTTTTAAGTAGGGCGTATGTGGGTTTTGTATACAGCAGCCGAATTCTGTGAATTTACACCAAACAATCTTTTTAAATGCAAGTAATCTTCTATAGATAACGCGAATCTAAATTTTGAATTCCACCCTGTAACTTATCTAGGCAAACAATAGTTATATTTTAAATGCGAGTGGGTAAAAATCTTTACCTTACAAGAGGAACTGGATTCGAATTATTGTATAATTTGTCAAGTAGAATACTGAGTATACTGAAGGAAATACTTTTTTGTTAGATACAAGAGCAATTAACAACACACACACGCACAAATACACACACACACACACACACACACACACACACACACACACACACACGAGAAAGCTACTGTACTTCTTAAGACCGAGAACAAGGCTAATCATTACCAATGACAGTAAATAATACAAAGACAGAATATCCTACTCGGGGTTACCAGGTCTTGCTAGGGATTTAACTGTAAGCTAAAAAGAGCAAGCGATTCTATTATTTCCATATAAAGAACGATTAGGGTAAGGAACACAACAAAACAGTCGTAGGCGAGTTGAGAGGGAGAAAATTGGCACAAACGGGGAATAAAAATCATTACTCTGGTACCATCATGAGCAGCAACAATAATACCATGATACCATGCAAAACAATGATAGCAAAATCAACAGGGTAATTTGGGCAGAACCTGATACTAGTACGTCGTTGCCACGTCTTGTTAAGGGTTCGGGCGACGCCGTGGGAAGGAGAAGAAGAAGAAAAAAGAGCAATATGATTCATTGTGGGCGTTTTAATTGTTGTTTTTAAAGAATAAAGATTTAGTGCATGGCATACAATAAGGAATTCGCAGGAGGGAATAAGAAGAAGATCATCAGTTGTCACAAATGAAGAAGCGTAATTTGTGTAAAGGGCTTAACAGTGAGAAAAGGAGGAGGGGAGGGGTGCATTTTGGCAGACTGTCTGGCACCGATGCGCATGCCTGCTTTCTCGACAGATCGGATCCTCCTCCTTCTCCCCCGGACGGGATTCCCACGGAGATGCTCTCGAGATGAGGCAGAATGCACCAAGTTGGTGCCGCAGGAGGGGGCATCCCAGCTGAATGGTCTCTGAAAATCGACTTATAGGACAAGCACCAGAGGGTCCCAGCTTGACACTCGCATGTGGATCGAAGCCGTGCTTTTCTCTTAATCCACTCACGAGTTGAGACCTCTTAATTCAGCGATATTCAACTAATCAAAGAATCCCAGATTTGTTCGTTAGTAGAGTAACCTTAATCTTTTTTCTTATAATTTTCTTTTTCATAATGTAATCTTTCCTTAAATCCTCTTCTGCTCCTTATTTTATTCTATTTGTTTTCTTCTGCTTATTTTCTTCTTTAAAAGATTCGACCAATGTCGTGATTCCCTACAGACATATAACGACGCGGGGTTACGGGGTAGGAGATTCTCAATTAGAAGCCGTACATGAGGAGTCTGCCGACAAATCTTGGCTACTCTTCGGGATTAAATTTCAGTCGGTGTGCAGAAGCTGGGCATTCAACAACGCCATCATACCTCTTAATGTCGCGGAGTAAATGGTTAGTACAGGACAGCTGCTCTTGTCTTAATGACCAGCTGCGAATTACAAAGAACACACAAGAAAATCAGTGAACTGTATTGCTGTCCAATCGCATACACTCGACGACCAGTGAATGATTTAAAACAAAAATCACGAAATTGATTAGTTCGTTCATAAAATAGTTGACCTAGCAATACGTCAAAACATCAGTCGATAAGTCTGCATAATGATTCTAGTTAGGCCTATTTAGTTTTGCAAGTATTTTATATAATTTTGATTATATTCATTTATCTATTCAATTCTCAATCTGTAGCTAGACGATCATTTTCATTGAAAACTATTTGTAAAAATCTTGTACGCAATGAAGGCTCTTCGGTTAGCAATTTCATAAATGTAAAGTAGGATTTTATGAAACAAAGCAATTTTATCAAGTAATCATTGCCAAACTTTATATATAGATAATCAGACTTTATGTTGTGGAATACTCGATGATAATTTATGTATTTCTTCTCTGTGGGTTTACATAATTAATCACTAATGCAAGATTTCATTTCTTTTTTCAGTTCATGTTATTTCACTTCTAACAACACAAAACATCAGTTTTACATACACAATTTACAGATTCTACATCCAAAATGCATTCCTCTCTTATATCTGTTTGTGTAATGTTTTTCTCTGTTATATGTTGAGACTGTAAAACAATATTGTTTCACCTTCTTTTTGTTGGGACAACCCTATAATCAAGACCCCTCGGTCTTTTGTAGTTTTAATGCATAATTACCATATGTTACGTATTGCATGTTTGTTCACTTGTTTTCTGGATGATCTGTTTGTTTTGTACAAATGTTATGTGTTTTAATTGAGACAGAATAAAGTTCAAGTTCAACTCTCTAAAAAAGGAAGAGTGAAAATGTTCACTCTTGAAGGAGTGAATAACAGAAAAGAGTGAATTTAGAGTGAAATTGGAGTGAATCTTGAGTGAAAATGTTAATTTTCACTAATTTCGGAGTGACCTCAGGGATCACTCCAAAATCTTCGAGTGATCCCTGAGGTCACTCCAAAATTAGTGAAAATGAACATTTTCACTAATTTTCAATTCAATAGAACATTTATTTCCAGATCAATTCGTGTAAAAACAGTGACAATTCAGTAATGATAAACTGGAGGTGACAACTCAGTAAGCACAGCTTGAAGTGAGTGCACCTTTAACATTTGAAAACGTAGTTGAATCTGATTGAAACATAGCTAAAAAGACATTAAAGGATACGTTCACCTTCATAGACATGTGGGTTGAGTGAATGCAGCAATATTAGTAGAACGCATCATTGAGAGTTTGAGGAAAATCGGACAATCCGTTCAAAAGTTATGAATTTTTGAAATTTCTGCTCACTCAAGGCTGGATGAGAAGACTACTATAGCTTGTGATGTCACATGAGTACAAAGATATAAAGAAAGAATAAAGAAAATTCAACATATTTTCACTTCTCTCGTATAACAAAAGAACACTTGACTTCTCTCTTTCAGAAGGCAGGGGGAATAATATTACCCTTAGCATGTGTCAGTAACAAGTCAAAGAAATGTGCACTTTATTTAAAAAGTAAAGTTTTGTGAAATTCTCTTTTTATTTTCTTTATGGTTGCACGCATTTGACATCATACACTGTAGTAGTCTTCTCTTCCAGCAGTTACTATGCAGATACTTTAAAAATTCATAACTTTTGAACAGATTGTCCGATTTTCCCCAAACTTTCACTGATGTGTTCTACTAATATTGCTGTGTTCACTCACTCCACATGTATATGAAGGTGGACTTGTCCTTTAATATACATTTACAAGACGAAGTACAGATACACAAGTGACTTAGGCTAAGGATGCAGGAGGAAAGCAGATAGGAAGAAGGAAACAGAGAAAGAAGAGAAAAGAGAAGGAAAAAATAACATTAAGAAGAGGTAAAGAGAACCCAAAATTATATAATACTAAAACAAACCAAGGCAACATTGTACATACATGTACATGTATATATGCATTTTAGTGAATCAAGAGAAATTTAGCAGCCCTCACTATTAGCTACCTTATATGGATGAATACAACTTTTTCATGAGTCTTATCTTAAAACAATTTTGAGATGGTGCATTTCTTATGTCTTTAGATAAATTGTTCCATTTCTTGGGGCCCATAAAACGAATATTATGTTGGTAAGACAAGGTTCTGGGTCTGGGCAAATGCATTAATGACGAGGAGCGTGTATTGTAATTATGCACATTCTGATTGATATCAAACAATTGAACAAAATGGAGCAAAAGATTCACTCCAATTTAATTTTAACTCGAGATTCACTCCAACTTCACTCTAAACTCACTCTTTTATGTTATTCACTCCTTCAAGAATGAAAATTTTCACTCTTCTTTTTTTTTAGGGAGTACATGATACAACAAGATGTTGTCAAATGATATAAGCAAGATATGGACTCGATGTTTAGGGATGTTACGTAATATCGTCATCCTTCCAGACATGTGCTGGAGAGAGAAAGGGGAAGGGGAGCAAACTTTAAAACTAAGTTATCATCCTGTGTAACTCCCTGTGCTTGTGTTACTTTTTGATTTGATTTGCTTCAATTTGAATTAATCTTCCATACAAACATAGTACAGACAATGATCTTAAATTAAAATAACTTCACAGAAAAAAAGGACACAAAAACAAACAATGCATATTGGTTTAGTTTCGTTTTATTTTATTTCCAACACATGATTACAACATTTGAATACACATACGAATGATACAACGATGCAATTAAAAAATAACTATGAGAAATAATATAATTTTGTAATTTCAAGACAAGCACAGAGAAAAAATGGTTTGAAATGGAGGAGACTGCTAAAAAGCATAGCTTGTAGTCTTCAGTCCCCTCATAACATAATAATTATATCATAATAAACAGTTCTTTTGAAGTGGCAAAATTGATACAATTAATCAATGTGGAGGGAACTTTAAAAAAAAATCTTGGAAGTATAGCGTAATATGCGTTACCCATAGGTTCCGTATTGGCCAAAGGTACAGAAAATCAACATAGAATATAACAAATTGATTTTTTCCCCTCACGAGAGTAACTATATTATCCTATCTTTATCTGTAGACAGAATTAATCTGTATTTTGGTCCAACTTCAGTAAAAGCGTGCAATTCGTCCAAATCACGTCATGTACAGATGGTTCATAAAAATATGTGGGTCATTATTTTCTCCGTAATTTTCCTACGTTGGTCATGTTTTACGATCACGTTATCAGGGTAAAATTGATTTCCCTTAAAATCGGTTTAATAGTGCTAAAAGCTGATAAGACTATAAGATAGAGCGATGTGATAGAAATTCTGGAGAATAAGTAACCGGAGTGTGCAAAAAGGAACCACTGCGATTATAATTGAGTGATGTGGCCAGACAACGAGGTTGTTGTTGTTTGTTGTTTTCATTTCCGTCTTCAGATTAAAAAAAACACACACACATTACAAGTTGCACATATACATTGCACATACGTACAGTATGAAGAAACGGGGGATTGCCGTTCAGTCATATTTGCAAAATATGACTGTTCTTCCACAGGGTCCCGAATTTACAATACAATACAAGAATAATACACTGTATACACAAAACATAAGAAAAAAAATAATGAAAATCATACACCGAACTGGTACAGTGAGAGTCAGCAATAATCAGAGATAGGTAGAGAAAAGCAGAGCAAGGAAAAGAAAAGAAGAGGAGGAGAACAAACCTACAAAAGAAAAAGCAAGACTTATATATACCCCCCTCCCCCCCCCACCAAAAACAAAAAACAAAAAACGGCTGTTACATTTGGTACTCCATTGAGTCTTTTTTGTTTTACTATAATGCTCTATCTAGATATAATCAGATAATGACATTTGAAAAGATCTTAAAGTTAATGCATTACGAATTTCACTGGGCAATTGATTATACATTGATATTCCCCAGTAGAAAAAAAAAGTCCTTTTACAGTTATTAGAATTTGGCTTTGGAAGATTCAAATTCTGATTTGAACGAAGTGAATAATTCAGAAATCTTCTAGAAATATTATCAGACATGTAATTTGGGAGAAAGTTCTGCAATATCTTATACTTATCTAGAAGTTAAGATCTTATATATCTAGGAGGCACTCTAGATCGTCTAGCAGAAAATATTTTACCACTATCTCAAAGTAGCAGAATGATCTCTTTACTCTGACGTTACAGAAGTTGGAAGTAATCAGAGAGAAGGATCACAAATATGGGATCTATTGCATCTGAATGCTGAATGAATACTACGTGTACATCGCTTTTCTATGTGTATGCTTTAGAATATAAGCACCACCGAGTTATATACATGAGGGCAAAAAATGCTGCGTATACATTTAGAAAATGCTTGTCTTGTTTCACTCATTTTTTTCTGTAGTTTTATTTTGGAAGTGTACTAGACAGACATATACTGACACTATAAAGTCATCACTCTTATTTCTGTATACTGGTTTGATTTTCCTTTATTTCACCTCAGGAGTTTATCTATGTTCGAATACTTCACAAAAGATGACGCTTAACTTTAAGTACTCTTGTTTTTCTTTGACAGCCCCACCAAAAAAAAAAATAACGTGCACATCATAACTTCAAAGATACTAAATATGTGTGTGTGTGTGTGTGTGTGTGTGTGTGTGTGTGTGTGTGTGTGTGTGTGTGTGTGTGCAAGGGCACTGGCAGCGGGGGGGGGGGGGGGGGGGGGGGGAAGGGGGCAGAGGGGGCACTTGCCCCCCCCCCAAAAAAAAAGAAGAAGAACAAAACAAAAAACAAACTAAAACTAAAAGTGTTCCGGCGTACTTTTGTGTGTGTGTGAGTGTGTGTTTTTTTTGTGCGTATATGTCTACATATACATATATACGCATAACCATTATAAAAACAAAATATCATATGAATATATTACATAATATTATATACATGCCTTTGCATATGTGCGTATACACATGTATATATTTTGTTTGTATTCATTATGCTTAAAATGATGGTGAAGTATGATTATTGTATTTCAGAAGTTTGATACAGGAATTGAATTTATGTTTTCATTTTTTATACATAATATGCTTCTGTTGATAAGATGATGTTAGATTGTATTTTTGTGTTGATGTAAATGATTGATTTGTGTATATCAAGGTAATACTCAGAAGATTATTATTATATCACACGACATTGCGCTTTATCATGGAACATTACGCCATTTAGACAATTATTGTAATGACAGTTCTGTTGGTACAGATCCTGATAAAGACCTGATGACAGGCCGAAAGCTCGATTAAAAGGGAGAACAAGTTCGAGAGCAACGTCCGCCTCAAGTCTCATTTCTTTCATTACATTTATATGCATGCTTGCTACATATATACATGTACATTTATATATGTATGTATATTATGTATACGCACATTCTTCGCTTTGCTTTTTCGTTATGCTTTGTTTCCAAGACACAGGCTCTTCGCCAGTCCACTCCGAGCCGACGTGTAATGCTGCGTAACTCGGGTGGGATGGATGCTCGCCGGATGCGGTAATCAGCTTAGAAAGTGAAACAAAGTCCTCTCTAATCAGACCTGTCAATCATCATGGTGAATCTCTTTCATTCCAGGCTACCCACGGTGAAAGCCTATCAAAAATTAGGACGCTCTCACCGATCCAGCCTTTCCACTTTGTCCTAATTGACTTGATGCTTCTGACCGCTAGGTTAATGAACTTCATTGCCACAGTTTGTCCAGGCTGTTTTCCTTTTTCTTTTTTTTCCGAGGTTGTTCTTTCGTTCTCCTTTCTTTTTTTTATTCACAACCACCTTAATAATCAATCGCCAATTGAGCACGATAGGGGGATTCTGTAAATGTTTTCATTAGCTAACGAGGTCCACAAAGTTGGCTTATGATGATACGTAGGGAGAGACTACTACGACTTTCTATGGTGCTAAGTGGACTATTCACGGGGGGTGTCGCTACGCCACACGTTCCTGGCGACATCTTCAACTTGACTTGACGAAGGGGGAGGATAATAGTAATTCCTCTTATTGAACCGATTCGAAAGTGCACCTCCCCCTTCATTTGTGTCTCTCACAACCACAGACGAGCTGCAAATAGGGAAACTGCCTCTAAGTATATAAGTATTGATAATGGGCTGTTGAATCCACTAATCTGCTATTGTGTGTGGTACAATGGGCGTCTATTTACTCAATAGTAACTAGTCCCCGCTAGTTGGCGCTTCGCATTTTGATTGGCACATGCCCGCAAGTTTGACAACTGCTTCAAGTATCATCCGCCAATGGTGCCTTTTTTTGTGAAGCCAGAGAGAGCTAGCAGTCGATGTGGTGAAATAAAGCGTCCAACAGGTCTAAACGGGTCATTCTCACCACATGGTGGTACTGGAAGCACCGGTTGAGCCACCAGAGCGCGTTTACTATCTGCAAATAATGTTTCTGTTAAAAAAGACGACTGCCGTGTCGAACAGCTGCTAGTTCTCCTATTTGCTGTGGACTCTTAAATTATTTTCACTGGGCACGCAATATTTTCCAAAATAGTGCTGCCACCACTGACATCCTCAACTTTATATCACTCTTTCGAGACGTATATATAGCATCGTCAATCCAGAGGGAGTTTTTGGCCCGTCAGATAAACACCATGACCGCTCTTCTCGCAGCGACGAACCCGATGGGAACGGCGAGCTTAGTCGTACCGACGGTCCAAACCATCACCCGCACACCCTGCCAAAGCCGCACCAATTACTCCATAGATTTCTTGCTGGGCCGGAGAACTGAAGGAGATCGGCATATTGCTGCGAAGCGAGGGATATGCGATCGGGAGCCGACGCGCCTCGGGCAGGAGGTCGGCGAGGGAATCGTGGGGCACAAACGGCGGCGTCCCTGCCGTAACGATGACCTTGAGTTCCAGTCGAAAGGTATGGAGAAAACACTCAGTACTTACCAAAACCACCCATCCACACCCATTCCTAGTAACCATCATCCTTGCACATTAGAGACAGTGAAATCTCTCAAAGAACAATGTGGTGTTGACTTCTTGGATAGCTTCTGAACAAACAACAACGTGACCTCACTATTGTTATGTTGTCAATCAATACACGTTTTACATGTTTAATAATTATAATGTTGTGTTATACTTAGTATTATATTAATAAACATCTCTGAGATTTTGTGTGTTTTTTTATCCATGGCGAATGGAGAGTTTTTTTTTCAGCATCATTCAAGAGAACCACGTGCTTTAAGCAAGTTTCTTTAACGATATCTTGCTTTTTCCTTATGTCAAACCTTCATCTGCAATTACACTTCTTTACCGATGCTAAAAATTGCAACCTACTGCCTAGAAAACAAGGGGGTCTCTTGATATTTTCCAAGAGATGTTGAATGCGCGGAATGGTTGAAATTGGTGTCTGCGTCATACATGTTCAAGCATAATTATCTTTCTGCAAAGACAGACACACCCACACCCACACACACACACACACACACAAATCCTTTCATAACCCGTTTGCTTGCAGAAGAATCAAATCATTTGGTTTCCGCTCAAGGATACCATACATGATTAGATGTACATGTACTAGCAAACTTGATGTCACGAAACTGTTATAGGGTTTCCTTTTCTGTCACCAAAACAGGGTGGTATTTTGACTGAAAGTCACGAATCATTAGTATGATAACATCCTTGTTAAAAAGAAAAGCAAACTCACATACTTTTTGCTTTCCGAATAAATATTATTAAAGTGCATAAATGCAAATGATTATGCGGTAATACAAGTAACAAACGTTTATATTGGCAAACAACCATCCTAAAACAAGAATGTATACATCTTTCTGAGAGCTCGTAGTTAAAGTTAAGTGTTTTGTGTGGCATAGGGGCACAATTTGGAGAAGAATACATAAATCATATTCGTAATTTCTGTTCGGTTAGCTGGGTTAAAGAATGAGCGTGTTCCAACGGCTTCAGAATGGGCTCAAAGTAGAGCTGGATATTTCAAAAGCTTTTCGAAGTACCTTGTTTTGAATAAATAATAATCTATGATCATTATTATCCATCATTCAAACCATATGGCAAAGTCCGGAAGTTTAGATGGTGTTTCTTTTTTCCCCTCACTGATAGAGTGTAACATCGATCAACGATCATTAATAAGCCCAGTTATCACTACTTCCAAAATATTTGCGAATTAGCATGGTTATTTTCAAAGTGCATGTATATACTTCGTTGATTCATCTGTTATGTCAGCACTTTCATAGACACGATGTTAAAACTTGTAGTTTTTTTTTTTAACTTGGCAATTTGAATTATCTCTTAATCAACAAAATGTGTCGATATAACTTCAAGAGACCACAAAGCTGTGAAACAACAGCATTAACTTGCGTACTTGTGTGAATGAGGAGAATTTCAACCGCATAATGACAACCATCTGTATTTTTTTTCCATTTTTGTTTTTTCATTCTTACTTTGCCAGCACACATGTGATTTTTCATTTTTCTTGTTCATTGCGGGTATAAAGCCTCCGCACAGTGGTGTTTCATTTCGTTTTCTGTCATGCTTTCGTTAATTTACTTTTACATGCAGAGGAATGCTTGTATTCCGATGTCGTGCTCATCACATTTTTGTTGTTGTTGGAAAATACACTCTGGTATCATGAAAGATACCGTGTTTGTGTATTCCTATAGTGATTTCGTTTGCGCGATCATTATATTTCTACAAACAATAAAAAAAAGTGTTGCACAAAAACTGGCGATTTCTGATCATGATATTCATAATTTTGCTTTGAAATGTCCACCTAGGGCCAGTTGACGAAAGTGAATACCAAGCTCTGTCGACCCCTCCGAATCTTGTACATCTTGGGGAAAAGCGGTTCCCCTTGTCACTGCATGCCACCTCATCTGCAAAACAATCGTCCAATGATGTGAACCCCGCCCTGATATCTCCGACGTCATCTGCTCACTCGTCTGCGTTTGATTCCGACAACGTCCTCGCGGAAGACCAGGCCATGTCAAGCGACAGCTCACAGACATCGCCCGTCGATGATCACAGGCAGGCAGCGGGAGACACCGCTACCGATCCGTCGTCGAGGAAACTGCGGCGATCGAGGACTACCTTCACGACGTTCCAGCTGCACCAGCTTGAACGCGCCTTTGAGATGACGCAGTACCCGGACGTGTTTATGCGGGAAGAATTAGCCATGCGACTGGACCTTAGCGAGTCTAGAGTGCAGGTAAGACAAAAGACCAGATTTTGAAGACAAATAATTTCTTAAAGCCAGTTTTTGGACACAATTCCATACTTTGATCACGCTTAGTGCATGTGATAAAATGTGTGAATGAGAGTACAGAAGTCAGACTGGCGCAAAATGGTAGAAATTTAATCAACGTCAAACCTAAGATACAAGATGGTTATGAAATTTCATCGTTTCACATGTTTTCAACGAGTATAACTCACTTATTCTGTCCATTTGGTTTTTTTTTCAAAACAACTTAAAAAAAAAACACACACTACATTGTTCATTCAAAGGATATTCGTTACAATCCTACGTACGCAAGCACGACATTTCACAAAAGTTTTCTGAGATCAAAAGGAAGGAAAACGATATGATATGAGAATACAGATTATACTCTCCTAGAATTTTATAGCATCGGCAAAAAGGGGTGTATATTCATCACAGTTAGTTCTTTTGTAAAGGAAGGATCTTAACGAAACAAAAGTGCAAATGTTTCTTTCAGAAGAAAATGAACGAAAATGATATATGATAATACAGATGCAGGACCTACTCTTATACAATTTTTACAATCGGCTAAAAAGCGATGTCCTCGTATTGCCGCATTTTTTTTAACCCCCAAATATACACCCTTCAAAATTAAAAGTCTTCTAAAAGGTTTAAAAAGAGACTATAGGGGTTATTTCAATTGTTGCTTTACACTCCACAAAGTCCTAAACCTTGCTATAAGGTTATTACAAGACTACAATAATTGTATGCGAAGGATACGTCTTACATAGTGAAGATTCTTGCGCAGAATTTAGTGAGAGACTTGTGAGGGTCTGACGTCATCCTCTCTGCCATCTTTAGTTTTGGTTGCCTCTAATTGATATCACTGATTTATGAAAATAATCAAATTCCACAAATTCCTATATTGAAAGTCTGTACTTCTAATCCGATTTTGCTAAAGTCGGCTCGGAAATCACACTTTATATAGGCCTACATTAGTTCAAATTATGAGTTATCCGTGGTTTGGTTTAGAAAAAAAGAAAAAGCACCCATTACAAGGTTAAAAAAAAATGCTCATCCATGCAGTAGCCTTAGTATCTGGAAAGCGTGATAACGCTAAACGGCTTTCATTTTCAACAAGTCCGGGTACTATTTTGATTGGAATAGCGGACTCTTTAATCAAGCGGATGCGTGTTCAATCAATGTTGACGGATGTATAGCGAACTGGGTTTACGGGCTTTCGCGGCTTATCAAAATCATAAATGTAGCACGCTGCAAGTTGATAAAAACTTGATTCTGATGCTTCAGAAGAAACTTGAAATGTGCGGGAGGAGAATTTGTATACGGACGTGCTGTAAATATTCGCGCAGATTGCACATTTTATGAGTGTGATGGTTATAATGGCATACTCTATACATTAGTGAAGTAACATTTTATGTCTGTAAGCTATGACCAAATTCGAGAGAGTGTGCGAATAGGAAAGCGACTGATACCAGCAGGTTTATCCTGTACAATGAAAGAGCCTTGGTGATTAGATTCATAAACTTATAAACCTGTGACATTAACTTTAATTTCCCCTTTTTCGAGAAAGAAAAATGACAACAAACCTGTCCTCTTAGTAGAGAGTCATCGGTGTTACATCAAAACTTATTGAAATGCAATAAGAATGATGAAAACAGTGGATTATTTCTTTGTCTCTATCTTTCTTTCTGTCCTCAGATTAATTCAACAGCTATCCATTTTGTGTTTTTCTACAGGTCTGGTTTCAGAATCGGAGGGCCAAATGGCGGAAGAGAGAAAAGGTCCTAGACAGGAAGAGTCCCTGTATCCTGGGCTCTTATGGCAAACCCTTCGTGATGGACTCGCCCAAAATCTGCGACCCCTTTATGTATCCGCTCGACAAGCCGCACCTCTATCACCAGTCACTCCTGTCGTTGGCGAATCGCGTGTCGAGTGGGGAGGGAGGACCAATGAGTCGACACGCCCTTGGTTTAGGACTTCCCAGCGCGATGTCTCTCCCGACTCCGCCCAGTATGTGGCTCCCTAACCCCTTTCTGGGCGGAGTCATGCACGGCGGTGACGGCGGTTCCTTGATGGCGTTGCGCCACGCCCATCCGTTACCCGCCTTGAATGGACTGAAACTCACGGAGAGCACACCGTGGTCGAGATATCCTCCAGAAGACTTGACTATGCCGCAGTCCTTCCCGCTCTCCATCCCAAAGTTCGGCTTGTCGTCGACTGGGAAGGAGCGGTCGTTCGGTGACGAAACCATAAAGCGGAGGAGCATCGACGATCTCCGCTCGAAGGCGAAAGAACACTGCCACAGAAATTCGTCGAGCCCGACGTCGACTTCCTCACCCCTCGCGGACTGTTAGTCGGCACGGCCTGAAACTAACGAACTGTGAACATTGAATAGGCCTATCCATGACAATCGTGGCAACGCTCATGATGCACAACTATCATACGAAAGAGTATTATTATCATTGGCTATATCTGTGAAATGGAAAGTAAGAATTCTATAACTGTGTCTGACTGTTACATAATTTTGAAAGACTTCTCAGTCTTGTTCTGTTCAAGTCTCTTATCATCTGCTTTTTTCGTTTCTTTTTGCATCTGATTAATCGAGTCAAAGGGGCATGTGCTGTCGCATTTTTGACAGTTAATGCGTGAACAAATATCAGCGATCTGCTGAAAGGATATTTTATCTATTACATTGTATAAAGATTCACACGCCATGTACAGTTGGGCAGGGATATGTAATAATCATCACGGAAAGAATTCTGTAGAAATCTTGGATCGTGTGATTTTAATGTGAGTCAAATCGCAAAAATGTTTGCAGTTCTATCAGATTTTTATTTTGGTTATGAACGTTCACTTAAGACAGAGATCCATAAGGTACAGTTATCCAAATTGTCTCAATTTCAGACACAGTACTATTCTTGTTTTAGTACCTTCTTAAGGAAAGTCACACAAAACCCCCTTCATCAACATTACCTATGAATTCCACATCAAAGATTTCAAATGAGCATACACTTTTTCGGTCCTGGCCTTATTTCCCTGTCACACCTCTTTCGACATCGTCATAAATTTCTGATGAAACAAGATCTCATACGTAACAAGGTGCGTAGCGACTTGAACAAGACTAGACATTGCTATGACGTGAACATTGTGGTAGGTTGCGGTTCTGTTTTGACCTCGTCATCTTGAACGCATCTTGTCGGAGTCAGACATTATCGCAGCTTTTCCACACAAAACAAAACAAAACAAAAAAAATCCTCCGCTATTATCTCATATACACTCTTTTCAATGGGATAAGAACCTGGGATGCCACTTTATAAGGCCAAACTAAAGGAATCAGTTCGTCAAAGGTTCAGGTAAACATCATCACCCCCAGCCATCAATTGATATCATATGATCCTATGATTACATGTACATGTATTTGACAATTTCATGTGAAATTTCGAAGATCCCATAAGGACCTAAAAGCCCCTTTCGTGGGATATCATCTTAGGAGATAGATTCATTTTTTGGGAGTCTCATCTGATTTTTGTAATTATGACTTTGATGAAATCTGACTTGTCTCTGAGGCATAAAAACTACAATCTAATGTCTTTGTTGTTTTGTGATATCGTAATGATGTGTATTATGGTATCAGTTGCCATGTATGGGCTATCGTTGTTAAATACGAACTGAAAGTTCGAATAAAGAATCTATTCCACTCTTTACTTCAACGGCGTCTCCATTCACTTGTAATTCTTACTTCCTATTGGTGTTAATCTATTTCCGTTTTATGCAGTCACTTCATTGTACAGGCTTAACTATATTTAGTTGAATAAAATCTAAAGAGTATATATATATATATATACAAACAGTGTGATATCACTCGCAACAACATGCAAATTACAGAAGGCGATATGATGCCATCTCTTTTTCTGATAACTTCAACTTCTAACTTTATATTCAAGTGGTTGTGGGGCTTCCAACATTGTGATGAAGATGAATATATATATATATTATAGATGTATATTAATAGATATCATATATTGTGCTTTATTATTTCATTTTTAAGCAAAAAAATACTAATGAATAACTTGTGAAGCTATAACGCTTTCACCTCATCTAATTTGCATATTGCGATTGTGACCAATGGCACTGCTCTATTAGGTGGCTTTCCAATTTAAGATGTGAGACCGTTCTTTTGAACGGGTACGTGACTTGAAATGGTGTATCATACGTAATTCTCGCGCTTTGTTTATTTAAGCAATGAAGCTCATTTAGCATTTACCGGTACTTTTTAGGGAGGTCAGTGAATGTTTGTCCGTATGGCGTACATGTAGGCTGTTTGTTTCCACCTCAGTGTTTCTCACATATCCAGTCTTTGAACGTGCTCAGTAACCAAGTGTATCGAGCAGTGTGATCAAAATATACCACGTAACAATCAGAAACATAGTGAAGACGTCGTCATAAGTATAAGTTGAATCTTCCGTTTGGTAAAAGCGGTAATTGTGATCTTATCACGAAATTTAACTCGACTGAGTGTTACAAATCTGAAAACATCTTCGATGATTGATACATAATACCTATAAACATGAGAAATTGAAAACTTGCAGGTTTGTAAGAAGCAGTTCCATCATACACACACTCGCACACACACACACCCACACGCAAACGCATACACAAAGCGAGAGAAAAGAAAGAAAAAGAAGCAGAGATACATAATGCGTGTATGTATACATTAGAGACAGACTGATAATGAGGGTGATTATTGTGATTTACAGCTATTGCTTTACTTGAAAAAAAAACAAAATTATTAAAGATTCAAAACTTCACTAATAAGAGGTTTGAAGAAATGTACACGTACAAAAAGAAAAAGAAATGGGCGATACACTGTCGACAATACATCATGTGAGGTTTGCTAAAAGCTGAAAAGTTTCAGTTGAAGCTCATTTTCGAGAAAAAAAAAGAAGAATAGTTTAATGAATATGTCTAAATGTAAGAGGGCCCCAGGATATGAAGAGATAACTTTACAGAAGTTGGGGGATTGGCGAATGATTTTAGTCTTAGGAAGATTAATGCTATGATCTACCACGGGTGACTTATTTCAATTTCAAACAGTCTGATAATTTGTCACTTACGTCCTTTCGACCGTTATCGGGGCAGGACAATGAAAAAGGATATCGCGGTTCCTCGACATATACTGGTATTTGATTTAAAGATTACAAACAGCTGGGGTCTTGTTTTGTTCTGGAGTTGTTTTTTCTGTTGTTGTCATTGTTGCACTTATTTGTCCCACCCCCTCCCTCACTCGTAATACGTTGATCGGTAGCAAATGTGATCAGTTTATATCTGAGAATTCTGTCAGGGAGACACACCAAGTGTGGATTTGATTTCTCTTGTTTTGATTGTATTTTAGTTGTCTTTCACAAAAAGTGATTGAGCGATCAGTGTGGATGGGGGAGAAAGAGGCTGCACGCCGTATGGTTAGCACGGCGCGCCACGCATAATTAGCCCTATTCATTACATTAGTTTCGTTTCTTTTGGTATCAGATGAAATGGTCACATGGGAGGTATGATAGTAATTGCTCGAAATTGATCCGTCATTGAGAATACGTGATTGATCGCGCTGCTCCTCAGGACCGAATGGTCACAATGCATCACTGTTGAACTAGATGAAAATCTAATACCCGCCAAATTTTCCATCTTCTCATGGAGGCAGAAAATGGATCTAGTTCCTCTTTGGCTAGAGACAAGAGTCAACGAACAAAAATCACTTTCCAAAATTGTCAATTAAAAAAAAGATAAAAGCAGATCTACAGGGTTGAATTTCATAAAAAGGATTGTTCTAAAAAGGTATCAAAGGTAATGTTAGGCAAGGCATCGAAAATCTTGCGTGACAGAGTTGACCGTCACCACGATCACATCATGTAATGTATACAGGCGTTCGTTCTTCCAATTGTGTCTCTTTTTCTACCAGCAGCTACAATGAAGTGATACTGACTTTCACTTAAAAAAAGACATAGAAAGGTAATCACTCTTCTCCGTTTAAAGAAGATCAATACAAAAGCAACTTGCCACTTAAGATTTATAGGCAAATCCTGATTAAAATTATGATAACAATGAAGATAACAATTATATAATAACGACGGTGTCAGAGATACAAAATGTTTAGATCTCATAAGTAAAGCAGAAAATATTGCTTAAACTTAAATTTATTCATCATCATTTATAGTCTCTGTAAGGCGTCTACAAAAGTGCGATGGGTTGCATGTGATCTTGAATATTGGTGGGAACTGTCTGACTTGATGATGATGGTAATCATTATTATCATTATTATTGTTATTATTATCATTATTATTATTATTATTATTATTATTATTATTATTATTATTATTATTATTATTATTATTATTATTATTATCATTATCATTATTACCATTATCATTATTATCATTATCATCATTATTACTGTCAACATCATCACTATCATTACTATCATTATCATCGTTATAGGTGGCGAAGCTTTATGAAGAAAAAAAAACTAAAAAGAAAAAAAAAATGAATAACTAAGCAGATATCTACACAGAATATATGCCTACCACTCCGTATCTCATGTCACGCAGTAATTTAGGAAACATAGCCTGCATTAAAGTCATAATGTTTCTCCCCTGCATAATCAGCTTGATCTCACTTGATTGTGGTGAGTATGATAATACTGATTATCACGACAATAATAACAATGTTATTGTAAAAAACAAACGAGCTAGTGAGGAAGGGATCTCAGACCTATAATTTGACATCAATCTGCGGCGAACATTATCGCATCGTGGATTTGGACGATGGCCCTCTACGCTGACTCCCAGAGATAAATTCCATTTGAACCATTCGAGGCCATTTTATCGATTGTTACGTTGTCCAATCAGTCACATCGTCACGCCCTAGGGCAGCAGCTATCAATATGGGGAAGGTGATCATGGACATGTCACATCCCTCTGATTCTAAGAGCACCAGATAAACTGTGGCAGTGAGAGTAGATGTTAAAGATGGTCTGAAATTTAAACATGTGAACAAACTTTTCCTCCATTTCCTCCCCCATCATCTGGAATTCTTTCACTTTTTCATTATTATCAGTGTTGTTATCAATATTATGTGCTTTAACTGTCATGTCCTTTATAGGTTTCGTACAGCGAAAGAGCTCCTGAAGACTGCTTATCCAATCGTGGAAGTGGAGTAAAATGGAGTCAAAAAGGTCTTAAAGAACACCCCCTTTGACTCCTTTCAATATTTCCTCTCTTTCATTTTCTTCTTCATCTATTTCGTTTCCTTCCCCTACTGCCTATTGTTCTTTTTTTTCTACATTATTGTCTTTTAATGCGTTTTTTCTTGTTTCTTATCCTGTCCATCACAATGCTTTAGTTTATTCCACAAACACCGCTTTGAATGAAAGCGATTTGTAGAGTTTGGTGTTATGGTTACAGAAGCAGACTGGCCAACCGGTCATAACAACATTTAGACATAGTATACACGGTAAAGGATGGAGTAAGTTACCAAAATACTTATTCAGTAAGAGCCGATATTATGATGCACTTGAAGAGGTTAATCATTGTGCTTGCCTCTGTGTGTGTGTGCGTGTGCGTGTATGCGTGCGTGCGTTATGGTGTGTGTGGTTTTTTGTTGTCGTTGTTTTTTGTTTTTTATGAATGATTTCATTTTAGATTTGTATAATGTACTCTTTTTGTTTTTTATGTAGCCTATACACTATGCTCATGTAAGTGAGAATGAGTTACATGATTCAATATATTCAAGGGATATATGTTTGGCATAATATATGTCAGTATTTTCTCGTGAAGGAATTATCAGTGGGATTGATTCATAATCAAGTTCAATTAAATTAAATTAAATTCATTTCATTTGTGAGTTATTTGTGTTGGAGAGAGATTATTTGCAGTACAAATTAAAAAATGAATTTGTTTCGTGTTTTGAACTGTATTTGTATTGCTTTTGTTCATGTTACACCCAGAATGGGTTGATTCATGACTGATTTGAATGAAATCAATAAATATGAAGGAAAAACAAAAAGTGTGTGCGAATGTGAGGGTGAACGATCTTTTCGGGAACTACGACCAAACTACAAATGTTGCGTTTGTGTGTTGATTAATTGCTCTTGTTCAGAATAAATTCACTCTGAAAGGGGTGACGAAATTAGTGAATGCTTCATCACACTTTTTGTATCATCTTTCCATCAGTATCCTTGAAGACTGGCACAGGGGGTATACAGAGGACGTTGACCCAGCTCTCTCTCTCTCTCTCTCTCTCTCTCTCTCTCTCTCTCAAACTCTCTCTCTCTCCCTCTCAAAGTTGGAAGACTTTTACCTTTTAACCTCACAACTTGTAAACTGTCCGAGACTTATACTACAGCCTTGAACATCAAAAACAACATGGGGGATCCTTTTGGCAAACGGTCAGAAGTAAGTATACTTAACTTTAAGTTTCGGGTGTTTTTAAAGAGCATTCATTTACTCTGATGTCGAATTAGCTTGAAGAATTTTTTTCTCACCCTCTACAGGGAGAATCTGTGTCTCCATTTAGATCTCTGTATTTCGTATATCTGATGTTTATTAAATGAGGACAAATTCGGTCGCCACAAACAAGCCGTATTTGTTTTTTCCTCCGGTGCGCTTTAAATTCCTCGTGTATCCTTTCTGTAGATAAAAGGCATATAATCATTACCAACGTTAACATAGTTTTATCTCATCTTCACCTCCAATTCTTTGGTCCTTTGTTGTCGCTGCTGTTGGGGAATACTAAATGATGCAAGATTGCCTGTCAATAACAACCTGCCAATGGCTGTCTTTGATTGTCGTTGTTTCTAACCCTTACCTCAGAAGCACAGAGGAGAGGTCAGAAACGCGAAAGACATGGCAAGGATAAGAAAAGCATTAGACAAATAACAGGAAAAGAAAGTTGACAGTCGCGCTAGTTTTGCACCTATTAGACTCTCTTACCGTCAGTCCCTTTCAATGGCTTAATCTTCGGAAAGAAAAATGCTCCCTCAACGATGAGACTTTTTCAGGGTCTCTTCCAGAGTTATATTGCGCAGCATGTAGAGGTGATTGAGAGATTTATGAATATGATGTGTGCCGTATGACTTTTGTGATTTGAATAAACTTGTCTGGAATGAGGACTAGTACATGCTAAATGGTTGCATTCACGTCAGCTCCGTCGTGCGCGTATGCTCGTTACACAAACAACATTCATGTCAACCGAACAAAGGTGTTTTCTCGTGGTAATGAGGTATTTGAGGAAGACGCGATTAGATCGAACGTTAGGATTATCAGCCATTGACCAAGAATCAAATCGGACTTTGGTTTTAAACCTAAAAAGAGTGTGAACGGGGACAGGATAAAAGAGAGCTACGCAGCAGGAACACATTCGATTATATGAATACACCTAGTGGCCTTGGGTTAAGGTTCTTTCCCATCATGGCAAATCCAAACAATTAAAGGCTCTAATGATGCTAGGGACATCACGTGACTACTTGTCAAGTCTTGGCGTCGACACATTAATGGTGGCTCATTGTGCAGCCTCCCAGCGGGACGATTCAGAAAGTTTTACATGACGTACATTAATTTGCGACGTCTGCCATGCATGCAACTACTGAACTCTTCGGGAAAGCAACGACCCTAAAATCTGCGAATGGTCAGTTTTAAAGGACAAGTTCACCTTCATACACATGTGGGTTGATTGAATGCAGCAATATTAGTAGAACATATCAATGAGAGTTTGAGGAAAATCGGACAATCGGTTCAAAAGTTATTAATTTTGGAAGTTTCTGCTCACTCAAGACTGGATGAGAAGACTACTATAGCTTGTGATGTCACATGAGTACAACGTTATAAAGAAAGAATAAAGAAAATTCAATATATTTTCACTTTTCTCGCATAACAAAAGAACACTCGACTTCTCTCTTTCAGAAGGCAGGGGGAATAATATTACCCTTAACATATGTCAGTAACAAATCGAAGAAATGTGCACTTTTTTCAAAAAGTAAAGTTTTGTGAAATTCTCTTTTTATTTTCTTTATATCGTTGTACGCATATGACATCATACACTGTAGTAGTCTTCTCATCCAGCAGTGACTACACAGATACTTTAAAAATTCATAACTTTTGAAAGGATTATCCGATTTTCCCCAAACTTTCACTGATGTGTTCTACTAATATTGTTGCATTCACGCAATCCACATGTATATGAAGGTAGACTTGTCCTTTAATAGCAGGTGGTATATAGGATTTACATTGGCTTCATTGGGCCATTGACGTACGGTTGAAGCTACTACTCATCGACCGCCTTTGCTTGATCAATTACATCATATCTCAGAAATATTAGTTAGTTTTATCTCAATTTCGTCTCACTTGAGCAGAAAATGCACAATATTTTACATCTCATGATCTATTGGGCATCTTACGAACGGAAATCTCGACGTTTTTCTCTTTTCGCCTGCGCGAGCTCATTGTTCAAACAGACCACCTGAGCACATAACAAATTCATAGTGAATTGTAAAGGCCTATCAATGGAGATGTGTGTGAATTATAATGTAGATTTTTCTCACATTTTGTTCATTTCTTACCTGTTTCCTCCTAAATTCTCTTTGTTATAGGTTTGTTCGAATGTTGTGACGAATAATTATTTTGATTGCGCTCAGTCCCATTTTTTAATCTTATACATAAGAAAGCCAGTCGGTTAAATGGGTATTTCATTGGCTTGGATACAAATCGTACTAGGTTTGCGACCTGGTGGCAGCCTGGTGGGGACGCGAGTCTCGCTAGTCGCGGAATGGTCTCGGAGACGTCTGCGCGACATCTCCACGACGCATCCTGGAGACTAGCCTGGTCTCCAGGAAGTCGCGAGATAATCGAACATGTTCGATTGTTGTTGTTGTTGTTTTTTTTTTTTGGAGACTTTGTCTAGTCTCCAGCTGGTCTCGGAGATGTTTTCGCAAAGTCCCCTTAGTTGCGGCCGAGTCGAGGAGACTAATATTGTCCGCGAGGTCCCGAAACGTCTCCGTCACGACCTTGCGGAGACCCCTTGGCGACCTACTGGAGACATCGCGGAGACGTCTCCGTGACTGAGAAGAAACGAATCTCAGAGACGTCGCGGCGACGTCGCGACGTCTCCGTCTCGGACTTCCTGGCAAGTGAGCTGCCACCTAGTTGGGAGACGTCTCGGACGTCGACCTGGGGTTGCCTTCGTGGTGGCAGTGCAAGCCATTTCCTGGTCACTAGAGTCGCACGAGTCGCCGCGAAGTCTCCTCCAGTGAGATATAGCCTTAGAAGACCCATGCCACGCATGCATATTTTGAGGATAGATTTTTACTTTAGTGTCTTCTAATCGAGCCCTTTGCTTTTAAGTGTACATTTTGCCATATATTGGTAGTAGAGTCTTCAACAACCTCTCAAATTGCTAACTTTCTTGCTGATTTCATCAACATGAACACAATGTATTGGATGAAAGTTTTGCTCCTCTCTCAGATTTTGCGGATTCTAATGATTCATTGCTACTGTTGCACAGATTTAAGGAATTTGTCCAGTCCAACCTAATCTTCTTCATATATCCAATTCAGAGATGCCTTGATGATTTCTAAACAACTCTCCAGGCCTGAAAAGATTGTTACAAATTTACTGGTAGCATCAGCAAATGCCCAGCTGAAGGGGTACTACGGTATGGTGGATGATGGATACACTGGATTTTTTTTTTCTGACGAAGTCGCGACTTAAAAACCTGTTGGGAATTTACATTCTTCTGTTACTAGTGGTCGTTAACCTGGTTCAAGAATCAGCATCTGACAATGGTAGGGTAATGGCAGGGCCTTCTTTAAAAACACCGCTGAAGCTAAGGGTTGGGTGGTAGTGGGCAAGGTAAGATAGATCAATGGTCGATGCCCATCCCGTCATGTTTTTTTTTTCTCATAACGATTTTGTTCTCCCATTCTCCGTGTTTCTATAACCCCCAAAATGGATATGATGTCCCTGATATAAAGTACCGTTATCATCATCATGGAATCTATGATCTCTCATATTCTATTACATTAACATGTATCTTTGAATTTCAATAATTTTATTACCTTATCTTATTTGCATTCAATTGTTTGGATCACTATCATCGTCTCTTGAAACCCTGTTAACCTTTTAAGAGTTGTTACTTGCTTTCTTTAGATAATGAAATCTTTCCCCATTATATTTATTTGAATTTATTACTTGAAAATAATGAGATATCATAGTCTGTTTAATATTTTGAATATCAAACAAACTATCTTTCTATATTTCTATATCTAAACTACATTATTTTCTCCTAAGTTTCTGATAGGAGCAATAAGCACGTTTTGTATAAGATCGCATATGATTTGATACCGGCAGAACTTTAAAAACATTTTGTAATTTAATGAGTTTCAAAAATGTGTATTAAAATGTCTCGAGGTAAGCTGTATACCAATATTAAGAAAAGGATTTACATCATTTCGTGAAATGAAAGAGTGAAACCAATTGCCTCGGAATCTGAAAAAAAAAATGTCCTTCACCAGATTTGAATTAAAATGTAATTGTCATTTATTGACAGTTTCAAGTCGTATATTGATTCATCAAATTTACATGATTTGTGCATATCTATTGGTTTATTTCTTTGGGAGAAAGTTTAAACAATTATGATCTTGTTTAGAGCTATTCGTGTGTGTGTGTGTGAGGGAGGAGGGGATTGGGGATTGTGATTAATATTGTAGCCTACAAGCTCAAATGCTGGTGATATGTTTTTGATGTCGTTTTGTGTTTTTATTGTATACTCCTTTTTATCATTTGTGTATCATGTTCCAGGCCCAGATTTTTAGGGGGGGGGGTCAGAATTAGAAAAAGTGGACTACTTCCGGTTTAATCAGATGACAAGTAAAAAAAAAAAGCTCCTCTATGCAATTTTGTCGTTCCTCGTGCCACTTCCGCGTTTCATCAACTGACAAGCCCCCCCCCCCCCTCAAAAAAAGGCTTCAGGGCAATTTTCTGGTGCCATTACAACCCCCTTTCAAATGGGGGGGGGGGGGGGGGGAGGGGGGAGGGGGGTCCACGACTCTGTTTTTTATTTTTTTTTTCACCTTCTGGCAAAAGGGGGGGGGGGTGGTTAGAAGAAGAGCCTGCGGCTGAAACAAGTGTAAGTGTGGAAATAAAGTGAACGGATGAATGAATTTTAATGTCATCAATGAAAAATGATGTCCCCACTTATCACATGTGGTGCATGATTATGTGTAACTCAGTTGTGTCACAAAACACCCTACCATCCTACCATATAAACAATAAAGCCTGAAATGTAAGGCGATGTCACTTTTTTCTCAATAAACCATAACTGCTTATTCTAGAAACATTTTTATCATAGCTGTTGTTCACATTATGTACATTTAACGATACTTTATAGTGATAATACTAATTATTATTTTTACATTGGTTGTTTCTATCCCTGACTCACATTTTGGAACTATTCTAAAGCACTAAAACTGGGTTTTTGTATCATCTCCAAATGGAAAATAATGTTTTTAAAGGAAGGAGTGAGCTTATGGAAGGAGGGAGGCAAGGAAGAAGTGAGAAAAATGACAACCATCGTCCATTATCATAACCCACATTCATTGTTTTCTAGATTTAGAGTTTGGTCCATCAGGCTCTTATTTTTGGAGTAATTTGAAAGGACATCTTGAAATATCTTACTTGAGAAAAAAAAAAGGAAACGGCATTGGACCATGAGTCTTCCTTTAAATAGAGTTTCATACTGCTGTATACGGTGTTACAAAGTGCTTTCTTTAAGGAAAATTTAGTATTTTGATAAGCACACTCACAGAGCTCGCCTATATAGGAGACGCTTAAATGTCACTTGCCTTCAAAATATCATATGTCAACATACTTAACGTAAAACTATAATATAGAAGAGCACAGCAAGATTTAAGCGCTTAAAAAGAACAAAACAATGTCAGTAGCTAAAGGATAATTACGTTCAAGCAACACAGAATTGCGTGTCTACGCTATCGAATTGGTACCATTTAGGGTCTATGTAATTTAGTGTGATTTGGTTCAGAACATTTAATCAACTAATGGTTCAAAATAGCGTAACCATGTGCAAGGTGAGACGAAAGAAAAAAAAGTAAGCGCTATTTAACAGACAATCTAATAGATTAGACACGACCATCCCCCCCATCCCTTCGGCTTGGTCGTGTATAGTCTCAACAGGCGCATATATATATATATATATATATATATATGTATATTTATATATATATATATATATGTATATTTATATATATATATATATATGTATGTATGTATATATATATATATATATATATATATATATATATATAATATATGATATATGTATATATATATGGCCCGTTGCTCGTGTCTCAGATCTTAAAATCAACTAACTTGTTGACTATCTCAATATTACTATTCCATTTCTTGAAAGGACCAACATGGACCACGGCAGTTTGCTTTTGGCATTTTTTTTTCAAATTCAGTATCCGTATTCATCTCTTCTGTCTAACAAAGAATGTATTTCGAGGTGCCATAGCGACAAGGTGCAAGTTTAAATAATCAGTGGTATTTCTTGTTAAGATACATACTTTCTCCCACATGACCTTTCATAGACATGCATAACTTCATTCCACGTCATTCCTCCTCGTACATTGGATTATTTCCTATCACTTTGAAGCAACCATTTTTTTTTTTTTGGTTTCATTTTCTTTAAATTCTACCACACTCTCACCCCATCTTCCTTCTGGAGCAGTTACACAACGGATTTTGTTTCGTAATCAATGATATTATAACTCACCTGAAATAAATACCCATCATATCTAAATGAGTTCAAATTGCCTGAAACCATAATATGGCATCTTAACCAGACCGAGAGGCAATAATGTAGCATCTACTCTCCCAGCTATCTTATTCCACTTCAAAACTACTTAAACCTTCCAAGGACTGAAAACGACGATGCAAAAAATCTCTCGTAACTACATGTGATTACAATTACTTCTTGCGCAAATACCATACTTCATTCAACATTACTTCTAGGAGGAAATGAGAACGAATCGGTGGCGCTGTCGACATAATTATGTACCTAAAGGCAACTTCACTGTGATCAGTGTCCATGATTTGGAGAGATAAGAGTTGTATTTTAAAATTGTAAAATAAGAATATCAGCAGTTATATCCTACTGGAAATCTATTTAATTGACAATGGTCATATACTGAAGTGCATTAGAAAACGTAACTGGAGATTATGATTACTTATATGCCAAACAATAGACTTAACACATGCTTGATATCTCCTCTTTTTCATTCTTAAATTTCAGTTTCATAAGAAAAGAGAATCTAAAAAGCTATCTATAGATGACAAAATCATGTAATGAATTTTTGAGTTTGATACGAAGAAAAAATAAGATTGAGAAAACGAAATCGTTATTACTCAAGGAAAGTCTGTGTGGCATCCTATAGCAAAATGTAATGTCTTGAAAGCATTTTGCAACAGATATTTCGTCTACTCCCAACCTCCTCCCCCTCTCGCGCATATGAATCATGTCGATATCATTTTCAGCGAAGAAATTTTATAGAAGTTATAGAGGGCATTGAAGAGGTCTTCATAATAAATAAGATATATCAAAATATATATTGTACAACTTTATTAGCACGCACGCACACACACACACACATATGTGTGCGTGTATATATATATATTATATATATATAATATATCATGATTATGTGTAATGCGTATACATTGTATATACATACGGAGTATATTTACAAACATAATTGTTTTTGCCTCTATTGATTCGTTGGTTTTTTAAATTCTTTGTGTGTTGATTTCTGTCCTTTTAAAAGAGACGAAGTGGCAAAAACATTGATTAAAATGCCATAAAACATTCTCAAGTTATCTCGCACACACACACTTCAAACTATATAATCGTCTACACATCCCCCCTACTCTCTAAAAAAAATCGAGTGAAAATTTTCACTCTAAAAAGAGTGAATACAAAAAAGAGTGAATTTCGAATGAAATTGGAGTGAATTTTGAGTGAAAATGCTCATTTTCACTCACTTTGGAGTGACGTCAGGGATCACTCCAAAATCTTCGAGTGATCCCTGACGTCACTCCAAAATGAGTGAAAATGAGCATTTTCACTCAAAATTCACTCCAATTTCACTCGAAATTCACTCTTTTTTGTATTCACTCTTTTTAGAGTGAAAATTTTCACTCGATTTTTTTTTAGAGAGTACCTCTTCCCGCCGGCATTCAAAATTGCCGACAGCAAGCGTATTTTCCCGCAACAATCAAAAAGTTGACTCTAACTAGGTCGACTGCTGCGGATTGCCCTCGATTACAACAAAGAATCCAATTAATAGACAAGGTTTGTCGTTAATAACCAAGAGTTGCAATTAATATGTACTTTTCAAAGAGTTTCTATAAGTATAACGTTTCGTAACATTTTTTTATTCAACTTAAATAAATAAAAACAAAATGAATCGCAAAGAAAATTGATTTTTATCTCGAAATTTCTCTCTTGTTTTGGCATGGACATCAAGTGCTTGCAGCGAAGATTACAGAAAATGGATCAGAAAAACTGAGATCTTAATAGCATTGTTGAAGCTAAATCATCGCAGGGTGAAGTGATTATAAACAGGAGGAAATTACGGAATGCCAAAATGTAGTCTTTCGCAAACCACTTTACTGTGAGTGGTAGACGAAGAGCGGTATACTAGAGAGACATTGAAATGAATAATACTAAAAAGATATGGTAGACCGAGACAATTAGTGTTGTATATAGCAGAAAAAAAGAAAGAGATAAAGGGTCCCTAAGCGGGGAACGGGGAAAACACATTGAATTACCCTCGGGACCTACTCTTTAAATTGCGGAGGTACACACTCTCCTTCTGTATATCCTTCGACACCCACTGTGAATGAAATTGCACACGATGGATCGCGGAGTATTTCATTATAAAACAAACATCATCTATAAGAAATTCTAACGCCCTATGGCATCACAGTGAAATAATGCTGTTTCAACTTATGCTTTTGTCATAATCTGTAACGCGTCACCACCAAAGCCTAATATAAAAATCAATTGTGTGATTCGAGCATTTTCAGATGATTCAGGTTCTAAGTTTCAAGTGTGTGATCTATTATGATTATGATCTGCCCGTGTCTAGTATAGAAAAAAAAAAGATAACAAGAAATTCACACAAAGTGTTATAAACTTGATAGGAAACCAAATACATAGAGATCTGAAAAAAAAACAACAAAAATGATTCTGAAATTTAGGGTTAAGTGCAAAACGTATAGGATATTGCGCATTAAAATAAACAGTATGTCAAAATGAAACGCTTTGTTAAGACACTGCTCCAAAACAACCCAAATGTTTCCTCTTTACACAAATATTTTTTTTCTTCATGAAAGTAGTGTTAAGACATTATTCAAATATACAAAAAGGGTTACAGGCATCTTTACTCCAATCTAACCACATCTAAACTTTTTCCCCTAGCCTTAGTACCTACATACATGACCAAACACCTAGGACCCATCCCCCACGCCACACACATTACGCTCGCATTAAACAACAAGTACTCTTACAAACTATCATGTTCACATTATTTTTTGTTCTTTTTTAATTATGAAATAATGATTATAATAGTGGGCTCTTATAATGCGCTCATTCCACCTGAAAAGCTACGGAAATCCTGACGCTTTACCAAAAATTAGTTCGGTGGTCACCATCCTGATAAAACTTCGTTCTGATGGCGGTCTCTTCTTTTGTGGATTTGTAAGATGAATTGAAGTTGTCATGATTCTCATCACATAAAATCTGTGCAAAATAAGTACTGCATGAAGCTACGAATCAGGACGTCAGATAAGAATTGCTTTATGTTCATTTACAAAGATAAATTGTTTGTTTACGTCATAGTCACACTTTATGTTCATTTTTTTTTCAGATAAAATACAAACACAAACAGCTCACATGATATCATTATTTTCCGCATGTATAAATGTGGTATTCAACGTCCAACTGAAGGTGGGAAGTTCCAGTCAGCGCTCTGTAGGGTGCTTATATACATGTATCACATCGTGTGTGTGTATGTGTGTGTGTGAAAAAGTGTGACTAAGAAACCATAGGAACGGATGATGGCATACTTCTCTGCATCACTTCAACGTATAATTATAGTGACTATAGACGATTTTTTATTGTGCGTACTTGGCCTATTACTGAATACTGAGTCCCACTTGCGTGTATGGCGTCTATAAACAGCAAATCAAGCATTCATATTATGAAGTAATATGTTTTGACAGACACGAAAGTTACTTATTCCTTAGCATTCATTCTGTAACATGTGTTGTCAAAGAAAGTAATTAGAAGCAAAATAGATTGAATTCAGCCAGGTTTTATTAATTCAGATGATCTAATGAGGTACAATATTATGGTATATTGCACGGGTGTTGCCTTATGGTTGCAAGGTCAAAAGACAAATAAGATATGGGTTGTCTGTGTTGTAATGTTATGTAACATTGATGAGATGGTAATGAGAATGGTGTGTTGTGACAACATGTTAGATAGAAATGCTGAAAATGATGAAACTTGACGAAAAAAGGAAACATGATTGTTGTACTGTCCTTGACACATTGTCGAGCCATTATTAAATTCCAAATGCATTAGGTTCGTAGCTTCGTAATATGGTAAATGCTGCAATGTAGATTCTAAATGGCAACAATGATTAATTTATAAATCTATATCTTCAGATTCATCAATTAATTTTTCGTACGGAAGGAGGGGATTACAGAGGAATACTGGGGAAGAGAGAGAGAGAGAGAGAGGGGGGGGGGGGGGGGGGGGAGCTAGAAGAAGGAAAATGCAGATATATTTGGAGTCGTTCGTTCGCCGGATTAAGTGTAGATGACTGAAGTAAATGTACAAAAAAAGAAAACCTGCAGAATATCCTAGTATAGTAGCATTCGAATAAAGAGGCTCCTAATTAGTGCTCGGTTGTCCGCCCGATGTTCTCCTTTCGTTTGGATAACAATAGGTTGCCATTTCGATCCATGCAACCCTCCTTTGTTTGCTGCTAGCTTGATGCGTACTTTAACTCAAGATAGTCAGACGACGTCTGGAAAAAAGAAAGAAGAAGAAGATAGATAGTGAATTGAGGGTGCAATGAGGCTGCATTGACAATAATAAGGACGGATAGAGAAAGATAAAAAATACTTCGGGTGTGACGAGACTTGACGTACCATTCTACTACCGCTATGTTTGGCGCATGCGATCGCGAGTACAAAGCAGCGTTAGTTATTGGTCAGTAATTGGACGTCAATCAAACATCGAGGGGGGAGTCGCAAGCTCCGCCCAGCAGCTCGAGCTTTGCGTATAGAGAAACTAGGATTATCATACCTAATGTCATTGGCGGGACTGAATTTATCTCTTATCTTTTATGTGAGACCCGTGCTCGGTTTTCCGACATTTTAGGAGCAACATTTCACCATTCTTCTCTCAGGTCAAAAACTCTGCAAATTATCAACGCTTTCTAGTCGTCCTTAAGGAGGAAAAAACCACAATCAAACAAACATAATGCACTGGAGGACTTGTAACATGACTTGCATCATCTAATTGAGATCGTAATTCAGACGATCGATTTAATCACATTTTGATATTAAAACGATGAGATGACCTTACTGGAGAAAGCATATATCTGCACGCGACTGAAGACTGAAGTGAAAATTTAGCATCGTCAGTGAAACAGAATTTATCCTAAGCTTTTTTTTTTTCTTTTTTGAAAGGACTGCATTCCCATCATCACTGAAATAGCGATTCCTCGAGCTCGATCTATCCATGACTACGGAAACGACACACCGTGCATCCGCCACAACATCGACCGTAGCCCACCCCTCTCCGCCGGACCGAAGTATGGCGCTCACCTCCCCTACCTCGTGCTTACCGCGGATCGAGCGGCGGTTGTCGTCGGATCTGGTGTCGGAAGATGCCGCCCGACCGTCTCGGCCAAGTCACTCCATCGACTCGATCTTAGGTATCAAGCAGCACTCGCGCTCAAGTGCGCCCTTTCATCCCCTGTTTCCCGGACTAAATCCCATTGTGGGCATGTTTTCCACCATTTCTCGTCCCGGCGGAGACTTGCAACACGCACTCGGCATGTCGGATCCAACGGCGCAAGGATCACCCTTTTTCAAAAAAGGTTCGTAGACATTGCAATCAAAGTTGTTAAGTTTTCTTTCGGATTGATAATGGAGACACTGAATGAATCTTCTGATTAGATCAAGTAAATAATCACCGTAGAATAAGAGGAGGGAGAGGGGGGAAAGTCTCTGAACAATTACATGAAAAGAAAGGGCCAGGGAAAATCCTGGCTTCATTATCATTATTTCCAACCATACTGAAATTCGAGAAACCTTCGTTAATGTCAGTGATACCATAAGTATGCTCGTTTACGCTGTCAAGCCATATTATGCCTTCCAAGAAGCTTCCATCCCATTTAAGATATGTTCAATTCAATTCAATTCAATTCAATTCAATTCAATTCAATTCAATTCAATTCAATTCAATTCAATTATCATTTATTTCCATCTAACAGAAGGGTGAAACAAAATGTAAAGATAATACATTACAGAAATCATGTTGTTTTTATCAATTTGTATAAAATACATAATATATATAGTGTGGATCACAAAGTACATAACAACATCTTTGTGTGCAATTAAGTAGAATAGCAAAGAACAGCAATGCATACAGTGCAAGACAGACTGAAAAGTAAGTATAAAAAAGAAAACAGTGGTCCACTAAAAAGCAGGGCTTTTAAAAAGTGGATCACTCAACACGTATATGTATCAAAGTTTATCATCCAGAATCTATTCATGTAGCACATGTTCAGCTAAAGTATAGCTGGTAAATGTAACGCAGATAGTAAGGGCATCATCATTACAATGTTATAGAGAAAATTTTGAGAGGATTCCAATGCTAGTATGTATTAACGTAAAACGACTCCCCGTGTGGAACAATTAGCATCATTCTGAACTTCGAGGACTGATATGCATTAAAGAATTCAATGACTTCATAACTCCAAAGAAATTTTAAAGTTACTTACAGCCTGAGCCGATTGTAATTAATGCTACTGTTTGACATTTTTACGCTTCCTCGAGCTGGACATAATGGCTGGTTATCGCGGACTATAACAAGTGTTCCTGCTTTTCGGAAGTGTGGTAACAGGAAGAGAGAAACAAAATATGATGTGGGCTAATACCGTCTTTGATGCTTTAAAACCTTTTTTTTTCGGATGCTTTTTCTCAGGACGTTGTACAGTTTTTTTCTGTTCGAAATTCAAGATATTTTCACATCTCCTTTTGATCTTGCGGTTCATACAGCTTGAGTGAAATCAGAGACAGATACAGACAAACAGACAGAATCTGTCTAGCTTAGCTTCTCATGCACTCCTACAGAGTCATATATTAATTATTTTGCATCATTTATATGATTATATTTATACAGTTATATCACAGCTGGAATACCAGTTTATATTCAAATAAATTTGTTGTTTATGTATATCATAACTAAACTTGTGACCCTATACTGCAATTTACGTTTTCAATATTTCATAATAGGCCTAAAGAATATCGTCTGTTGAGGAGATTTTATAATGGTCTCTCTTTGACATTGGAGTGAGAGCTACTCTTCCAGTTATATGTCTGTCTTCTGAAATTAACCCAGAATTTTGTAATGCTTTATTATTTTAGATAGAATGTGAGATATTTTGTACGAACGCATGTCCTTTTTTTCTGTCAAATTAATAGCATATCAGTATGCAGTTTATCCACTTGAATTTGACTGTGCTAAGGTAAATTTCATCGTATTTTGAAATATCCGATTTATGAGGAAAAAAAAAACTAGGTCAAAGGAAGGTCACAGGACTTTTTGATCAATTCTAAAACAAGCTGGTGTCGGTTGTACACAGAAGACTCCCCGTGTATAACAGCTACTGTCATCCAGGGAGGTGGGATTCCACCTCCCGTGTCATCCCATTTCCCTTTTCCTTTCCCCTTCCCTCGCCCTCACTCTTCCCTTCTACCCCGTCTCCCTCTTCCAACGGCATAAATTCAGGCAATTCGTTCCGGTTGCTTAACGTTGTCATAATTAATTGATGCATGCTTTTAATCGAATTAAGTGGTGTACAGGTAAAAATAATGTGTACACTTAGCGAGCGTTACCAAGCGTGTCCGGGCAGAAGCCGCTGGCGGAGCGTGCATCGCCGGTGTCTGGTTTAGCTGGTACCATTTTGAGCAGTATAATGTTTGCACGTATTTAAGGCAACCTGCAGTTATCTGTCCATTGTATTTTGTCAGCATCACAATCGTGTTTCGCGGATAAGATGAAATCATGTATAGATATTATCGTTCTACTGCTGTAAAACGCATCTTGGGATAATCACTAGGTTACATATGTGACGGCTTTTGTTATTGTTTTTGTTTATGTCACTCTAACTACGTGGCTGAGGTATAGAAAATGTTATATACAAGGACAAATATACCAAGGACATATCCACACTGAGGAGAGGTCATACGAGGGAGAGCTCCTGTATCCATTAACCATGCCATGGATAAAGCAGATATTGAAACATTATTTGGTCACACTACATCTGATGAAAAACACACTAGCTTACAATATAGACCATAAACTGCTTGGAAGTCAGTCTTGGAGTTCTCGAGATCGAAATTCAAAGCCGAGAGGATTCCAAAGATTAAGTGTTACAATGCGTAGAAAATGATACCTCCATGTAAATGAGCAGAATCAACTGTTTCCTTTTATACCGTTATAATATGTCAAGGAGGTGCTGTGAGCGAAAGATGAAATCATCCACATCAATGTGATGGCAGATAGTATAGAGATGATCATGACTCGATACGAGAATAAATGTAAAACTATACTTTACTTATGTTGTCATTTAAGGAGAAACAACTCTGCGCAACTTCGAACACTCGAAAACTCACAAATTGGTAGCAATGACAAAATGTCCCCCCCCCCAAAAAAAAAGAGAAAATAATTACTCTACAAGCCACATCTGCTTGTAGAATAGTTGATAATGTTAGGTTGAATAACTAGATTTGAATCTTGGCATGAAGGCGATTATGTAATTGTATAGCTAGTCGTTTAGTGATTACACTGTATATTTCATTGGTGTAATTCACGCACCAACAGATTCAGATCACAATCTGTGAATGTGTCTGCCATTTTGGAATTTGACAGGGAGGAATGGGAATGCTGCATTAATGTGCACCACAGTCAACATCATTATCACCATCATCATCACCAACAACAACAACAACAACACCACACCTCTGCATGCGAGTAACAGTATATAATTATAAGACGCCTTCAAGAACCAAATGGAAAGAATATACCTTGAAACGTTTCCTGCACAAAAAGAATAATCCACCGCCGGAGAACTTTAACTAGTATCGTTTTTATTTTCATTTCAAGGAAAAAGAGTGGTCGTTCTCAGAAAACCGATAAGAAATTATTGATCAATGTAATTAATGTAAGTAGTTTATGCTCAAACTGTAAATTTGGGGTTAAAGATTTTACACCTAAATATACTCTGATTTGCAGAAGCAAAGCCGTAACAGCCATTGCTAGCTATGTGACCTTGTCTTAAGTCTGTTCTTTTCTTTACAGTAAAGGTTCAACGAATTGCTCTTAAAGTTTGAAGAGCCTCCAGGACACTCAGGATTTATTAGATATGTTTGATCGTTTTGCTTTGTAATGAATAAAAATAATTAGAAGGTCTTGTTTCTTATCAAATTACGTAAGCGGCATATATTTGTTTGACAAGCGATCAGTAAAGGTTTGTTTGTGCAACAGGAATTTGTATTATACGTCGCTGCTGCAAAGCAAGACAATTATGTTTGATATCTTTGACGTTTCAAGTTAAATTCACCACCATGTTTAGGAAGATTTCATGAATAGGGAGAAAACAGACAAAAAGAGTGGTATATGCAGGTTACATCAAATGGGAGAAAATATGAGAGCTATGGGTGAAAGTATGAAAAATTGCCAACGTAAACCAATCATAATCACGACCTGATAAAAGTGCTAGAAAAGATAGATTACTTCTAAAATCAGTCGACCAACAACTCCAAGTAGCTCCGCTAATTATTCACGCTTGAAGAGCGTGTGCAAAATAGTTGAACTAAATGTCGAGTTATACTCATGTTTTCAGGAAACAGCTAAATTGACCAACACTTTTTTTAAGGTTGACGTGTGCATGTAGCAATGGGGCGTTTATGAGTTGATGATATTATTCTCACAGCTTATCTATTCTGAAGGAGTTGCTGAGACATATACTGACATAAAAACTAAATTCCATGTCGTGATTTTATAGGTCCGAATTTGATCAAACTTTAGTTCAACGTGAACATGGTGTGGGCTTGCGCTTTAACATCAAAATCGTGATGATTAGATTAGTGGGTACTTATAGCCCTGCTACGTATTTTTGTTTGTTTGTTGTTGCTGTTGTTGTTGTTGGTTTGTTTTTGTTTTTGTTTGTTTGTTTGTTTTGATTTCTCATTTCCTTGTTGATGTAATCGTAATTGGGCCTCGGCAAGTATAAATAAAGATGGTCCCTTTATAGTTTTTTATTATTTCGTGATAAAAATAATATTTCTTTTTGATATTTTTGTTCATAGTTCATATCATTTCGCTCATTGCCTAAGGTTTACAGAGTGAAAAAATTAAATAAGTGTTATAGTGACATTTCTACCACAATGGGTTTGAACGCGAATCTTAAGATCAACTCTAACGTAGACGCAATGATGCGTGCAATCTCTATATTAAATCATACTTTTTAAAGACATGTTTTCACACATGACTGAGATTTTCCTCTTTCTCTGTAGAACGATGCATATGATCAATCTATCCTTTGCGCGTCTCGTGCAGGGCATCGTTTCATGAAAGTTGTCAGCCCAAAAAAGTTGTCAGATTCTGACAATCACCATGGTAACAGTCAGAACCAAAGATTTTACTGAAATTGTCAGAGACTGACAACTTTCATGAAACGGTGTCTAGTGCATAAAAATGTTTCTCCCGAAAGATTGTAAACATTTAATTAAGCATAAATCAATTGCCCATACAGATGATTTCGCTGTGTTTTTTTTTTAATCACAGGTTCCGATCCAAATTGTTCATTTGGGTAAATCTACCTTAACAGACTTACATTTCTCTGTAGTTCTAGTAAAAGTAGATGTTATATAATATCGGGGTCGCTGACGTTTTCATAACCATCACTTGTAGAGAACCCATGCAATCATTTCTATTAAAAAAAAAACACTTGTACACTCCTCGATGATGAAATGGCGGGGGTGCTTTGAATTACGCGTCATTCGTCAGAATAATGACAATTATTGTTACCTCCTACCATTATTTTTTTTTTTCTGAATATGGTTCTACACAAGCATTCTTGCTCAATGATTTGGAGCTAGTAAAAATTCTTCTTCCCATTAAAAAGAAAATGGCCGAGACAGCAGCATTTTCATCGTCGAGTAATATGATTAATTTGAAGGGCAGTGATTGTTTTAACCATCTCCTTTACAACTAAGAATAACAAGGTATGACATTTCAATCATTATTATTTTGTTTTCAATTGGCGTGTTTTCATTATACATGAAATCGTGGCAAATTGATCAAGCTGAGAGGGGAAATATGACGATAAAATCTCCCTACATAATATTACCGGATATCAAATACATTTTCTGTACTCATGTAATTCTCTTCCTCCTTTGTATCAAACCAATTCTATTTCATAACCTGTCAATCTAAAATGTCATATCGCTGAAACGTGAGCGGTTCCTCATTTCACGTAAAGCCAAAGCATAGTTGTCAGAGGGGCTCAAAATTCATCTTCCATCATTTGAAATTTGTTTACAATACATCGAAAAATTCTACCCCAGCTTCCCTGATTCTGCCAACAAACTTCATACCGGGCTGACGCGCTTTGCCAGAATGATGAATTATTGTTTTAGAGTATCTTGAGATCTAATGAGTAGAATGATTTCGATCCCAGTACACGACTTTTATACAGCATTGAGGATAGGTATAGAACCAAGGGGGTAGGAGTCTATCCCTTATCACGATACGTACCTCCCTGCATATATTATAGAACATTACATGACGATCGATCGTACCCAGGCAATCGTATTTTCCAACAAGCTGCGCGCGATTCCCTCTTGCGCGGCAGATTGGGGAGTGGTTGGCTGATTTGTCGATTATCGATAATTGATTATACAAAATGACATATAGCAGCCAAGATCGGTTATGCTCTTAGACTGTCGTACTTGCGGCGAATCCTTTTTTTTTTTTGGCTAATATTCATAATTACGCAACAGAAATCGTTTTATCACAGCGAGATTTCACACATTTCTAATGCATACGTGTACGCCTTAGGGCAAAAATCAACAGTTCTGCCGGGATATGAGAATTATGTTTTCCCTTGAATCCACGGAAACATAAGATAGTTGAAAACACAAAACTAATCTTGATCACTCACTGTGAGACGGAAGAGCTACCAGGCAATTTTCAAAATGATGATTTCTGTTCATCCTGCACCGAAATTATGGAATAATCTCCCTCTGTTACTTTAAGTTAAGGCAAGCATCTACAGTTAATGAGTTTAAGACCAGGTTAAAAACTCATCTTTGGAACAATGCATTCTATGTTAGAATTAAGTATGTCGTGATTATTACTGTGTAATGCGCAGTAGAGTATATTATCATAGTAGCTGCGCAATTTAAATGTCCTTTATTATCATCATTATCCTGAACAACCATTACAATTGAATACTAAAAGGTCCTTCATGGTAATTTGTGCATGACATCCGCGTTACCTTGGTCTAATTTCCCACAAAAGAGTTGCTTCATTACGACCGTGTCAGATTCTGTCCTGGGTAAATGTCTTGGCAATAATGGTATACCCATACACCACGTTCACCTAAACTTCTTCTGACAACAGGCATGTGTCTATCATCCATTGCTCCATTTTGTTGATTGTCTTCTCACATCAGGGTTAGGTTCTTTAACTCAGTCCTCTCTCTTCTTGTCTTTCTGCTTTCATTTACTGTCATTATGTTGTCGTATTGGAACTTTGGCCAATTTTCAGCAAGGATAACTCACAATTAATACTCTGGTAGAATCCAGATATTGCTTAGACACACAATTTTCTTATCTCATGTATTTTGTCTCTGTGACGATGTTGATTACATTGAATAAAATCTGATAACATGAAATGTAATACCATGATAATGGTAACAAAAAATACTTATTTGACATCAAGCTCTTTATCCACAAGATGCAAAGTTTAAAGTGCTTTTCAACATATTATGAAATATGTCATCCAGAAAAAATGCATATATCTTAAATACATGACATATACATATAATATATATATATAATATATATATACACATTCCACTTCATTTTCTTGTTCATCTCAGGGCTATATGTTTATCCAAACCTCAAGGACAACGTATTTTGTACAGCAATCAACCACGCTGAAAATATTTTTCAATAGATTTTACCGATAGCAGCTTGGCGAACTTATTACGAATTTGAATTTGAAGTAGGTGCAAAATGTTGATAAAGCTGCATGTTATGACCGGCAATACTTTGGTTAATGTCAATTTTTCTATGCTTCAAAGTGATATATTTCTTCAAACTGCCTCCCAGTAAATTAAAATCTAAATGAAGCCCCCCAAAAAGTGTCACATAAATTTGATTGGTTTAAAAATTTCCATCAGAAAAAAAAAGTTGATGCAATGTTAGTGAGAAAATCTCTCAGTAATTCATTCCTTTCAGATATGCTTGCTCTCGAAGAGCAAAAAAATTCAAAATGGACTAAATAATAATGATGTCGTCTTTAGCTCTTCATTATGCACTCAAGGTAGAATCGGAGGCGTGAAGTACTGATTGGGATCATTATCCATGCTTCAAAAGGTATGATGACCTTCAATCTAATAGTCCGCGAAAGGACAGTCGAACTTCTTCCTTCCATAGTCTTCAAAGGTAGACACAAATGAAGTTAAGATAACTGATCACATCTTTTGTTTACGAGTACACAACGGTCACATCTTATACACTGTCGTTTTATGCCAAAAATATTTCGTCATTGCCGGTTGATTTTGTGTGTATGTGTGTGTGTGTGTGCGTGTGTGTGTGTGTGTGTCATGCGTGTGTAAGAGAGAGAGTGTGTGTCTGTGTAATTCTAATTCTTTCGAACTGCTCTTACCAATCTCATTGCGCGCAGATTGTGCTTGCTTAATTCAGATTAGGTATATTTAGTAATAATGTAGTCTTGAATTTATAATTGCTTTGTTCCTCGCACGGCCGCGTGATATATCTAGCTTCATTACACAAGGCCACCTTGATGGCAAGCTATTATCTATCGGTACTATCAGGTAATTTCCTGCCATTGGGCAAAACTAGGGTATTCATAACAAGCGTATAAACTATCATGCATACAGCTCATCAATTCCACTAATGTGAATTAATGAATAAGGAATGTCTAATACGTCGATGCTTCAACTGTGTGACAGGTATATTGTATATTATTTAATCACACACATAATATAATGTCTACAGGGAAAAAAGGGTCTACTGAGACGGCTCAAGGTAAATGCGGCTTTGTAGATACTAGTAGATGGCATTTTAGACAGAGGCCTCGAAACTTTAATATTTTCATGGGGGGGGGGGTGCGGCGGGGGTCAATGATCAATCGACCCCCCCCCCCCCTTTCGACGGAGGGAATCTGCTGACGGAGCCCTATGGAAGTAATGGGTTTTTACTATTTTTTAGCATCTTTACGACTTTTTGTTCGACTTTGTTTGAAGAGCTAAAAGTGTGTGTGTGTGTGGGGGGGGGGGGGGCTGCTGTAACCCCCTCCCCCTTCGCTTACATTGTGACGGAGACGTTATCAAGGTTTCTATACACTGTTATACATGCACACGTACACAACTTTGTCCAAAAACCTGTTTATGACGTCATCTACCATGATTTTACAAACATTTTACAATGCTTTGAACTTTGAACCAAATAATTCTCATATTTGTAATTCTTTGCTTGATGTCCGTACCAAACGTCCCAACTTCCTGTTTGTCTTTGATTGGTTAGTCTCCATTCAAGGTTATTGTGTTCTTTGTTGTTGTTGTTGATCTTTTTGTTGTTGTTGTTGTTCTTCTTCTTTTTGTTTTTGTTTTTCTCACGTCTTCAGGTGCACGTTGTTGGTATCTTTTCAACCTTCCAGCAGCACCAAAATTATTGTTGGCTGGGCACGTTAGATTGG
The DNA here is from genome assembly GCF_040938485.1 of Diadema antillarum. Classification (NCBI taxonomy): domain Eukaryota; kingdom Metazoa; phylum Echinodermata; class Echinoidea; order Diadematoida; family Diadematidae; genus Diadema; species Diadema antillarum. The sequence goes on from NW_027271384.1 coordinate 506,321, forward strand.
TTGTCGTCTTGATGTGCGTTTCCTTTTACTACACGATGTCGTTTGGCGGAGTTTTATATGGTCGCTCCGCTCATACAAGTTTGATTGAATTCACGCAAATACACATGGAAGGATACTTCTGAATTAAAGTTCTACTCATCAGCATTTTGACAAACAGCAGAATTTCTAACACACGAGCGAAATCAATCGCATTTGCGATTTTCCGATCGGGTTCGAAGTTTGAATCGAAATGTTCCCATCAAACTTTATCCATCCACCATTTTCCTCGAAAAATTATTTATGTCAGTTCATCATGCTCCGGCAGGTCCGGAGTTTGCGAAGCAGTCCGTAATTGGGCCTGAAAGCGTGCACGCCACGAAATTAATCCAATTAATTGACGAGCAGAAAGGTACCGATAGCACGGCAGTGAGGTCCGGCATGAAAATATGATGAATTGTGATGACGATGATATGGAATGAACGGAAAATCGAACTTACACATGCGAGCTATTAGGCAATTCCTCGTACGCTACGCTAATGATTATGAGCAGTGTCCCTTCGCTCCAAACTCCCAGATGCCAGAGATGACGCAATTAAGATGATAAACTACCTTTTTGATCTACATTTTGCCTTGTTTATCTCAAAGAGTGCAGAGCTCTTGTAAAGTTCACGGAGGTTGTTATTGTCCTGACCGTACTGGCACATTATCATCTTCTAGCTAAATAGAAGAGATTCTGAAGATATAAACGAAATAATCCTTCCTGCTGTATCGTGTCAATCAAGAGTTCATTGTCATTACCTCAGTCTAGAGCATTAAAGGCATTATTTACATTTGCAGATGAAACAGAAACCAGGCTTAGGTGCCTGAAAATAGTTCTAAAATGTGAGTTATAGGGATAGAAACAACCACCATAAAAATGTGAGTCTGTGTTTGAATTTGTATAATCAATGTTAAGCATTGCTAAATATACACAATGGGAACAATAGTTATAATATAAAAGGTTATTTCTAGACTAAACCGTCCACAGTTATGGTTTAGTAAGAAAAATAGTGATATCTCCTTGTATATTGTTAGGCTTTATTAGAAAATGTTTATATGATAAGACGTTTTGTGATACAACCGACCTACACATATGCATCAAAAGTGATATCTCGAACATATTTTAAGTCGCTGCTCCCAATGGTAAACATGACCTTTAAGGATCTCTCTTTTTCTCTTTATGTCTGCCAGTATATCCATCTATCTGTGTATTACATAAAACTGATTAATTTCATATAAATTACAACATTGATGTATATGTGAAGTGGTATATAATCATAAGGCAGTTATAAAATTGAAAACAAAGTTAAATATTACCATTACCTTTTCTTCCACATGCTCTTATTCCTCTCATACTAGTAGCTATTTTCATAAACGCGTATTGAAGGGAAAAGAGAGGGAGAAAAAAAGGTTGCAACAGAAATCATTTCTGCTTCTCGCTTGAATGGAATCGCACAGCGGCTTGACGCTTATCAAATAAAACAGACATAATATCTTTTGCATGAAATGAGTGGTGACTAAGAGAGAGAGAGAGAGAGAGGGGGGGTGGAGGGAGAGACTATATTGATAATTGTTTCCTAAGTCAAAATCATCCAGTCAGCAAGTCAGTGACTGGGTATAAAGGGAATATATATATATATGAATTATATTTAATCACAAATACATACAAACGTTTTACACTCATTCAGATTTGCGAGAACAATCACGCCTGAGGATCATTAATGGCACCCGTTGCAGACAAATCTGTAACATCATCTCTCCATGCACTTTGAATTACAGTAATCACCGTCCTTGTTATCAACTCTGGTACACCGCGTCGGGCAAAACATAGTATTATAGGGAAACTCCAAAGTCACTGACACTTTATACCTGAAATGAAATACTACATGTCATAAGCATTGTATAGTCTGTGGTTCAGGTGATACCGATCAAGCGATCAAACAAGAACAAATCTTCGGATGAGCATCACCCGCGATTCATTGGTTTATTTTGGGTGAATTGCAGAGACTTTCCTGCCTAATAACTATTCTATTTGAGAGGAAGGGTTGCGTTATTAAAACATACACTGTATACAGATACAGATAGTTTAGTGAGCTACTCTCCCAACGAATGACGTAAAAGAGTACATTGAAAAGGGTGCCATCTGCAAATAAGATGTTTTTCCATCAGAACACCGTCAAACGGGATAACATCCACATCGACTAATTTTCGATGTAAGTTATGTTATGAATTGCAAACTAGGGAAAGAGTGTGGAGGCGTTGTTTATTAATACACGAACTTCATAATTTCTATATGACCTACCTAACTGATGACATTTATAGGAAGCCTCGCATCCTTTTCTTAGTTCTGAGTCCTACTCTTCTTCGTCTTGTCTTCCGCCATTATAGAATCCGGCCATTACTCGCCCACTGTATTTTCTGCCATCATTATGCAATTACTGTTTGCCCCCGAAGGGTGGGCGTCTTCTCATTATTTTGAATCGCTTGGGGGAGCTCGTCTTAGCTGTATCCCTCTCCTTTTCCTTTATCTTCTTCCTTTTTTTCTCCTTTTTTATTCTTCTCCTGTTGGAGTAGAGGGAGCCCCGCTCTAACGAGTCTCCCAGCGCCGATTTCTTCCCTGAATGGGACAAATTGAGCGAGTCATACCTCGGCCATTTCGCCCGTCGCGGGTGCGTGGTTTCACTTCCAGCGCTCGTTCTAGATTAATGACACCAACGTTTTGATGTCCGAAAGCGGGAGAAAAGTAGGGGAGAGTGAGAGTAAGAGAAAAAAAAAAGGAAGATATAAAATAATTTGACTCGTTATCAAGATGAACGTGAATTTCACATTAGTGTTTCACCCCCCCCCCCTTCCATCTCTCTCCCTCTTCTTGGGCTTCTTTGCACCCTTAGGTCGTCTCAAAGGTGATTTGGCGATCCCGCCAAATTACGCTGTGGCGTATTTAGCGCAAAAGCTCTATAAATCACAATCTGGCCGCGGGGTATGATTCTATTAGGAGCTGGTGTTTGAATAAACATATCAAACTATTGCCACATTGCGCCATTATTGTTTGATTGCTGTAATGTGTATTTCCCCGCGCGTTTTATTCCCCAGGTCAATTATCACATTCTTTGGGGAATTTGTCAATTTTATCTACCATTTATCGCCAGCACAGTTGATGACCTTGCATCGCTTATTCTGTCGAAGCGTGACGCAGTGGCCTATTAGCATTCACAAATTTATCTTGCAATTGCAAACGGGAATCGTTAATCTTCGCTTAAACGGGAAAAAACTGACAAGAAGAAGAGTCTGAAAAAGCTCCGATTAAAGCAAAACATGAATATGAAAGAGATAGACTTTCAGGAAGTGTTTGCTGCAATAATAAAGTGATGGAAGTTTTCATCTTACCATGCAGCCTTTTACATGGAGTGGCGCCATCCTTCAATATCATCAATCTTTACGCAAGACCAGCAACACTATATACACTTGTACGATCATCATCATCATCATCAACATTACTATGTCCCTAATATGTGTTTATGAATATATATATATATATATATATATATATATATATATATATATATATATATATATATATATAGTGGGTAGCATATACTAGTATAGTGAAAGAAATTAGACTCGAGAGCAATGTCCGCCTCAAGTCTAATTTCATTCTCTATGTGCATATATATGTATATATATATATACACGCACACACACACACACACACATATATATATATATACATAATCAAATACACATATATATACATGTATGTATATATATATATATATATATTTATATATAATAGGAGAGAGTGTATGTTCGTTTTTGTGCGCCTATGATAGTAATAATCACATGCCAATTACATTTTGTAACGATTATTAATATTATACTTAGTTTCATTCAGACACACACATTATCACACACACGCATGCATTTATATTTGTTGTTGTTGGGTGTTTTTTTTTCATTAGACGTGAGAGTTTGTGATGGTGCGCATGTGTGAGTGATGACTGTATATTTTACCAGTACTACAATTTGTATCCAACAACGCACAACGCTACATGTCTTGCATGATGTCGAAAGACAAACCGAGTTTGGATGGAACCATTAATCAACGTTGATTTTCTTCTCCCGGTATTTTTCATTTACTGTTTAGATGACACCCATCAGAAGGAGTCTAGCGGTGGAATGACGATTGGGCATGAGCGAGACTATGGTCATGACCACGCGTGCAGCAATGACGGAAACGATGACGAGGACGAGGAAAACGACGACGGAAGAAAACATTCGGCAACATCTCCACATGCCAGTGATCGCCATGCGATCTGCACCGACGCCAAGTCGCTGGCGATCCGGACCCCGGTGTCACCGGGCTTCGGCGAATCGCTGACGCCGCCCGAAAGCGACAACGCGCTCAGCTGCAACACATCCAGCGACCAAAGCGACTCGGGTGCGACCAGCCCGCTTCACATGAAGGCCGGCCACAAACGAGCTCACTCTTCACCCCATGGGCAGCTGGCGAGGTCGTCGTTCTGCGACGAGGGGGTAACCGAAATCGACGGTGATGAGAGCGAGGAGAAAAAGAAGAAACATCGACGGAATCGAACGACGTTCACTACCTATCAGCTCCATGAGCTGGAGAGGGCGTTTGAGAAATCCCACTACCCAGACGTTTACAGCCGTGAGGAATTGGCTCTGAAAGTCAATCTACCTGAGGTTAGAGTTCAGGTGAGTGACGTCACTAGCTGCTTGATTAACTAAGTCTTGATCTATCACCTTTAAGGAATCGAACACCAGTGATTTCATAGTAGCAGAAATAATGATGATGATGATGAATTACTGATGTTCAATATGTCATTTCATTTCATCATTTACAATACAAAATACATTTGTGTTTTTGAAAATGGCTTTTATGACAGGTATGTAAAAAAATATTTTGATGTTCATTTCCTATTTAGTCCCTTTAAATGTGACCTCACTCGCTGCATTTTTTTTTTGTTTTTTGAACAGAAATACATCAAAACATTTTTTAGAACTCAAATCTGAAATTACGTTTTCACTTCCTCTAAGGCAAATAAAAAAAAAAACCCCAACATAGACAGTTGGAATAGATCAAACATAAGAGTTGATTTTGTCTATTGATGTGCATCATTCATTGAGAAAAACTATGATTATTGGTAAAACCACACTCCGTAACCAAACAGTGATCATTGTCATGATGTTCACAGTACATAATACATCTTGTACATGATTTTATGTATAGGAAGGATGATGCTGATGCTGGTAATAAAGATAAAGATAAAGATAAAGATAAAGGGGAGACCGAAATGCCGGTAGGCAACTTGGAAGATTCAAGAGATGAAATCTTTCGAATTTGATGCATAAGTTCATACCAAAGTAAACGTCCTGCATGCACAAAGCCCCCCCCCCCCCTCTAAAGTTTTGATCTTCAAGCAAACCAATCGGAGAGATCGAAGACGTCTTTCAAGCGCGCAACGCAATACAATCTGACAATATACAATGGGGGGGGGGGAACAAGAGTGGAGTTGCCAAAGTATATAATACTTTCATCGACTCAGAAAGAACAAACTCACAGAATGTATTTCTTTGTTGGTATCACGGCAGTCCCTTTATAGGTCATCGAAGAACAAAACTCAGTTCATCGCATTGAGGAATTCTGTTCATAACTGTTTAACATGACTGTATTTCGTTCAGGCAGCTGCATAACGGTATTACACATCCACGAAATAATCATATATCCCTCTTTGAAATTAATTGCTGACTTCCCTTTATCCGGATGAAGCCAAGTGTATATTGAATAAAAGTAAAAAGATGTTAATAATGATGAAATAAACCGAAACAGGCCGTCATTATAGATGGTTCTCGGATTCTGCCGGAAATCACATCATGCCATGCGTAGTTGCCTTGGCAACGCTGCGGCAAAGGTCATCGTTGTGTAAATAGAATCGGTCGTATATTATTTTATTCTATAGAATTCCACGTAAAGATAAGCTCTTTTGAGATGAAATTAGCTCGAATTTATGTCTTTGATGTTATCACTAAATGGGTTTAACGAATGGGCATCCCAGCAGTGTCATTAGCGGAGATATTCTTACGCAATAATGAGCTAATAAGCACAGTGGTTAAGCAGTTTAGTTATTGTTGGGATCTTTTTTTTTTTGTTAAAAACAAAAGAAATTCACTACGGCTCTCTATGGTTCTGTTTTTTTCCTTCCCAACCAGTCGGTTAATTATCTCAGATTCTTCCCCGACCATACAACGGTGCCATAATGCTGTAATCAACCCAACTGTCATTGTGAAAAACCCTCATTAAAAAGTCTGAATGGATTGAAAGCAGCGTCGAGAGGGCAGTGCTGAAATTAGACATCGCATTGAAGTGTTGTTGTATATCAGTCAATTAAAAGATATACGCGTCCCCTTATTTCCTCCCCCTCCCCCGAATAAACCAAAAGGTTTAATGATATGATATGAAACACTATACATACACATGTACGAAAATATACAAGCACACAAAACACACACACACACGCGCACACACACACATACACACACTCACACTCACACACACAGTTTTGTATGAGAGGAAAGGAAAATAACTAGACTAATTTGGGAGTTATTCAAGAGTCAAAAGTTGATTTGATTTTCTCGTTGATACACATCACTATAGATAAGAGATTTTACCCAAGGCTATATAATTTATGCTTCATTTATTGGAAATCTAAGGCCCTAACCTCTTCTCCCTCCATTTTTCTCTCTCTCTCTTTATATATATATATATATATATATATATATATATATATATATATATGTATATATATATTCATTTATATGTGTACGATAAATATGTCTATATCTCTCTTTCATCTTATTACTTTAATGATGTGTTTTTGCGTGTGTGAGTGAGCGTGTTCAGAGGTGTATAAGTTTTTTTTTTTAATTTCTTTCCATTTGACTATATATGGCTCTCTTGTTGACATGTCAATGTTGATGAAAAAGAAAAACACACGCCAAGAGAAGGAATTAAAGGTAGACCTTGTTTCGACCTTGAATGTTCGACGATGATTACATTTGACGTTGGTTGCATGAAAGTGTAGCAAATACAAATACGGGTGCTGGAAGCACTAACTTACCAGAAAATTGAGATTTGTCGCAGTGTGCCATCTGCGCTACAGATCATTAAAATGCTTGGTAAGGCTTCGAAGTGGTCCGCTCCGCGAGAGAAATCATAAGATCCAAGGGTTCTCTCCCCCGGAGATGTAGCCCAGAGAGCAGCTGGCACTCCGCTGAGAGAGAAGGAGAACCGCTAGGCATTTCGCAGCGGGTAATTAATAGTCATCGTCTAACATGACAAAACAAACGCGCTAATGACTTAAGAAAAACAGAAGGAGAGAGGATAAAAAATGTCCATAATTGGCATAAAAGAGAGAGGACACTCGGTCCCTACATGGCGGCAGTGGTTTCCTTGGGGGCCTAATCACCACACACCTCCTACTCTTTTGACAAATCCTCGCCCTCTTATGCAAGCAGTAATGCGAAGATTTTGGCGTCTTATTCTCCACAGAATCAGGCAACGTGCCTATGATTTGTTTTATTAATCGCATTATCGGGATCGAGACAGCGTGTTCCCGTCTTTTCTATTCTTATCTCTCTTGTCACTGGGTGACTTGGTCTTCTCGCCTTTCCAGGAGATGAAATATTCATCTAACATCAGTGAAATGGATCTGTCAGAAAGAAAACGACACATTCGTTTATCAGTTGTAAATAAGGAATTTCTAACTTGATCAATTATTTGTCATTTTGGCAGAAGCACACCACGACGCAGTAGATTCCTCGGCTCTAACTTGTGCATCTTTTACACGGTAACAGGCAGCATCACATTAACCTTATATGATTGAATTTTACGACTCGATATTTCATTTGAATTCCCGTCAGTCCATTGGTGAAGGAAATAGAAAACAATTCAAGGTATAAAGACTGTCCTCTACCAGTTCCATTTCCTTGTCTACTCGAATATATTTCTCCTTCGCTCTCTCTATAAAAATATCCATAGATATTCTGCTTGTTCTGCAGCTTCAGCTTGAGTTACAAAGTTACTTTGACAAGTACCAATTACATAACTTCATAATTATTATGATTATAATTTCAAATCTGCAGTTGTATGAAAATCGTTCACATTTGGATGGATTAGTGAAAGTGGGTGGAGGTTGCTGCTTATTTATGCCTCTACTACTTGCACCAAAAAGCAAAACAAACAAACAAACAAACAAACAAACAAACAAACAAACATCGATTGAAGCTCGCGTTCGATATTCGGATTGTATGACTTAAAATCCAGCTCAAACTATCGAATTAACAATCATATGGAATAATATGATAGCTTTCGCTTGATTTTTCACTACTTTTACTTGGAAGCTGAAGCCAGACTACTCATACTTTGCGCATAAAATGTCATTGAAATAACACTTGCAAAGAAAAAAAAAAGAAAACCTTGACCATTATAAAGGTCGTTACCTTCATTTTAGCCTTATGGTGAGAGGAACAAAATTCCGTTGAATTCATTCGAAGGAAATTAAAGCCACTATTTATCATTTGCAGATGAAAAAAAAAAGCTTAAGTGCTTAAAAAATGTGAGTTAGGGATATGAATAACCAACCTAAAAATGTTAATCAGTGTAACAAATGTTAAGTATTATTAAATATGCAAGATGTGAACAATAGTTTTCCTTAAATCGTTTCTCGAATAAACCATCGCAGTTGTGGTTCATTATAAAGAAAATTAGTGATATCTCCTTACATTTGTGGGTTAATTGCCATTTTTTATACGGTATGATGTTTGACAACTGAACTGTATATATGTATATGTATCAAATGTGATAATTCGAACATTTTTAAAATCAGTGCTCCCAATGGTAAACAATTACTTTATATGAAGTGCATGATCGTTCAGGGCTGAAGAAAAGTGGGACGAACGACGGAGTTAAAACAACAACAACAACAAACAAACAAACTCAGGATCGCATCAGAAAGTCCGCTATACTTTGAATTTATCTTTCTATGCCCTACTCAATTTCACATCAATACTTCAGTGATTTTCCAGCACTTGTGCGTTTGAGTGATCGTCAGAATTTACTCCTGATCAGATGATTCGTGTCAGTGTTTCCATTCAAACAAACTCACTATGTCGAGTTAAAAGACTCGCCAACACAACGAAATGATGCTTTTCATACACCGTCATTGCTTCCGATTTCTCCTGCCCTCCTTTCCTCTATTTTAACAATATACGATACTTCAGACAATCATGAATTTGAAGTTATCTCGTTTCTTCAAAGTCTTCCCAATTACGATATCAATCTGTGGTTAATTTAAATAATCTAATGTATTCACCTATAATCGCAGGGTGAAACTTGTCTTATATCTTTTAAAGTCATCATTGATGATGATGTGCTCCAATAGTACACGGAAAGACAATAGACATCACTCTCTAAAATATTTAATATATATTACCGAGGACACTGCCCTCGGAAAAAAGAAGAAATATTCAAAAGGATGGAATAAGAGTCACATGCCATTACCCGATCAATACACTTTGAGCAGTATTGTAATATAGTAGATATTTCGCTCATTTCTTCCGTATCTAAGTAACACTCTCAGCTCCTTTGGTCAATTAATGTTGTCACCTTGCGTTTGCAGCTGCCTGTGACGAAGGAATTCTGTGTTTAACCGAAGTGGCTTCCTGCAGATACTTTTTACACTCTCATTTCGTATTTGTGTTTTAAGTGGGAAATAAGAAGATGAAATGTTTGACGACTTATTCAAATTTCTTTCGAGAGCAGCAGAGTCTGCACGAGAAGAATTTCGTCAGCAAGTAATGAAGAAGACACTGCGACCCATCACACTGAATATGATCAGGGCAAATTCACAATTCAGTTATCAAATTCCTGATTTAGATTGAAGAGACATATCTTTGAGCGCGACATAATTTTTGAATCCCTTTAAATCCCACATTTTTCTTTTTTTCTTTTGCTTACGTAGTTGCATTTTGTATGGCTACTTTGTTATTTTTTAACACTGTACGCTTAAGGTGTGATGCGAGTGTATTTTTCTACGTCGCGCGATTTCCGTTACGCAAGCATGACGTTATTATGTTGTTGACTGATTGTAAAATTTGTTTTGTTTTTGTTTTGTTTTGTTTTGCTTTGTTTTGTTTATTTATTTGTTTGTTTGTTTGTTTGTTTTTTTTGCTGTCTGGGCAGAAATGTCAGGCAAATCAGTCTGTCAAGCTATGCTCACACGCCTGCGTTAGGGCAGCGCAGCCGAATGAGTGACGAAACCCGTCTACTGCTGTACAGCTGTACCGAATCCCGCGTCTCTCGTCTCTTCCCTGTTCGCGGGGTGAATGGGCCGAAGCTGGTTGATATGAGGTTATCTGCCGAAAAGTGCAGTTGGTCCCCGCAGCTCAGCAATATAGCCAACATTCACTCCGCCAAGTCAAGAGAAAATAAATGGATTTGCGTGAAAGGCGAATTTTGCTCTTCCTCTTGATCGCCGTCGACAATCGGTATTGATTTCTCGTCTGGATGTTGTCTTTGTTAGATTTTCCTCCCTTTTTTTCACTGAATAAACCAAGGCCCCAGGAATGCTTGAACGCCTGGGAGAGCTTCGTAAATGATTCAAGTCAGCAGCTCTCGGCGTGTCGTCTGCCTTTTCAGGGACACGTAAAATTCGATGCGATTCCGGCGAGCAAATCGGAAGAGCATTTATCACAGTGTTTTGGGCAATTGGGAGTGATATCTGTATCTGGAAGTTGTGGGGATGGGAGTACCGAGTGAATGAGAAGAGTTAAACAAAATGTTCAACAAAAGACCGGCGAAGAGTTATCACTGTTGAAGACCAGAGAAAGATAGAAATGGCAGTACCATTAGCGCAGCGTGCATCTGAAGTGTCATCAAATTACCGTCCTGCATTTCGGTCAGAGATGAGAGTATTTGGAAATCTTTGATAAGTTCACCTCGCCGCAGGAAAGCGTCCTCATGTTGTCATAGGGCGAATATCTTGTAACCCGCTTTTATAAACAAGAGGTAATCATTGAAAATGAATAAGATAATCTGCTATTTACTTTGTCTGAACTGTCACAAAAATAGATGATAAGTTTTGTAGGGCCCTATCGAAAGTTATTGCTTATAAACGTTGCTGCCGTCAAAGAAATGTTCAGTGACGTGCGAAAATAATTTGCTCACTGTTATGAAGGTCGTGGTGTTTTTCAGACGATGTACATCAAACTTCTGGGGATAACGTGCTGTGTGTGGTTTGTTTTTTCCAATTATAAACAAAATAGTTACACATTTTACAGACCCTGTTTTTTTTTTTTGTCTTTACATAGTTGTATAATAAAGACTCTGTGGGCAGACATGGCAACGAAGTTAGTGAGACGTAATACAATGTATCATCAAAACAGATATTACAAGAATACACACATATCAAGCATTCTATATGAGCAACAGTAACGATAAAGATAATATAATCTATGAGATGTTTCCATCCGAACACCACGACCCTCATGATCGGATAGATATCTGACTCTTATCTTAAGGGTCCTATTTACCTTTGGGGACAGTGATTTAAAAAATCAAGAAATCAGATTTGATGCATAATTATGTGTAGGTCTTTTGTATCACAAAACGTACTACCATATACATTTTTCGCAATAAAGCCTAAAATATAAGGAGATATCAGTATTTTTCTCATTAAACCGTAACTATAGACAGTTTGGTCTGGCAACATTCCTATAACTATTGTTCACATATTGTTTATTTAACAATACTTAACATTGATTACATGGATTCAAATTTTTACAGTGGCTGTTTCTATCCCAATCTCACATTTTGGAACATTTTAAAGCACTAATGCTGGGTTGTTGTTTCATCTGCAAATGGTAAAATATGCCTTTAAATCTGCCACCGTCCAGATGAAATTCAATTTTAGGGCAACATACAACAGATATCTATTCGATGAGTCAATTCGTCAAAGCAGCTCAGAGACAGTAATTATTTATTCAATTATCTTGTAAAACTCCACGGGCCCTCTGCAGGTCCAGGATGCTGATATATTGCGTGAAATGCCATCATTACTTTCGTGATTACTGTAGATCAACCTCATCAAGCAATGTGTGAAACCATCGATCGTTTCAGTTTTAGAGCCGACAATAATTGACGTGGTGCTGTACTGAATTGCTTGTAACGCGGGAGTTTGTCTCTGGACGAAACACGTCCTCAACACGACTCGTTTCCGTCACTCCCGAATGATCCAAATGGTTTATTAACCCTTTACTGCCCCGCCGGAGAAATGTTAACATACACAACCAATAGGACTTCAGGCTTCTGATCCTTGGAGGGTTCAGCATCGAAGTTAGATATCACTGTGAGGTTTGTTGGTTGTCCATCTCTTCTTGCTATTTTTTTGTCCGTAAGTATACGAAGATTGGGATTTTGGGGATTGTTTTGCAAGCTTTAAAGCTTCCAATACTGACACCCACCCAAATAAACTTGTAATAACATAAGCTGATATCCGTAGAAAGTAAATTGTCTTAAGTGACTCCTTTTTGTTTGTTTGGTGTTTTTTTCCTTTTTTTTCATCACGTTGTGTATATGCAGGGCTCCCTTGCAAAGCAGGCCGTTGGGGCTCTGAACGGGATAACCCTGCTTTTAAAGAAAACATGAATAAATAAATAAATAAATAAATACTACTGAAACCGATGAGAAACATCTGAACTGAAATGCGCAAATGAGTTACGATTTATAGACCCCATACACCTAAAAACATTAATATGAAAAAAAAAAATAGAACTGGGACACCACGCAAGTGTAGCACGAACTTCACATGCAGCACTTGTCCTTGCAGGCACAAAATGTCTGTACCTAAATCACAGGCCATAGGCGCCGGAAGTGGGGGGGCAAAACGCATTTTTGCCCCCCCAAAAAGCCCCCCCCCAAAAAAAAAAAAAAATAATAATAATAATGATAATAAAAATAAATGAATAAACAAAGAAAATAAGATAAATATGTATATATATATGAATAAAAGGGAAAAAATATGGCTACAAACGGCAGCTTTTGGACTGTAAAATGTCAAAATTTTCAAGCTCGCTCGCTTCGCTCGCTCGCATCCAGCAGTTGAGCCCGGTGCGCCTCCCCCTTAATTTCTAAAGCGAAAAACATAGCTACGACGGCAGTTGTTGGACTCTAGAATGTCAAAATTTTCAAGCTCGCTCGCTTCGCTCGCTCGCATTGAATCGTTATGCCATTCTCCTAATGTTGCTGACAGTAATTGCCAGTAGTTGCGCCCGATGCCCCCACCCCTTAATTTCCAAAGCGAAAGATAAATATAGCTACAAACGGGAGTTTGGGGACTGTAAAATGTCAAAATTTTCAAGCTCGCTCGCTTCGCTCGCTCGCATTGAATCGTTATGCCACTCTCATAATGTTGCTGCCAGTAATTGCCAGCAGTTGCGTCCGATGCCCCCCCCCCCCTAATTTCCAAAGCGAAAGATATAGCTACAAACGGGAGTTTTGGGACTGTAAAATGTCAAAATTCTCAAGCTCGCTCGCTTTGCTCGCTCGCATTGAATCGTTATGCCATTCTCCTAATGTTGCTGCCAGTAATTGCCAGCAGTTGCGCCCGCTGCGCCGCCCCATTAATTTCCAAAGTGAAAGATAAAGCTACAAACCCCAGTTTGGGGACTGTAGAATGTCAAAATTTTCAAGCTTGCTCGCATCGCTCGCTCGCATTGAATCGTTATGCCATTCTCCTAATGTTCCTGCCAATAATTGCCAGCAGTTGCGCCCGATGCGCCCCCATTTATTTCAAAGCGAAATATGTAGCTACAATAATTAAAACTCCAGTTTCGGAACTGTAGAATATCAAAATTTTCAAGCTCGCTCGCTTCGCTCGCTCGCATTTTATTGTTATGCCATTCACCTTATGTTGCTGACAGTATATGATTTGTCGATCGTTTCACACGTACCGTCATTCCATAATCCATGTAAGGAAAACTTACAATGTTCCTCAATGACTGCGTTGTTGAATGTATCACATTCCGTAATGTATTGTAGTCCCATTATTGCTCACGCACACACGCACAAGCATACAGACCGTCAAAATTACTTTATGGTTCCCCCCATGTTTCGACCCAATGTACGCCACTTTACATATATATATATATATATATATATATATATATATATATATATATACATATATGTATATAATAGATGTGTGTGCGTGTGTGTGTGTGTGTGTGTGTGTGTATGTGTATATTGTGTAACATATGCATGGTCTAATCTTGAGCCCCCTCCAATGTTTGCCCCCCCAATCCAAAACTGCTTCCGGCGCGCCTGATCACAGGTTTTCCGATGTCTGGTATCAAAATAATACCACAAAATAGAAGTAAAACTTTCAGAAAGTACTGTCTTGCATTTTTTATGTGTGCGAAAATGATTATTTAGATAAGTGTAGAGCAAGTCAGATGATTGAAGATTGGCCATTTCATCAGCCATAATTATGAGCGGTTCTGATTTCAAATACTATACTGATTCTCCCCTAAAAATCACCATTCTCGTCAGATCAGTCTTTAACGTTGCGTGATATATCAGGACCGATGCCTGGAAGTTGTGAATGCGCACGTTGTTTTTCTTTTTTTTTTTGTTGAACTATGACTTTTTTAATATAATCATAGAGGGTTTGTCTTTCATCAACGATAATGTGCTAAACATTCATAGTAGGGTTGACAAAATCTTCGGGGTTTGGTCCTGCCCATTTTCCCCTTATAGTTTCCACGCGGCCACAACACAGAGTTTGTTTGAGATTTGAAAAGATTATCGCCAAACGGGTGAATTTATGACGATTTGACCTAATAGGGTAACGGCTGGATAGAAAGTGGAACTGTACTTTCATGGAATCAGTTTTTCCCCCTGCTGCCTCCTCGTCTATACCTCTGCTCTAACTCTCTCCGTCGCATTAGCAACTTTTTCCAATTACGCATTAATGAGCCATTCAGGGGTGTGGGGCGGCTGCTTGCTTCTTTCCTGTAGCTATTGCGCTTTTTTCGCGCTTAGCTCAACGAGTGTGACAGAGTGATCCGCGGCCAACCGGCAGATATGATATGGTGATGTACATTTCATCAAAAAAAGGGGGCACGAATCGGTGTGTGCGTTCTCCCTATTGTTTTTTTAATTCAATGAGAAACAAGAGTGCGCTGATGTTATCAATATGGCAATTAAATGGGCTGATTTGATCATACACGTTTGGGTGTCTTTCTCTCGCTATACCGCAGTGCGCATGCATGCAGTGCCGACTTGCCTGGAAACGGCATAACACCACCCTGGTGATGATATTAATGTTGACTTTTTTTATACACTTAACTATGTGGGCATAATTTGGAAATTTGTAGGCTATCTAGCTGATTAGACGTTGCGGAACGGCGTGTAATTATCTAGCTGAACCTGTTTGGTGTCTTTTTTTTCCATTTCATTCGAACATGAAGCGGTGAGAACCAGGGTAACGCGAAAACACGCGTCGGTCTCAATCATAATACTAAATTAAACACACACGAGCACACACAAATTCAAACGCACACCAATAGCAAGAACAGCAACAACAACAACACAGTGTTGGATGGAATTAAGATACATTTCAATAATATTTGGTTATTTTATGCTTTGGGGAAAATTTTCCGACACTGACACTATCAGTAGGGACGAAATTTAGCACAAAAATACGAACAAACAAACAATTGGAAATGAACGGGAACAGACATGCATTTGGCACAAAAATAATTAACTGGCTTATACGAGGCGACCGAGTTGGAGTAAAGGGCTCCATCAAACAACAACAACAACAACAACAAAACGCCAAGTAAGAAATCAAAAGACAAAAAAAAAGTGATGGGAAAAAGAATCAGAAAGTAAAGATACCGATGACAAGAAAATTGCTTGACATCCTTTGTGATATTTTTGTTTTGATATTCTTCACAAATGGAAGAGTATAGAAAAGAATTAATCACCAACTCAATTTAAAAAAAACCTCGGAAGTAACTAAATTCGCTTTTTCTTATGATGGACATAGTAAAAGTTTACTCGAAAGGTTTGCTTGACTATTCCAATGTTTGTCCGTGTAGCCCTAAACATCCGCGGCGATAAGAATGAAAACAAAGTTCGTTAAGCTGTCCAAAACATAATTAGTGTAAATGGAAACAATTACGCACATTATTATTTAAAGGCAAACCAAGGTTCCCAACAGGGTTCAGAATTCAACTTCTATCATTTGGAATTTGCTTGCAGTATATCGAATGAGTGTCCCAAAAACTTTCTGGCTGACGCGATTTGCAAGGATAATGAGTTGTTTTAGAGTATTTTGATAATAAAAGAGTGAAATATTTTCGATCGTATGCATACGACTTTTATTCCTGAAGCGCCCTCCTAGTTCAGTAGTCGATAGGCAGAACAGAACTATCTGTTGTAGTACCAAGGAGGTTCAAGAGAACGGAGTCACAACTCTTATTCCCTTTAAAACCATGTTCGAAGCCGCAACTCAAAAATATTTCAAGTATGTACCATTCTGGAGCTGCCCCACAGATAGGAAATCAATTGATTCATGTGTCATTGCATAACGACCAGCTATACCTTCCAAGAAAGATATGTCTTTATGATGGTAATAACTTTTCGCCATCCCTACTTATGGAATATGAGCAATACAAAAAGATATAGGCAGGGGATGCGCGGATAGGAATCACAAAAAATTGGTGAAATGAAATCAAGTTTTCTGGACATGGGCATGTCTGGGTACAAATCTGACATACTGATTTATAAAGAACTATTATCGAAGATTATTCCTTATCAGTTTTATTTTTGTCGGGATTTAGCGGAAAGGTGTTAAAATCGGCATTCAAAGAGGGTGTACTTTCATATACTTTCACAACATACAGCTCAAATTTACACCTTTGCAGGTATTTCTGGACGAGATTGACCTTTATAATTGTTTTAAATGCTTTATCATAAGGAGAAATTTCATGTCATTTAATGAATAAACCAGCAAAATATACCCGACATAATGTTAGAGTTAAAAATCCTTCTTCCGATTGCCCAGAATGATGGCGCTTCAAACATCGAACGTAAAAGGTACAAATGCTCCTGTGGAATTCTTTTGTGCATCCATAGAAATTTGACAACTGTTTGAATAATTATGGCCAGTTGGAACTCCAGCTCTAGAACCTCCTTGGTAGTACTTCATGATCGAATCGCTCCCCAGCAGCAATATTTAAGCATGCAGTAACAAGCTGCGTGCGATTCAGTCTCGCGCCTCGATACGATGGATGCTGCTATGACCCGATAAGTGTTAATCGATGTAATCGAATATAAAAGTCACTAAGCAACCGCCACATACCACGATCGGATACGTGCTGTAAAACAACAATACTTGTATGGTACCTTTTGGGTGATATTTCCCATTTTTGTCGTTACTCAACTTAATTCATGTTATCACAGCGTTATTTCACGCTTATCTTATATGCATAGGTCTCCATTTTAGAGAAAAATTCAATAGCTTCTACAGTCATAATGGGAGCTATATTTTCCCGTTAACGCGTATAGGCCTAGATAACTACGAGTGTCGTGCGATGATGAAGGTAACTTTTGATGCCCAGTCCAGTGCAATCAGACGACTAGCAGTAATTTTCAATAAGTAATCGAAATATGAATCTTTTATCTCTCCACCTCTCTCCTCTCTTCTCCCTCTCTCTGTTTAACTCTCTCTCTCTCTACACACACACACACACACACACATACACACACACACACACGGCACACGCAAAAACACACACACACTAATTGATAAAGGGCCCCCATTAAGATTATTTCGTTTGATCTGTGTGGATCTGCGTGTGATGTTTGGTTATTTTTGTTGTGTGTGTGTGTGTGGGGGGGTGTATGTGTGTGCTTGCCTGTAAAAAAGGAGTCTACTAGTACTTCAAACTTGGGAATCATAAGATCAAAGACGTGACAAGCCTCACATAATGATAATATAGTCAGCACACAATGATGCAGTGCAATCATTAGTCTTCTGACAGTGTCTCTAGTACAACAGACATGAGGGTTGTCCAGTGAGAGGACAAAGTAACACACCTGCACTGAATGAAATAAATCAATTGCTACGCCGAAGCCTCAATTGCCAAGATGCAGAATTGGTTTGAATTCGTTGGCGATATACCCTTCTCAATTCAGGCCTATTGCAGGGGATCGATTCTCAGTCACGGCATGCCTATCGATTCAAGGACCTCTTAGACTTCATCCCTTTTGACGGACCTTTAAAGCTCAATATTTTTTATTACCGAAACGACTGGAACATACAGACTATCGGCTTTTGGGCGCCCAGAGGGCTAACTCGCCAGTGCTATACATAGCATTGAGTCCAATGTTGATAAGTAAAATCCCGGAGAGAGCCAGTTAGTTTAAATAGACAAGTGGGGAAAATCCATTAGCGCCAAATTGAATGGCAAATAATTCAATATCTGTGATTAAAAGGGTCATGCATTATTACTCTGATTTCAATTCAATGCTAACTTGAAACACTATTCCAGTGAAGACCTGATGATGTATTATGAAAAGCACAATACAGAAGTTTGGATAATAGATATGTCTTTTCACAAAGGGGAGAGCGACTAATAGCTTTCAAATCAGTTTAGTTCACAGGTCTTTTAAGTCACACCTTCATAAGCCAATGCGCACGACGAAGAGAATTTGTATGATATTTAAGCAAAAGTGAATCAAAGAGAGAAGAGGATTACCACAGGAAGTGAAATATGCCCGCCTAAAAAAGCATTTTTTTTGGTCAGTTTGTCCCACAATCTGGATAAAATATAATAGGGACAAACTAACAAAGGGAACCCAACGAGTTTGTAACAATATTATGTCGAACCTAATTCTACCGGCCTACAAGTAGGAGGACACTTCCTTCAAGATATCAATGCACACCATCCGCCACTAATAAGAACGGTATATTTCTGCCCAATCTGCCAGCAAGAATTTGTCAAGCATAAAATAATGCGGAAGCTTGTTTTGACGAAATGATTCAGTTCGCCTGCTACGACTGACACTTTGTATGACCTTTATTATTATTATCATTATTATTATTATTATCATTATTATTATTATTATTATTATTATTATTATCATTATTATTATCATTACTATTATCATCATCATCATCATCATTACTTTACTATTAAAACACATAAGCAAGTAATGCTGCCAAAAAGCTTACGTTCAATCTACCGGTGAGGAATGTTTACCGAAAGCTGAATATCCTACTAACTGTACTAATCTCGATCAAAGTGATGACAGCCAATTTGGTATTGTTGTAAAGCCACAAAAGGTGCCGATATTTTGTGAACTTCCAAATATTTCTTTATGATACTCTCTAAAAAAATCGAGTGAAAATTTTCACTCTAAAAAGAGTGAATACAAAAAAGAGTGAATTTCGAGTGAAATTGGAGTGAATTTTGAGTGAAAATGTTCATTTTCACTCATTTTGGAGTGACGTCAGGGATCACTCGAAGATTTTGGAGTGATCCCTGACGTCACTCCAAAATGAGTGAAAATGAACATTTTCACTCAAAATTCACTCCAATTTCACTCGAAATTCACTCTTTTTTGTATTCACTCTTTTTAGAGTGAATATTTTCACTCGATTTTTTTTAGAGAGTAAGTCTCAGGTATATAGATTCATCTAAAGTGAAGCAATGCCTTAATAATCGTAGCCTACATATTTCACAAATAATAAGTAGATTAAAAAATCAAAGATATAAGATGATATACATGATATCAACAAAAACATGACCACATCTAGCTATTTTGTGGAGGAGTTTGTCTTGATAGGAGTATAATATTCTACATAAAAAAGAAAGTACACGATAACAACCAGCGGGTTTTATAAACTTTCAGATATTTCTTTATGATATACACAGTTCTAAAATAATTTCATCATTTTTTGGTACTTATACATTGTGGCTCTATACAAATATACCAAAGTAACATTAATCAAACTGGATAAATAGGAAGGGGGAGATATACAGTTCAAAGATATTCGAATAATCTATTAGCCGCAGAAAATAAGAATACGTTATAAAAATTGCATACTACTATAAGATACATATCTAAAATCAGCACTACATCTGATCATTTCACTAGGCATGACGTTATTCTCACTATATGTTCAGATGCAATCCCCATATATAAGATATCGCATATTATCATTATCTTTATCTGCAATTGTTTGTATGCACAGGTCTGGTTTCAGAATAGGCGAGCAAAGTGGCGTCGTCAAGAGAAGATGGAAGCAAATACACTGAAGCTGAAGGATCCTCCGATGCCCTCTATTCAGCGATGTGCTCCTGCTTCGCTGGCCAGTTCCCTGCCCCTGGACGCCTGGTTCAATCCTCTGTCGAGTGCCCGTCATCTTCCTGCGTTCTCACTGCCTGGCATACTTCACCCGTCCCTCTCCGCCAGCATGGCGGCAGCCGCTGCCAGCTCTGCCGCGGCCGGGGGACCGCTGGCGCCTGCCCTTTCTCACATCAGCGCTGCGCTGCCTTTCCTGGCGGCGCACCATCATCACCACCACGCCGCGACTGCTGCCGCTGCACTCCCGTTCTTGTCGCACAACGCCTCGTTCCTGGAGCGCGGGAACTCGAAGCGCAGCTTAGTTGGAGAGAGACGCGGCGTGGCTGTCGCAGGCGGTTTGGAAGTGGGTAGCAGCTCCAGCGACGGTGACGGCAACTTTGGCGGGAATTCTCCGCCTTCGGGGGAGGACCAGAGAAGCTCGAGCATCGTCAAACTGAGAAAGAAAGCTATGGAGCACATGGACAACATTGGCCGATGTAGTGTGAGCGAGTCGCCACCACTGCGATCAGACCGCTCTGAAGACGAGCACATATAAGATCTGATTAGCTCTAAATGATATGGAGAACAATGACAAGCTAAAACAAAGGTTGTATATAAAGACATATATATTCTACTTGAACATTCTGACAGCTTCATTCACAAGAAAAGTAAAATATGTGATTTACTTGAGTAATGGATCTATCATTCAAGACAGAGTAGAGGGTTAGCGGAGGAGTGGCATTTTGTTATGATAACGAACAGCAGACTAAAATTATGGGAGAGCTTGAGATAGGAGCACAAGACTGAGATTTGGATCTTTAAAAAAGCCCGTCATGACTTGCACATTGTGCTTATAAAAACTTTTTTTTTTCAGATTATATTCGATAAAATGTAAGATGCACAATAATGTTTTTGCAATGTATAAGATGTCAAAACTATAGTTGTCGCGTGGCGGTGTCTTGTAGAGTTTGTGTTTTGTTTTTATCCATCAGACACAATCAGATTATTTATGAAAGCTCTATACATTGCTAACGTCATATCAAATGAAGATATAGTGTATAAGGACGACAATGAGCGCGAGAATGGAGCTCTCATGATTTATCAATTTTGAGTACTGATAGGTGTGTTGGATGCTCATAGTGAGGCTAAAACTCAAATTTATGGCGACATTACGTCACCGTCGTAATGCTCCGCTTTTGATTACGTCGAATATTTAAACAAACAAACAAACAAACAAACAAACAAAAAATAAACAAGCAAACAAACAAACTTAAAACAAGCTTTCTAACCAAGGGAGAGTCCCCTTACACTGAATAAGCAGCATCATAGTGTCTCTTACATTGATTTTGTACATCTTCCTGGACTAAACTTCTCTGTTAATATTTCTATGTAATAAAGCTTGATAGACACTTTCGTCAATTATGAGGTAAATGCCGTTATGGGTTCAAACACCATTTCTGCTGAGTACTTTCTCTGCTTTGGACCTAAATGTTGTCTAACCATATCATATTCAGTTACTTGCCTTTGAAAACTGTGTTGTAATTTTGAGAGGAATAAGGCGTTATGGAATGGGGGAAAATCATGATTTTGCAAGCATTAATTCAACATACATTTTCCCCACCATTTCAATGCAAAATTAATGTAATATTAAAGTATCATGAGTTTACAAGGCATGAAAGACTTATATCGATTCGCACACAGCTTCAATACTTTTTTTCCTACGACTTTGCTTCGAGACCTTTCCAATTTATTCCAATATGGTTCCTGATGTCTACCTATGTATCTCGTACACGTTGATTATCTGGTACGTTTCTATACAAGAGAATAGTATATAAATATGACAAAGAACTTTACCTGTTGTCTACAATAGTGATGTAAAAAACTATGTGTGTAAGGTCCTCTTAAGCGTTTGACATTAATTTGTTCGTTTGCGCCAATGATAATAAAACCCTTTCATTATTGTATTTGCACTACATCCTCTATAACTACTGAATAACCTAGATAACCACTGATAACGTTCAAATACTTAAAAGATGGAAGACGTGTCTTGATTTGTGAAGGGAAATGTATTGTGTTACACGGTGATAAATGGTATATCATGTAAATGTTGTGTATATGATGAGGACTTACTGCACTAAAGAAAAAATGTTTTGTGTGCATATTGTTTTAAAAGGTGTCTATAATGTTATTTTGTATTTAATCGTGACATTAATTATATCGCCTTGAAATATCGTTCTGTCACTTCTTACTCTTGCCGAAACCACTGTAAAAAAAAAAAAATCATTTTTCATGAAACAGTCTACGCAACAACATTCTTTGCATTCATTTTACCTTTGAAATTAGAATTTATCTTTATCATTCCCACGGTAAATGCAATACTGCCGTCTCATAAACATTAATGTACCATGTAGCCCACCTATAGTTTACTCATTCCTTAGGGAACTTGGTGGCCTGTATATTACTAGTAAGTTAATGGGGATTTCAGAATTCAGTAGAATGGATACTACAGTAATAAGCATCATTATTGTGTGTGTGTGTTTGAACTGCCCGGAGGTCCATGAATGTGTTCAGAGTTTGATTATTGCATGATGACATAATATGGGGAAAATCAAACACTTATAGTATAAGACTGATTCTCTCGAAGGCTCCATGCATGTTCTATTCGTTCTGTAATTTGATATCACTGTCACTCGTTTGATGATATGCAAAGTATGTATTCGATGTCTTAAAAAGATGTGCCATCGCAAGACAGAAATCACAACAACATCTTAAAAAAGTGAACATGGACCTGGGCTACGTTATCATTCTTTCCACAGTGTTCCATAAAAAGTTTATACGAACTATACAATGTTTCCATATTGAATAGAATAGAATATCATCTCAGATGGCGTGGAGAAAGGTATAAGATCTCGAGAACGAAAATGGAATAAACTCATGCCAAAACGTCGAAACGTTCTCAAAACAAGACTTTGATATTGCAGGTATGATATGAATTTTTGGGTTTCCACGAGTATTTGTATTCAGAGCCTTCTCATTTGAATGAACCTGATGTCACCCAACATCACATAACAATGCAAATCTGGAATTGATTAGAACAGCGCATAGAAGGTTGATGTTAAAAAAAAAATCAAAAAAAAAGAAATCGCCATAAAGTGTTTGTACACATCGCATTTCCATCACTATTTTGTTTTGCGATTCTTTAACAGTACTCTTGCTATCTAAGGATGTATACTTTGTCATGGAGATTATTATTCCCTTCGCCAGGGATAGAAAAGAAGGGACAGATAAAAACCGACAACTGTTGTTTTTTTTTTGCGCCAACTTCGGAAAGTCAATATTGTTAGTCTCTGTACCTTCGTCATGATCAAAATCAATTTCATTTGTAGATTTCATCTTTTGTAATCTACTGATCTTTTGAATAAGATTTCACATAGCAGATATAAATGTAGACCAACTTCTCCCTTTTGAATGTAAAATTGGGGAAAATTACTTTATAGAACATTATCGGAAACCTTTGTATACATGGGACGCTGGTCTTTTTCCCTTTTTAAGGTTGAATTTAGGGGTTTTTTTTAGCAAGGGGTTGACACAATGTGGCATCCATGTTCCCTGGTCCTCAGTACTTTGTCTCCTGCCTAGCAGTTTAACCGAGATATAATAAAAATGATAGCCTAATTTCATACCCCGTTCCAAGGCCAGGCTGCATTAAATTAATTATCTTTACAAGAGCATACTTGTTCTATGCCTCCCTCGATCACCCTTGCATTATTTAGGATAACCATTTCCCAGAATGTTATAGTGTCGGTGACATGCCGGCCACAATTTCATTAGACTGAAAATTTTAATCACTTTGCATTAATTCTATTATATGGATTGGTTTTTAGACAGGTACATAAGGAAATTATGCTAAACGCGATGATATCGCTTTATACAGTTAGCGCTGTAAAGTTTTACCTTTGCCTGCATTGAACTTCCTCACGGACCAGAAGCCTGCACCTTCATCACAATAAGAAATGAAGTTGTAAACATTTCGACTTTCTCGTTGACAAGCCCTACCAGTGATATTCTAGCCGCCCCATTTTCTTTTTGTATTTGAACATGAGTGATAAAGACATCTAATTCTATGTTCGTGGTCAACCATAGGGATATTTAGCTATACGAATATCAGATGACGTTTACGGTAACGCAAAATGCAAACGTTTATTATTGTGCAATCGGCTTATGACGTCAACAGAGAGATAATAGAAAGTAAAACAGAAATAATGGGGAAAAAACCCGCTGAATGCCTTGAAGTGATTATTCAATACAATTCTGAATGTGAATTCTGGATAGTTATTCAAGCTGTAAGTCTCTCGATTACGCGTTACATTCGTCTTGAGAGCATGTGGTTCACCTAAATGACTACGCAATATTGTGGAGATCCCGACTCGTTGATCCAGGATCATGGGATGCAGTAAATGAAACTTCACTCGTTCGCAATTTTTGCACTAATCGCAAAACATCAAGCACACGTTGAAGAGGCAGCCATAGTGTCCTACTTCCTTCGTCATGCGTGCTGTGTCGTCTCTGTCAGATTACAATCATATCATACACATGTGTCATGTGGACATTTCATCATAAAACAAGGTAATAGAATGTTTGTTTATTTCTTTTTGTTGATGAAATTGTGGCTGACTCCCATTTTCAAGCATTTTGTGAAATATCGGCTGCCATGTGTCTATCATGACTGCAGTCACAGGAATCCTTCTGGGATGTACGCCTTGATAAAACTGATATAAATTGTATGATTGTGAATGCTAGTCTGGCGAATGGTCTTTGATTATATAGGCTGAGTTCCATTACAATACCTGATTTTAAGTCATTCTGTAAAGTGAGCATGTACAGACAATATTTCTTTTCATTGATATATATTCGTGAAACATGTCCTTCTATAATGTTACATTCATTGCAGATAACACTTCATCAATCTGCCAGATTAAAAGCAATTCTATATATTGCAGAACGCTTACATCTTTTTATTGTCAGTGTTTGTCAGCTTTCTGTCAGTGTGTGTAAATTTAAAGAAAACTAAACATGCCAAATTCCAAATATAGATGTGGATTGAGTGGAAGCAGCAGTATTAGTAAAACACATCAGTGAAAGTTTGAGGAAAATCGAACTTACGAACTTTTAAATTTTCGGTGCCGTCATCGCTGGATAAGAACTTGAAACAAATACCCAAGCTCCGAAATCCCGACATTGTTATGTCAAGTATAGTACTTTGCGGACAAGGCATTAATGAAAACAAGAGATTATTAAGCAGAGGGGTGAAGATTAAGGTATGAGTTTTCTTCAATTCTCCCCCTCTCCAAATGAAAGTTGGAGTCCATCGTGTCACTGCCGGCAACCAGGGATATCCTGGTGGTAGTGTCACTGTCCGGAAGATGACAGGTTCGAGTCCCTTGGTCCCTTTTTTCCGACATGTTTGTTAAATCATAGATCAGCAGTAGCGATCTTACAAATTTCATTTGTATGGAGAGGGAGACAAATCGAAGAAAACTCGCACCTCAACCAACTTTTTTTTTTATCTTTTGTTGTCTTTTTTGTGTATACCCCAGTATACGTGCCACAACTTGAATGTTTACTCCCGTGTGTGTGTGATATCTGTGGGGTGGAGGATTTTATGTGGGTCGAATGAATGCTTACCTTGCAGTCACAAACATGTGATCAATTTCACCGCTACTAAGAACAGTGACGTCATTAAATGAACACCCGATTTCAGGGCACCGTGTCGTGAAAGTTGTCAGTCCTGACAATCGAACCACAGTAACAGTCAGTGACCAGAGCTTCTCAGCCAATCAGAACGAAGGAATTACACTGAAATTGTCAGAGAATGATAACTTGTCAGGGCTGAAAACTTTCATGTATGAAACGGTGCCCAGGTTTAACCCGTGCAGTGTCGAAAAAGAAAAACATTTAAAAAAAAGCGGAGGTCATTGCTCTCTTCATGAGTCAAACACACCCATACTATACTTGGCTTAATTAGCAAAAGCATACCACTGTTAAGGCGACAAAACCTCGCATCTGAAAAAAAAAATGTCAGGGAATATTCAGGAGAGTGAAAAAGAACATGACCATCAAAGCACTATAACAAACGGGAAAACCTTTCCTTTGACATGCCGTATCGGCTTTATTTTTGGGGTAAGATAAGTAGGATTTGGACAGGACATCACTTATCTGATGGTTAATTCACAAAAACAGTCATTTTCACCGAAATTTGAGATGGTTTTGTCATCCCAGCACGAGATACCTGTATAAAATTTGAAGGCTACAGCACACACATCTATCAACGTACTTTGGCCTAAATAAGCCTGTATCCTTTAATACAAAGAGACAACATGCAAAAGTACGTACGAAGTGGAGACCTTTAACTGCAAATCATTGATTACCGAGTCAATCATTTCAGAAAGTCAGACACTAACATACACCGTATAATTTGACGTCCTATTCTTTTTTCCTCCCTGCAAACCTGGGCCTGCAACCTAAAAACGCCAAATGGGTTAGTGTCGGAGAGTTTATTTTGTCCAATCTATACCGCTATTGTTGGCTCGTCCCAAAGGCTATTTAGACACTTAACTGGGCTTTTGTTCGCCCATCAGTTTCGCTTTTTCCCTCCGAATGACAACTCGTGCTGTGCAGCGGGCCCAAGTGGCGCCACGCTCTCTCCGCTTCTACTTTACTGACGGGTGGACAGAGACCATTGTTACGTCATCGCCCATCTTCTGTCACATCAATGTGACGTCGCTGGTGTTCATTCCCGTGCCCAGCAAACGTGGCCATGGATAGTGTAGTTTACTTTTTTTCTTCCCGCCTGTAAGAAAGAAGGGATGTAAAGATACGAAGTATACCAATACCCGTCCGAGCTTTGGCTTTAAGATTACGCCTTTTATGCTGCGGCAATATACTAGTACTCCATCGACTGCTAAAAAATCATCTTTCGCGTGACCTTCCTTATATAGAAGCAATAGACAATCGATGAGGGTAACATAATCAACTGACGAACTCCGTCGTCTCGTAGCGAATTAGTAGAAACAAGTGGCCGGTAAACAATCCGGATTCTTGTCAGAGTACTTTTCTAGAATCTTAGCCGGATGCTCTCCTTGAAATTATTTACAGGAGAATTATCAATCAGAAGGGAGGAGTTAAGAGTTAAATCTTCTATATGCAGAGCCTCGTTGAGGCACAATCTATTACTGAGTAGATTGCCAGTTCGATGGCCAGCCGTAAATTCAGAAAAAGAAATATTGACTGCATAAGTAGGGGGTAACAACAAAAAGCCCTGACAAACAAACAAACAAACATTATGCATACAAGCTAAAAGTCGACTGAGAGTTAACCACGAAAAAAAATATTTAAGATGAAGTCTTGGTGAGAGACTATCTCATTAATGATTTGCTACAGGGGCGCGTAATGCATTATCTCCCACGGTCGACTGAACGTCTATCACGACATCTAAACCTGTCAGTAGGAGACCCATCAGTGCCGTTGATGGGCATTATTTCCTGGATTACTGGCAGACGGTACACGGCTACCCACATCACCAACTATTCAGTGGGCATTAACTCAATAAGGCCATTATTTCTCGCATCCTCCTCCCCCACCCCCCCCCCCCCCCCAAAAAAAAAAAAATCATTTGACGAGAAAGCGTAATCGGCGAGAATTTTTGGAGCGGAATTGCGGGGAGGGGAGGTAATAGCAAAGAGATATAAAAATAGAAAAGTCAGTAGTTAGATTGTCAAATAGATAGATGCATGTAAAGATAGAAGGGAATGTTAAAAACGATATGGTGAGAAAGAGAGAGATATGTTGATAGATAGATTAGACGCATGAGTAGGAGGATGAATCGTTTATGGATGATCAAATTTATAAACATAAAAAACAAGCGGAAAGACGAACACAGGCGTATTCTTCCTGTCAAGATGGACTAAGCTACATATTTACACTTTCTAACTAGCTTCCAAAGTGAGAAAATTACAGAATTATCTAAGTGTTGATGATTTTTTTAAAATGACCGTATATAGAATTCTCCATCGTGCTAGGTTCCCGTTGGTCCCCTGACAACATCAGTGGTGTGTGATGCCCCAGTCTAATCGAGGAACTGATCCTCACTGTGCTTGTCGGTTAGCATTTAATGCTCATTTAGTAATCTATAGGGCCTACTAATGATTCAGCGACTCCCTTGACCAAGGTGCTTGTCGATCGTATAAGAGATAAAGTTTGGGCCCATCTATACGTTTAACGAAGAAGCTTCATTTCGAAGGGAGGTTGATTTTGCGCTTATTGATTTTCCTATATCAAATTAAAATCTAAAAAAAAAAAAGATCCAAAAAGATCTTACCAGATTTTAGGTGTCATTTATATAACATGACACCTAACATGACACCCAGACAGAGCTCTGGTGTGCTTTCTATCAACTCTGTCACATGGGTTTGTTTTCACATGCTTAGAATATGATTTGCGTCGGATAGTTTGGAATACTGTAGTAACCGACCTTGTTGTCTTTGAGGAAGTTCAGTTACGCAATGCTTTCGACACATTATCATGCGTATTAGACTCATTTAAAATTAGCTTCATTTTACTTAACAGAGAGGGGGAAGACAATCAAGTAATGTAAAAATGGATCACGGCTGAAGAATACTGGCATGATTTGTAAAACTGAGACAATAAAACAGTCCACAGATGACGGAAAAGTTTTGAAAAAAGTACATGATCACCGATGATTGTCATGATTATCATAGGCCTACCTTTTTCTTGGATTATATACTTTCGTCTATAAATCGTTTTTTTTCGAAATGAATTACAAATCAGATGTCATTCATTCTGGAGCAGTTACGAAAAAGAAAACACAGTTTACGCAACCGTTAATGACACATAATTTTTGCATCTGCTGTAAAGAATATAGTATGTCCTGTCATTATTTCGCGAACTGTGGGAAATGCTTTAACGAACTCACCTCGTGCGTCAAAAGTAGCATTGATCATTACCGAGTTATTCATAGTCTGTTTTCAATCATGCAAAAGCTAATCTGTGTTCCGTTTACCACAGAGAAACCAGGTAAAACATTGAAAACAAAGCAGACAGGCCATACCATTCAAGGGACGACTAATTTGTACTAATTTTTTATATTAGATGGCTTAGACAGTTTCTGGTACGTGATTGGTCGAGAGCTCATCACGTGATGCTGTTTGCGAGGATCGCAACTGTTATATTTTCCCAGCTCGTTATATTGACCAACTGGTCAACTGAATATATTTTTTCCATGTGTGTCGCCCTCTTACGGTTGAAAAACAAACAATTACACCAATATAAGGATGTGGGACCACGTCGGTCGCGGTAACTGGGAGGAGCAAACGATTACTATCGATAACTGCAGTCTGGATCGATATAATCTTCTCCCACTCACCCCCCCCCCCCCACCACCACCACGCACACACACACACACACACACACACACACACACACACACGATGCGCGAGAGAGTAGACTAGACGGCGCGGCGCGGAGTAGCGTCATGCGCTAGGCCTGCCTGGTATACCGTGTACGTGTGGATGGAATTCGGGAAGCTAAACGTTACGTACAGTGTATAAATACATGCTACATAGTAGGCTACCCAATGTACCGTTTACGTATGCACGTAGTATCATTCGGCCCGCGAAGTTTGGATTCACACTTCAAAATGGAGCCCCGTTTTGTCTATAATAAACGACGACGAGGATTTTGGAGGATAAGGAAAACATGGCCCAAACCAAGCGAGTTAATAGTCTAGAGACATTTTGTTCAGTTCAGTTCGTAGAACGAGGGCAATTCATGCATCTTTGTATTGACGTAACTTAACGACGAGTTAGACTTACGTTAGATCCAGGCCTAACATTACATCGAACAAACCACGGTTGTGGAGGACTATAAACTGTACGACACCGAGCAGACTGGTTTGCAAATCACTGTGTTTCTACAATGTTCATCTCTGCAACAGAGGGGAAAAAAGACTGATTTTGAAATTGCTGCAGATTCCTGATGACAGAAAGTAACGTTAGGCCTACTCTATTGCAGTTATAATAGAGTCTATCTAGTGGGCCCTATAACATTTAACAAACATGTAGAGCCTAACTGCTAGTTGTCTAGAAGGTTCTATGTGTTAGACTCAGAGCTAATTAACGTTAGAATCTAGACATAGATAACGTTAGGGCCTACCTGTAGAAACAAAATGTCAAATGATAAAGATTGGCCAGTAGGCCATAACGTTTAAGGCCTAAAGTTAGATTTGTTTTGTGAGTAGACCCTAAAACATCTTTTGGACCTGAGCCTAATTTAACTATATAGGGCCCTAAAGCGTCGTTACTTTGAACCTAACGTTAACGTTAGTAGACCCTAGGGCCTCTTGTCGTTTATAGAGGACATGAGCCTAGCAACTACACAGTCCAGTCGCCGCTTTACAACTACCAAATCGCGACAGTCTGCGCGCATACAGCGTCTGGTCAGGCTGACATGAGCGTATAAACGGTTAGGTTATACGTCGTTAGTGTAGGCTCTTCTGCAAAGCACAATGGAGGGCAAGGCCATCTAATATAACAGATATCGACTGGTAGGGGGTGGAATGTAACAATCTTTGGACCGCCAGGGAGTTATATTTTCCCTCGTGATCATATTTTCCCTCAGCGCTGCGCGCTTCGGGAAAATATAATCCCTTGGGAAAATATAACTCCCTGGCGGTCCAAAGAATGTTATATTCCACCCCGTACCAGTCAATATCTGTATAATATTATGTGAGCAGTTTGAAACTTTTGCATTTGGCAACTGTATGTCACGAATTGAGTGAAATTAGAAGGAATCCACGAGAGAAAACATGCTCATTAAATGTTAAAGTTCAAAATAACAATTGCCGTAGAAAAACAATGTCCGTTCACGGCCACATTAAATGATAAATGATGTTTATCATACTATTTCAATAATGAAACGAAATATAGAAAAAACAAAACCAACAGCCTAACTTCTTCTCAGCGAAATTATGTTGACATAATTATCAGGAGACGCCTTAAATAACATTGTCTGTCAATGCCATCTTAAAACAAAACACCCCCACACACACACACACACACACATACACACGAAGGGAAACTATCATACGGAAAGGAATTGCATATATTCCATGTACGAGACAGGCATACAGAGAGAATAATCACACTGGGGGGGGGGGGGGAGGAGAATGGAAGTGAGGAAGAGGAAGAGATAGACAGACATATATATATATATATATATATATATATATATGTATATATATATATGTATGTATATATGTATATATATATATATGTATATATATATATATATATATATATATATATATATATACATATATATTTAGATAGATGGAGGGAGTGAGAGAGAGGGAGAGAGAGAAGGAAAGAGAGAATTGATAAGCGCTTGTCTGGAATATATGAACATTGTAATATTTTGGCAAGAAAACAGTGCTATAAAAGAAGATGCATGTAGATAATATGTCTGAACCAATACTATTAGATCATGGCATATACGGACGAAATCGGAGAAACAGGTAGAAAGTTATGATCATAATACAGTCGTGTCAGCAGAACAACTCAGTCTTGTGTATAGTGCTGCCCCATTTGATATAGATGGCTTCGTAGCTGTGGACGATCTTTATTACCAACTACTGGTTTTTGCTTTTATATTCGGCATTAAAGGTATTATTTACCATTGGGAGCAGTGATTTAAAAAATGTTCGAGTTATCACATTTCATGCATATATGTAGGTTAGTTGTATTATAAAACAGCCTGCCATATAGAAAATTCGCAATAAGGCCTAAAATATAAGGAGATATCACCATTTTTTCCAATAGACTATATACTGCAGACGGTTTATTCTAAAGACAATTGTATTATAACTATTGTTCACATTTTGTATAGTTAACAATACTTAACATTGATTATACTGATTAAAATTTTTACATTGGTTGTTTCTATCCCAAACTGACATTTTAGAACTATCTTGAAGCACTAAACACTAAAGCTAGGTTTTTGTTCCATCTGATGCAAAATGGTAAATAACGTCTTTAATTTCGTATCTTTCCTGACGACATTGTTCTATTGCTCATCGCCCGAGATAAAATATGTATCAATATTTTTTTTTTGTTATGTTTGCCAAAACAGTGATGTCTATACACTGAGAACATTTCCTGTGACTTGACAGGATACCATGGAAGAGGGCTTCATGCGAACATGTGATTTTTTTTTTGCAGTTTTTTTGTTGTTGTTTGCAGCACTTGTTCAAATATTGTCCTATACATTATGCTGATCTAGCTGCTCTCTTGATTTTACCGATTTCATTCAACAGCTCTTCTCTCCACAATACATTTTACCATAATCAGAATTCAGAAATCCATTGATGACTATAGTGTGCATAAATGATATCATATAAATGATTATATATATATATATATATATATATTTATATATTTATATATATATATATATATATATATATATATATAAATATATATATATATATATATATATATGCTTATTTATTTATTCATTTATTCGTTTACACCGTGCACGTATTAAGACGAAGACAAAAAGAGTGATAACTTTCAAAGGATAGTTAAGCCTACTAGTATATCGTTTGTGCCCCCACATCATCAGCATTGTATAAAGTGATTCGGTTGCTCAGTTAGAGTCTGTTTCGAATGAAATCCTCAGCCCTCAACTGTAATTGCATTTCGCTTTTCGTTTTCGGCATTCGAATTCAAAGGTGATGGCATTTGCATGAGCTGTCAAAAAAGTGCGGCATGCCTTCTCGTCCTGCTTGCTATGTACGCGTTGGGGACAAGATGCGTTGTTATACAGTCGGAGCTTTCTCTTCTAATTGTTGCGATTTGGTTCACAGATTCGTCGCACTTGTCTGAGAGAACTAAGTGGAAAGGCATACTTCTATGCGAAGCCGACATGATGTGCTTGGACAATTAAACGCCATACATTCGCTGCTAATCACCACCATCCTTATAGACATATGCCACTACAAGGCGCGTAATTGCACTCCAATACCAAAACGTTCACGAACTCCTCCGCCGAGGGAGCCCAACCCATGTTGCGCATCGGACCTTGATAAGTATAAAATTATATAACTGTACGTTAGAACGTTGGAAATATAATAAGTCTTTCAATTAACTTCAATACAACAAATTCGCAACCAATAAGCAAGATATATTATCATACTTACAGTGAGCAACATATAGCAAAGGAAATGACATTCACATAACGATAGTCATTATAATACACTAATATCATTTATAGTATTCATACTGTCATACTATAGAAATACAAGGTAATGATGTGTAACTAAGATAATCATGGGAATGAAAAATTCACATATAAATCAAAGCTTTTGCATATAATGTGGATTATTCCGACACAAATTTCTACTCATAAGCAAACATTAATAAAGAAAAGACCAAATAGAAAAGAAATCACACAGCCACACAAAACTGCGCATACACACATTATATTCATTAACATTCATATTTGTATTTAACATACATGCAAGTTTATTTTGCATGTATGGATGCATAATATTGAATCAATAATGATCATTAAGTTTGGTTGGTTCGTATTCTCGAAAATTCAAGAGGATCGTCACATTGCACTTAACACACATTATTTTATGACATTACGTTATACGAAGTGTATAAATGTCTGAATTATCATGACTGTATAATGTTTTGTTATGTATGTTTGATCTCACAAGAACCATGTAGCAGTTTCTTGAAACCAAATTACATTTTTTAAACCCCTTTTCTGTTTTGATTTACAACTTATGACATTTTACCAAATTCTGTTCA
This sequence comes from Diadema antillarum, assembly GCF_040938485.1. NCBI lineage: Eukaryota > Metazoa > Echinodermata > Echinoidea > Diadematoida > Diadematidae > Diadema > Diadema antillarum. The sequence goes on from NW_027271384.1 coordinate 540,665, forward strand.
TATATTGAATTGAAAAGGGAATGCAGAAATAAATTGAACTGAATTGAGCTGAACTGAACCGAACTGATTTGAGCTCTAAACGAACAAACAAATTACAGTGTCGGCATATACAATGATGCGACGTTCTTCTTTGTTCCTCCTATAATGCTCTTATAGCAGAACAAACACGCATGGCCTCAGAGGCTAAAGTCCAGTCTATCAGAGAATCGTTGATATTTTCTTGAAGAGTAATTAACTCGCTGCTGCATTGAATAGGCTTAAACTTATCACATCATTAAAAATTACATCCATTTTGGGATTTAGCGTTTAATTCAAAGCAAAGTGGAGACGCGGATATATGAATTGAAAAATGAAATTGCTCTGTGAAAGTAGTTCGCCACACGATTAAGGCTTTAGTAAAATTGTGGTTACCATGGCACTACTTTCTCCGACAAACTAAAAAAGCATGTTTTTAAGATCTATACCTCAATGTCATAATGTCCACCAAATTTGATTTCAATTGCTTCAAAATTGTGGAAGTAATTCACTCCACAAGATTTTCAAGAAAATATGCCGTTACCATCGCAACGCCTTGTCAGGTACAAATACAAAGAGTGCCTTGCATAACTACACCTATAAATTATTATACATACCAAATATGAAATAAGTTATTGCTTAACTATCTGTAGTTCGCTCCACAAGGTTTTGTTTTCGATAAGAATATTATGATGTATGTTTCGCCTTTCTCTATCTCTCTCTCTCTCTCTCTCTCTTTCAACAATGTTCAAGGCTTTTGTATCTTCAAGCTTTATGCTTATTTGACGACAGTATTCTGCATTCATATTCCCAATACATGTACCATAATTCAGTCATATCATTTTATTTCACTATACTGCATGAGTAGCTCCCAATCGACATGTTTTCTTATTCTTTTCTTCAAATTTCAGTTATGTTCGGATGTATACACTGTATGTTTTATTGTGCTGAAAAAAGATATGACTGTATTTCATTTTGTAATATATATTCGACGCAGAAATTCCAAATCAATTCATTTGACACGACATACATGGGGAAAGTTTACAATAATGTCAATGTTGCAATTAAAGACTTTTATCACTAGTGTCTTGTCTCCCTCCTGAATAACAAACGTGTTTGTAAGATCGCAACTGCAGATCTAAAATTTAACAAACATAATTATCGATGTTTTCTCAACCAACGTTCACATTTGCTTGTATAGCTACATGACACGATATAATATACTCTTACATTCTATATAGTGCCATGCCATTATTATGGGGACTAAAAGAAGTGGGAAACTACAAAAAAAAAATGAAATTAATGAGGAAACTCTTCACTTCTGATCGTGGCAATAACCTCTACAGCTTCTATACACGTGTTAGCTAAGGCATTATTAAGTCAGTGGAATACAGAATCTGATATCGAGTGCGTTCTCCTCAAACTCTTTTTAGGGTACCCGGCAGGTGCCGTCTAGCATACACAATTGAGAATTTTGGGAAATTGCATAATAATATGGCTAGTTGTTTATTTGTTTGTTTACTCATGTATATTTCCTTAAAAAAACACTAGCATAAAATGTAATCAAAATGACAAGACGTACAAATTGATGTTGTGAATAAACATAGTTACAGAAGGCAATGATCATCGGAACTTATAATATGTTTCGAAACTTCATTGAACAAATTCTTTAAAGAAGTCATTTATGCAATATCAATATAAAAGGGGAATTTTCGTCACACGTTTCATGTCAATTCAGTGAATTCAGAAAATATTAGTAGTTCCCATCAGCAAAGTTTGAGGAAAATCGGACAATCCGTAAAGGCCCATTCGGCCTTACTTCCAAAAACAGATATCATAAAAGTTAAATCCAGAAGGGAAAGTTAACCCCGTTTACAATTTCCCCCAATGTGGAAAAGTCGTCTCAATTCAGAAGGCATAAGCAACAAAAGTGACAAAGTAAATACATTAGGTCATTACACTGCCGAAAGCAGCTGCGGAGGCGCGACTAATCTAGGCTCATTACGGGAGGTGTTGATCATTAGACTGAGCACACGCACACATGCGACCGCCGTTGCGGGGGCGCCAAGCCGATAGCTCGACAGGGAGCTATTGCTATACCAACTATTTGATGTTGGCTTGTTTCGATATACATTATCCGAATGTTTCCTGTTTATTGAGTGTGGTTGTTTGTGTTTGTTTGCAGAAAGCGAAGGCCTTGTGTCCCAATACTTTGAACGTCGTATCGTCTCTACGCGTGAACGTGTATATGAATCTTACGCTTGAGAAAAATACTTTAACAAATACGTTCCAAAATTCAATATATTCAAAAAATTGACGTCATCAATACTGAGCTCAATTCTGACCTAGGAAAAACTGTCCACATTACCACCATGCTCTTATTGTCCGTTTGATTAACGTTATTCTTGGGGTCTAACTTCGGAGGTTTCACTCTTTCTCTTACTTTATGAGGAAATATATGAAGAGTTTGTTCGCAAAAACCGATAAGTCCATATTTGCCAAATGGAGATAATTGCGATTAAAGGTCAAGAAAAATGAAGAGAATAATAAGAAAATTTTTGCTTCTTTTGACCATAACTTCAAAAATGTACCTTTATATGTAGTGACCAATATATCATTTAAAAGGTATTATTTTGTACCTTATGACAGAGACCGTACTTCAAAATCTTCAAAAATGGACTTATCGGTTTTTGCGAACAAACTCTTCATATAGTTTACCCGGGGTTCACTTTATTTTGTTTTCATTGTTGATCCGTAGATGGACTCAGTCTCCTTTTTTCTTCTTTTCGTTCCCCCCCCCCGTATATATTCCTTTGCACCCTGACCACGCATGATCTTTAATCGGTTGTTGAAATTCCCGTCTGGTTTTCAGAAGCATTTCAGATTTCGGGAGGCACAAGTTGGGAGGTATAGCAGCAGGTGATTTGAATGATACATGGTTATCAAAGTCTATTTCTCTTGTTTGGTACCGTCAAATTTTGCGAGGGGATACACTCCTTTTTCTTCAGTAATCATTCATTTTGTATCCTTTCATTTCCTTTCTAATCACCATTGAAAAACACAGAGAATGGAGGTGGGTATGGCAGGGGAGAGCAGCTTGATAACAAAATCAACTCATCAACAAAGTAAAGTTCACTTATTATTTTTCAGTATTTCAACGATTCAAGGAAAAATGAGACAATATCTGGTTTCAGTGTAAGGGGGAAGTTTGATCAGACAATGTGAAAATGCACACATACACAATTAATTCCACCGATCAAGTTCTTTCACCGATACTAAATAACATCTATACATTCATATTTACTGGACCCACATTTGGAATAGTTTCTGTGATAGTTTATAAGTGGTCCACAGTCTATTTTTTTCTAAACTTATCTTAATATTTTTGTTGTTGTTGTTGTTGTTGATTGCAAAAAAAAAATGTCAGAGACTTATCATAAAAGCTGATATTTTATTCATTTACACCATGAAAATATAAAACTTTTTGTTGTTGTTAATGGTTGCAAAAGAACCGAATCAAACTTTGATTTTCTGTTATCATATATATTATATAAGTCATCAAGCGCTTTCTCAGCGGCTCCTATGTTATCATCTATTACTTCTAATCGTCGAAATCGATTTTGTTTAAATTTTCACATCATGTTAGTAGTTGATTTTTTATCTCTCTCTCTCTCTCTCTCTCTCTCTCTCTCTTTCTCTCTATCTTCTTTCTTTTCTGAATGACAGCGACCTAGTGTCAGGATTTGTTTTGGATTTTTTTTTAGGGTTAGTTCGTGCAAATTCAGTCTTGCAATGCCGTTTTCATGTATAATATAGATAGCAGTGATTAACAAATATGACTAGCGCATTATTATGTTTGGGGGCAATGCACCATATGCCAACGTCGCTTTTTAAAATCCATTTACATCTCAAAAATTTCCATAGGTCATGTACTCAAAACGTCTTTGTGTTTTTTTACTTTCCTAATTAATTGAGTACTTATAACTTTAATTTATTCTACATTGTGATGATAATACATTGATATGCACTTCCTTGTTTGAAAATAGATATTGACATGTTTCCGTTGAAGCTGTAGAAAATGAATGAATGAATGAATAAAAGACATGTAAGGGGCGATCTCGAACCATTGTGTACGGGAAAGTCATAGTATGATAACCAGAGAAGACGGATGGAGCTAGAGAGCACGGGTATAAAAAGCATCACAAAAAACAGAAAAAAGAAAGGCAGCAAAATATTAGGAGGGGGGGGGGGGGTGGAGGATGAGAAGCTGTTCGACAAGAGATGGCGCTAAACTTCCATCTAACTCAGAGCCTTCTGATCTAACTTTGCCGCTTATCAGGCAAGTTACGTAGCACTGAGTACCCACCACAGGCATGACAGGTGCAGGTTGTATAATGCGTGACGCTTCGAGGCTTCGTCAGAGCATAGAGCTAGTTGTTGCTCCACATGACAGTCAAAGCCTCGAGATTGATAACACAATATGTAATAATCGAAACATCATAAACAGTCACTGTTTAGCAACAAATAAATGCTCATATCAAAAACGATTGGCTACTTCTTAGCTTCTGCCTTTGAAAACTATACATTTATAGCATGTCGCAACTGCTGTATTGATATCGGGTCCCCATGCTAAACCAATAAATGGAATGGCTCTCGGTTAGTTCGAAATTTCGTGAAGTGTATTACGAGCTCTATTGTAATAGAGAGTTATGGAGATGTTGATATTGTTACTATTATGGATAGTAATCTTTTGCCGTAATATTTAGTGGGTAATATAAGCTGCCATATGTCCAAAGATTTACATGTATTTCTTGTAGTTGTTATGTTGAATTGCATCAGTTTGTATAATAATTTCATTGTTAAACTTATGCTTATATTTTCGTCGAAAATGCAGAAATATAGCAAACACACAACAATGTGTCTGTAGGTCTTTATTATTTTGAAACAAATAGCGCAATTATTATCATCGTAAAATGATATGATCGCAATTATCATATTCATGCACGATTAATCATTGTGTCCGCTTTGGAAGATTTCATTCGTTTCCTCGTATTTCTTGCGCCATAACGTTGACTGAGTCGTAGAAACAACAAATGTAAGAAAAATCAAAATATGAAAGACAGACACAGCCGTTGTAGACTTCATACAATGCACTGTGATCGAAAAAAATGCTAAAGAAGTGCACGACGTCATAGAAGTTTCGCACAAGTTTACCATTTCATCTCAAATTTTTTGAATAGTTATCACCCTACATCAGTGAATTTTAGAGAAAATAATGTTAATGAAACACATAAGTGATTTTTTTGGGGGAAAATCGACCGTCTGTTCAAGAGTCATGTGTTCTAACATTTTTTTTTTTTAGTTACAAGATAAGAACAAAACGTAATGATGACGCGGAAATATATAAATTTCGGCTCACTCGCTCGTACTAATTTAGAGTATTTTTTCAAGTCCCCAGTTTGTTGAATCGTTATCAATAAGGCCGTCACTATATCTTGATTTGAAGAAATGACAAGAATTCCATGTTTTGTATTAAAAGGTGAAATACAATAAATTTTCGGCTCGCTCGCTGCGCTCGCTCACCAAAATTTATCCAAAAAAGTTAAGAACAAAACATGATGATGACGCGGAAATATACATATTTCGGCTCACTCGCGCGTACTAATTTAGAGTATTTTTTTAAGTCCTCAGTTTGTTGGTATAAACCGTTATCTATAAGGGCGTCACTATATCTTGATTAGAATTGTAAGATTTAATAACCCAAAAATGACAAGAATTCCATTTTTTGTAAGCTGAAATACAAAAATTTTCGGCTCGCTCGCTGCGCTCGCTCGCCAAAATTCATCAAAATTTATTACACTTAATGCTGTCACCGCTATCACATATATAATTATGGAAAGGCTGCATCATTTTTCAGCATATTTTAATTTTGATTTCTCATATTATTTCAAAGCATAATGAGAGTGCACTTAACTTACCTAGTATACTTCCTTCAGCCACTGGAAGGCATGATGAATAATTTCATCTTTTACATAACCATAATCAGAAACCAGTCGAGGGGATTTGTACTTTTCATTAAAATGATTTTTGTGGAATTCACTTTATGTTTTCTTTTTATCGTTTTAAAGAGATCATATAGTTTTGGTTAAGACCTATAATTTCACGTTTCTAACATTAATTTTTGACGAGTTGACGAGAAACCTCTTATGCAATATGAAAGAGCATGTAATTCCAAGAGGAATTCATCATCTATTTGATGAAAATTGGTTTTGCCAATGGCTGAGATATCCAAAATAGGGATCCTAATAAAAGGTGGGACCCACCTTTTATTATGATCGCTTTGTTTTACTTTGTTTTTAGATGTCTCATGCAGCCATTCCAAACCCGATTTTCATCATATAAACTTTGAATTTCTCTTAGAACGGTATGCTCTGTACTATTTCATAAGTGGTTTCTTAGTACATGTGTATCTCGCAAAAAGTTAAAAACCCAATCCTCATCTCCACCAATACTATACTATCCCTTTAACATATTGGCATCTTGAAACGTTGATAGGCTTCCAAATTAGCAATGACTGTAAGAAGGATCCTACATTATAGTTTCACTGCAACTGTTCACATTCATAACATTTGAACGGCCTTTAGTCCAGATTTCCTCAAACTACACTCTTGTTTATCTATTTATCATTCTTGTTTATTCATATCATTCATTCATTCATCCGTTCATTCATATTTACATTCATCAACATGCATGCATGAATGTACCTGTGCATTTTATTCACATAATTATGGATTCATAGCGAATTGATAACATGTGAACGCGACTCATAATAAGAAAAGAATCGGCATATCATTGTTAAAAGTGCAAACGTAGTAGAGCATTACAGTATTGAGCTGTGATTCGCCGATAAAATGTAGGCCTACTACCGGTACCTCATAAAACACAACTGATGAACCTTTAGAGCATATTGGAAAGGGAACTAGCAAACATGAAACTGTGTTTTGTTTTGTTTTGTATTTTATTTATTTGTCTTGAACGGGCAGACTCTGTTTTACTCGTGTTACTGTGGAAATGGGCAAGACAGGTTTGATAAATCTTTTGACACCTCACTGTCGTTATATGACACACATTAATTACTAACAAAAGAAAGAGGGGAGAAGAATATTGTCCCATCGGAACAGGTGTGTGTTCCTGAAATCTCTGCTTTTGGAGCATACGGGTAGGCCTATATAGGCCTAGTGTCTAAAAAATCACAATCGTTAATGATGTATATCATCAGGAGATTTTTCTTAATTGTTTACATCTTTCATAAAGGGCATGCACTTGAATCCACCACTTGTCATTAATGTGACAGGGAACTAAATGTCCTATAGGATCTTTATTGCTGCGGCAGCGCTAGATGTGGCGAATGCTGAGTCCCGTTAACTAATTCATGACGTACATTACCACGCGAATGATACTGCGGGAAGGGGGTGGAGGACGAGGGAAGAAATAAAAAGAAGAAAAAGAAATATGAAATGCGCATGGTATAGGCCTATGGTAAGGAGATGGGATGAACGAGTGCTAGTATGCGGAAAGCCGGATGAGTCGAGTACTGAGAAAATTGAAGGGACATGTACCTGTAATGTTATTCTTATTGCATGCATGCGATCACGCACTAGCACCCACTACTAGCTGCGTACAAAATCCCGTCGTATACAAGCTGTGCATGTGTAGCGTGACTCGTAGCGAAAGCGCAGCCGTGGCCCGTCACCATCTTGTGCGGTTTTCTGGCGTTCAATCAACTCATTGGAAAACGAAACTGAAATCATCTCGTTTGGGAGATTGTAGCCGACCTTCTAGTCGAAGATGAGTCAAGCAGAAGTGATCCAAAAGGTAGAAAACGGCACTCCGGGCCACGCTGATCACGATGGTGGAACCCTTCAGTCCCACACCCTTATTTCCGAGGATACCAATCGCACCGTAGCTGGCCAAGGTCAAAATGGAAGTGACCGGGCCAATAAACCCAAAATACCACCCCCACCTGTTGTGCAGATTCACCGTGCGTCTGAGGCAGACGGATCGGGGCTTGATGAGAGTGGTGATGAGAGTTCAGATGCCAGCAGCGATGAGCATGAAAGACATGGTGCAGGTGATTTTGATGAGGCCAAGTCAGACCAGGGAGAAATGGACACAAGTGTGGAACCATCGCCGGCCAAAGAATGGAAGCCTCCCGATGATGCCCTTGTGCAGAAAATCATCAAGCAGGTAGAGTTCTACTTTTCTGATGCTAACATTGTCAAAGATGCTTTCCTGCTGAAACATGTTCGTAGGAACAAACAGGGCTATGTCAGCATAAAGTTGATAGCCTCATTTAAGAAGGTGCGCAGTTTGTCAAAAGACTGGAAAGCTGTTTGCTTCAGTTTGAAACAGTCCGAAAAGTTGCAAATCAACAACGAGGGAACAAAAGTAAAGAGAATAGCCCCACTACCAGAGTATGATGAAACCTCAACATCCCGCACAGTAGTTGCTGTCAATCTACCAATGGAGAACCCCAATGTCGAGAAAGTGTCGCACCTGTTCCAAACATGTGGGGAGATATCTCTTGTTCGCATTATAAGGCCGGGTAATCCCATACCTCAAGATGTGCGCAAGCACATGGAATCCCATGTAGAGTACAGTGAGAAGAAAGCATGCGCTCTCATTGAGTTTGAGAGAACTGAAGCTGCTCACCAAGCTGCCAAGACAATGAATGATAAGGAAGACTGGCGTTCTGGTCTGCACGTGTCCCTCCTTGTTGTCAAGCCAAAACAGAAGGAGAGGAAGGAGCGGAAATCACAGAAGCAGGAAAACCTGTCCCCTCAACTGGCTGATGATACTGCCTCTGTGGATGGTGACGGAGAAGGAAAGAAAAAGAAACGTCGCCGCAAGAAAAAGAGGAATAGCAACCGCCTGGACGAGCTTTCATGCGATGGAAGTGGCGTGACTGGTACTCCTAGCTCCTCAGATGTAGATAATCCATCTGAGCACAGACATTCCAGCAAGCCCATACCCATCCAGCAACATCGCAGCCCCAACCACCTCAGCCCGGCCAACACGCCCAAGTCGAGTCCCTGCCCGAGTCCTCATGGGTCCCCACGGAGCCAGCGCAAGTACGGGAGGTCTCCCCTGGTTGGTTCTCCAGGGGTTCGCAACAGTCCAAAGGCCAGCCCCAAGGGAAGCCCTGAGTTGAGCCGCAGAAGCCTCGACCGCAGGGGCAGTGGCGACCACTCGGATAGCAGTGCCTCACAGAGCCCGTGGATTCGTCGACGGATGCTGGCAGCCCAGGACAAGAGCCCCCTTGCAGCTGGGAGCAGTCCCTGCGGGAGTCCCATGATGGGGAGACGCCAGATGGCAGATCTAGCTGGTGTTCTACGCAGCCCTGGTGGACCAGGTTCTGTTGCAGCCTTCTACGGGGGTAAAGGTCGTGGCAAGCCTCCATCTGAGCCTTGAAACAAGTATCAGTACCAATTTAATCTGCACACATTTTTTCCCCTAGTGCAGATAAATGCTCTAACATCAGTTACAATGTATAGCTGTAATATTCCAGAATAATGCTGTAACATACAGTCAAGTGTATCTAAAGGATGTAATCAAATTAGTTTGTCAGATAGTCAGGTTAAGTGAATGCGGTACTCCATTCTATCATCATTTGAATTTTGAACCTGTGTGAATGTGCATTTTTACTTGTAGAGTAAGATGAATTGATTTATTTTTAAATTGCAAAAGGATGGAGTGACCACAATATCGTAATGGGTTTGTTCAAATTTTCAAGGTGATTTGCCTTGGCTATGACAATGGCAGCTGCAAATAATGATTCAAGATGCCATGTGTTAAGAAGTGATAGATATCTACTCAGTATCTTGCCTGTTTTTATGCATTTGTAAAGAGAAAAATGTGCCAACACTTCAAAATATTCAATTTGGACAGTCAAATGGTGTAAATTGCACTTAGTGTGCATACTACTGTATGTACGATCTTAACATGTTCAGGAAAGTACTGCTGTTTGTTTTCATGCAATCATTAATGAATTTCGTTGAACGGATGCTCTGATTTTACTCTTTTGATTATAATGCTTCCATTGGCTACTTCCCACTTAAGGTACTTGATCATACAAACGTATATTTGTTGCTCCTCATTCATCATTAGGCGATAATCTTCTGCAATCGAATTTGTTAACCGTAGTGAATGATTTCCGTCAAAGCACTTTCTCTACCAATTGCAGCACAGTGTACAGAATGATGCACAGTATCGTTGATGTGTACATGAAATCGAAGTCATAAGCGTCAGAAATTCATGATGTTTCTGAATTCTGTGTCTGATCATGCTCTGGAATTCAAATTGCAGTGCATGGCAGGCAAGAAATGCCTCTTTATCAACTTGTCACATGATACAGAGGTACAGTTGTAGTTTTGCCTTCTGTTAAATTGGAGCAAAAATCATTTTAACAATTGTACCAATCATGTCACTTAATTGTTTGTAGGAAACATTAGGTTATTATTATTCTCACCTATTTACTATGATTCTCACTTAACATATAATGTATATATATATACAGCTCTAGTCTGCTTCATCAGCACATTTTAGCACATATTGATATATCAACTTCCACGGATGCTCAGACCAGTGCTGCATTCATTAGTGTCACAAACAGCCACTGCACACGTCACGTAAGCTGACGTAGGAGAGAGTATCTGTAAATATACAGCCGTAGGTGTAGAACACTGTAGAAAGGTTTCACAAAACATTAAGAAGTCATTAGATACACTTCAAGGACAAATCTGCATCCAAGAATAGCATCTCAGACCATGTCGTGAAAATATGGCATTTTGAATGCTTCACTAAGTAGTACTGTATATGACTGAAATAACTCTGTTGTCTCATCAGTCTCATACTGTACATTGGGCTTGGGCATTCATGCACATGACATGGTTCCACTGCTCTCTATACACTGTATGTACAGTAGTAACCCATTATTTGAGGTAGAATTGATTGTCCGTTAACTAGCCCATTTAGTGTTGTTGTTGTTTTTTTTTTCCAGACAAGTATTTACCAAATTGTCAGGTTTCAAATCTTCTGAATTTGGCGCTTTTCTTTGCAAGTGGGAGTTACCAGTGTGTATGCCAGGCAAGTGGTAGTCTATTTGTTTGTTTCTTTGTTGTTGTTTTTTTTTGCTTGTTTTTTTTTTTCTTCTTGTTTACTGCAGAATTTGTGGAATTTCTGAGAGATACAGTACACTTGTATATTATACATGTAGCTTCATTCTGTCCCAGGAATATAAAGTATACCATCATTAGGAATTATCAATAGGCATTAAATGCTGGCTAAATGCATGAATTATGCAAAGTCATACTGAACAAATTATGAATGTGGATACTGTAAACATCCATTACTCATACAAGAACCTTGAAATTCTACAAATGTTTGAAAGTGTGATGTACATAAAGTAGCTATGCATGATCCATCCAATAATTTTGACAGCGGGATGATGTACGATGTCTGATAAGGTTTGTAGCGTAGTCATAACAAAAAGAAAAAGTTTTTGTTCACCTTTTCTGTTGTCACTTCAGAAAGTTCATGAACATGTACAGTGTACATGTTAAAGACCTTTGCTGAAGGCAGCTTTAAATACAGGAATAATTTTAGACTGCAAAATCTACTGTACAAAAGACTTTTACAGTGTCTACAGCACTGTAAATGTACCTTCCTAATGCATACATAGGTAGAATATAGGTGTATGATGTGATATCCCCACCACAAACCTTTTGTGTGCATTTCCTTCACAGCGATCAAGTTATAGATAATGTATCCATGCCCAGATTGTGGATGTTCGGTGTATGCAGACATTTTGAATATGTACTTGTAGGTACCAGACATACAGACAGTTTCGTTGGAAACCATTTCATAACATCTTATCTATCAGCAAGGACTTCTATTCCATTGTACAGAGCTCTACCATGCTAACCCAAGGACATTCAAGGATACGCACTGGACTTTGAACTGTAGCTATTTAAAAAATGAACTAATGATGCACTTGGCCCTGTTTCATGGAGATGCACTAATTGGCATTGCCATGGCAGCAACCAGTAAGCAAGAAAGCATCCAATCAATTGAGAGAATTTTATTTGCTGTTGCATCATTAACTGCTTATATTTTGCAGTGTGCAATAGTTGCTAAGCGGGTCTCTTGTGAAGAAAGCAACAGTTATTCCTACACACTACATTTTTGAGGCAGAGAGGCATTAGAGTCGAAAAAATGACTGGCAAGTTTCTTATCCCAAAGTTTGCTTTGAGAATTATTGTAGGACGACCACAGCACCAGTAACTGCATGCTGCTTATGGTTTGATATTGTGTCGAGTGTTGGATGGCAGTCGAATAGTTCTGTGACTCTTTGCTTTTTGTGGAAAGAGGGCAGGGGATTTGAGTGGCTGGAAAATGGACTTTTGGAGCACAACCTGTTTATCACAGGGAAGTTCATGTGTAGCCATGCTAAGTTTGTCTCAAATGGTGGTTCAGCCCCTACCAAAAACATAATGGCCCGAATTCACGAAGGTGGTACAAATCAAACCATGGTTCAAACCATGGACAAAAACCATGGAGCGCCAAGTGTCGCACGGAATATTTCGTTACGAAATTGTCATTTCGTCGACAAAATGACCGTTTCGTTAACGAAATTATCATTTCGTGGACGAAACGTTCATGTAATTACAAAATATTGTCATTTCGTTACAAAAATAATCGTTTCATGGACGAAATGACTGATTTCGTAACGAAGTATTCCATGCGACACTTGGCGCTCCATGGTTTTTGTCCATGGTTTAAACCAGGGTTTCATTTGTACCACCTTCGTGAATTCGGGCCAATAAGTTGAGGACTTGATTTGCAGACAACATTACCAGCCAGTCATGTAGTCATTTTTCCAATGCAGCCGTCTTCTGACCAATGCACCGGTCACCTGACCAGTACACCGGTCACCTGACCAAGACCCACTAGCCATCTGACTCACTTTACGTGTGTGTCCTCTCCTTCACTCAGCTGACCAACTGGTGCAGAGAACTCACACAGTAGGCCAGCTGTCCATGCATTTTGTAATATGCAAATTGACCTGAGGAGGCATGGCATGAGCCTGGCCCGGATGGTGCTTTGGTTGAAATTATTCTTTGGTGAATCACAGTGTTACAGGTACCATGCTGTGACATGTAAATGTTCAGTATGTTTGTATGCTCTGTTTTGTAATCACCTCTTAAGACTAGGTACAGTACATTTCCATGACATTCATCATACACATGTTCTTGTTGGAAGCGCTGTCTTCTGTGTGCAATAAACCGTTATACCTAAAACACTTTAAACTTGTACAAAATAGACATCAAAAAAAAAAATATTTAGGAGATGTGCAGATGCTGTGTTGAATGTGTAGTTACACTCTACATTTACACACATTTTTGTATGTATGTATGTATGTATGTATGTATGTATTATGCTATGTATTTGAATGGGAGTTGATTTAGAAAACAAGGGCAAATTGTCATTAGGCAGATGCAAATACAACATGTTGTACATTGTAGGCAATCCACGAACAAGCTATTTATCATGTACAGTGTGGTGATGCGTTACAAGGCACAACCTTTGGCCTCAACCCTGCCAATGTTTTCATAATATTAGCTACAAATCCTAACCCACCTCACTTACATGTTTTTTTTTTTTCTGTACATATGTATATTGTGTTTAGAGTGAGACAATAATATGTGAGACATGTACATGTATACTTGTGCTTGAGATAAAATTCTTTTTTTTTAATACTTTCTTTGTCACAGAGAAGTGATTGCCTCCCACAAATCCAACATGAAGCTGTTTCATGGTTTTCTTTTTTTATTATAATTATTCATTTGCTATGTCTATAATAGAGTAGACTCTCAAGGGGTTCCTGTCTTGTCAAAGAGTATTTCTCTTGCCCATTTGAGTAAATTGATATGTTATATGTAAGTTTAAAAAAATGGCTGACATGGAATAAGAGGAAGCGACTGATTACAGTTTAAAGTGTTGGGTTAGGAGGAGGAGAGTGTGTTGTGTGACTATACTACATGTGTTGAGCAAAGGAACATAAAGGGTGAACTATTTTGAAGTTCTTGTCAACTGATATGAACTATAAATCATATATGACCAATATTTCCCCTTTCCGTGGCTGACATCTTTAAAGTGCTCTGCCTCTTTGTCCTTTACTGAAGGTTCCTTCCTCCCCTAACCACCCCCCCCCCCCCCCCCAATACTCACCCATTTCTTGCTTTCATTGGTTTTGTGGTGGGCAGGCATCCGGATGTGAAGTTGTCATGGATTGTGCCGGCGGCGTAGTACTAATCTTCTATCTGTATCTCATTCTTGGTCTTTTTGTTTTTTATATTTGCACCATGTATATTCGTTAAGTGAAGTAGCATGTTTAGAGCTCATTTGTACTTTGTAGATTATATAACTTCGAAGGAAAGGGTTATATTCTGTCTTGAAGCAATGGATTTGTGGTGGTATCTGTGTTTCATTGTATTGATTCTTGAACTGTCTACAGATGTAGATTTGTTAAAAAATATCTAATTTTTATTTTTAATTGTATACAGCCTGTAATTACAATTTTTTCGTTGGTTGAATGGACCTTGCTCATTTCCAGAGATTTACTGTATGTGACTTCAGTTGTTATACATGTTGTATTATGCAATTATTCGCTTTTGCTTTTTATTCTAACTGAGCATGTTTTTTCCCAAGGTAAATAATCTTGTAGCAAACTGCATGTACACTAGTCATACTGTATGTGTGGCCTGGTTAGGTTCGTGCTTCCTCTGCCTATCTTCACCAATAGTTCAAAATATCCTGCATGATTTACATGTACCTCTATGATAATTTCCAACAAGAAAAAAATGAAATATGCTTGTGATGATGAGGTATCAAGCATCAACGTGCATACTAATTTGCATTGCGTACGTCCCCTATGTTTTCAATCGCCAATATTCTCTGAAACAAGTATGCCAATATCAGGGTGAAAATGAATTGAGGAAAAAATGACCCTTCTGATAAGCTCCTATTCAGGAAATTTTATCAAAAACAATGTGTACAAAATTGGGTCTGACTGAAACATTTGCACTCAAAATTAGTTTTCTTAGTCCGTTGGACTTCACATTTTTGTTTCTGCAGTCTTCAGAAAATCATTGCTGTCTTCATTTTATCTCCACCGCTTTTTGTTTTGTTTTCCTTTTGCTGGTTATTTCAATGCTGTTATTCACCCATATTGATCACCTGGTTGGTGATGTTCGTTATGTCGAAGGTCCGTTAATCCGAAAATGACATAAGAATCGGTATACCGAAGGTTTTTCTATATTCCGAAGCTCTCAAATTCCATATAAGACAACCTAGACGTTTGTCCATCCAAAAAAAAAAAAAAAAAAAAAAAAAAAAAAATGGAATAGGGTTCGTGAATCCGTACATTAAAATTGTGGCGTTATTACGAAGGTTCTTTAATCTGAAATTGAAATAAGTTTTGTTATTCGAAAGTTCGTTAATCCGGAAATAAAAGAAGATGCGTACTAACGAATCTTCGGAATTACGAACCTATATTGTTTCCGGATTAACGAACCTTCAGAATAACGAACTTTTTTCATTTACGGATTGACGAACCTTCGAAATAACAAAGCCTATTAAATTTTTGGAATAACAAACCTGCTTTCATTTTCGGAATAACTGACTTAGAGAACAGCGAACCTTATTCCATTTTCGGAATAACGAACCTTCGGAATAATGAACTGTATACCAGCTTGATACAGTAATTGCATTCCTGATGTTGTGTCGTGTGCACGTTACAGTGGGTCTAGTACACCGAGTTGCCGAATGTTTTCGAATGTTGTGCATGCTTCCTTTCCACGGACTATTTCAATTGCATGTCAAGTGTCAATAACAACAGCAACAAAAAGTGTCAATTTAAAGATAGGTCTACCGGGAGGTCGATGTGATGACGAGAAGCTGGTGTAATGAATATAGCTGATCGCCCTTAGAAACTTTGACTGGACTATCCATGCATTGGAATGCAGTCTGTTGTAAAGTGCTAGAGGTCGTG
The DNA here is from genome assembly GCF_040938485.1 of Diadema antillarum. Taxonomy (NCBI): domain Eukaryota; kingdom Metazoa; phylum Echinodermata; class Echinoidea; order Diadematoida; family Diadematidae; genus Diadema; species Diadema antillarum. Next base: position 556,791 of record NW_027271384.1, read on the forward strand.
AGGTCAAGAACACGCTCAGTCTCTGTGTAGTTATCGTTGGTGGGCAGACTCGAATAGAGCAAAATTGTATCTATGCTACCGTTTGCTTGTGACCGAGTGTCGTAAAGCGTTTGTTTGTCGTAACTTTGATGATTTTAACAAGTTTTATTCACTTTGCGGAAGTGCGATGCCACGAGAGAGCATCGTTCTTTCTCTTTCGTTGCTGTTTGATGTATAGACAGATGCTACTGTTTGAATGGAAGTATTCCATTTTTTGTATTAAGGCGTTTCCGAGAACCACGGATGTAGAACACTATTATACTATGTCGTCATTCCAGTCATGGTATATAGCGCGGCTATTTTCCATCACAGAACAGGGCTACTAGTATTTTCGAGGCATCATGAATGCAATTTCGTACACAATTTGTGACACTTATGACTTCTTTAAAGAATCATTGACAAAAATTAAAAAAAAATAAAAAAATTGAAATACATACAGTGGACTCCCGTTATAAAGAAGTCGTCGGGACTGGCAGTTTTCTTTCGTCATATCGAAATTTCGTTGTAACCAAACATAGAGCGGACAATGTTGCGACCCGAATTTTTATTTCGTTGTATTTCGTTGTGTTTTCGTTATGTTCGGAATTTCGTTATAACCGTGTTCGTTATAACGGGAATGCACTGTATTTAGCTATGTGCAGATACGTTTTCATGTTATTGTTTTTGTTTTTGTCGTGAGTAATGATACATTCCTCGGAGAAAGAACAGATGAAATTATTTTATTGAGGCAGTGGCAGTTAATGTTTATTATTGTTAGAAAGATTATTGTTTCTGTATATGGTTGAGACTTTATCAGTGGGGGATTCATTGTTATGGCGTGTTAGAATGTTGTGGGGTCTTTTTATTAGGTCAGTATGAAGCAGTAAGATTTCTTTCATCACTCCTGCTGTCGTATTTTGTCCAACAATGGTATGTACAGTATTTTGATGGTATTTGAGAGTATAGAATGATGCCTGTATCTCAAAATGACAGTTTCTCGCTTTTGGTCCATGTATAGAAGTAATGAAAATCTTGAGATTATCGAGTACATGTAATTTTTCTCTTATCAGTATATACAGTATGAATATTTTCTTGAAACAGGTGTGTGCGACAATATACAGACTGATATTTTGTAATTGTTCGGCAGTGATTTTATGGATTGATAAGTATATATTAAGTGATTTTTACGTGTGAAAATGAGTCCATGATTCCCTTTATGTGGCGTGAGATTTTTGTTTTCTTTTTACAAAATGTACATGTACATCATTATTCTGTATCATGAAAATGAATTTTAAAAATCAGTTAAATTAGTTTAAGAGATATGCCTTTGAAGACAGTGTATAGTATAATAGATGCAATTGTGCTGAAGGTAACTTGAAGGCACTATTCCCTATTTAAGGCTTCAGTGTTTCAAGGCTAAGTTTATAAATACATTTATCCCCTATATATTTATAGGCCTATATATACATTGTATATTTGCAAAGAACTTAAGGGTTTTCGAGTATAACCGCATGCTTCATTTTGATGCTGTATTCATGCGGGCAAGAGTATTATTGCGACAACTCTTGCTGAAATTTTCGGGTTTTTTTTTTGCCATCTTTGCAAGAACACTGAACGTATATTTTATGCAAGAGACACCTCTTGTATTTTGATCAATATATCAGTACCTTGTATCTTAACTCAATTCGCAATGAAAATAAAAAGGTCATCAATAATGAGGTCTTTTTTGTCCCCGCCGAACGAGTTCGAGCAGGGGACTATGAAACGGGCTCCGTACGTGTGTGTGTCCGTGTGTCCGTCCGTCCGTGTGTCCGTCCGTCCGTGTGTCCGTCCGTCCGTGTGTCCGTCCGTCCGTGTGTCCGTGTGTGCGTCCGTGTGTGATCAAAATCTTCAATTTGCTACTTCTCTGTCATTTATGAGCCAATTTTGATTCTGTTTGCTTTATATGATAGCACTACATGGGAGCTTTGAAACTTCTACACAGAATTTCAGTCGTGACCTTTGACCTTGACCTTTGACCTATATTGTACATTTTGCTACAAAATGCTACTCCTTCGCCATTTCTAACCCGATTTCGATTCCGTTTGCTTTATGTGATGGCACTAGGTGAGGGCTTCAAAACTTCTACACAGAATTTTGACCTTTGACTTCTTTGACCTTTGACCTTGATTTTTTGACCTATATTGTACATTTTGCTACAAAATGCTACTCCTTCGCCATTTCTAACCCGATTTCGATTCCGTTTGCTTTATGTGATGGCACTAGGTGAGGGCTTCAAAACTTCTACACAGAATTTTGACCTTTGACTTCTTTGACCTTTGACCTTGATTTTTGACCTATATTGTACATTTTGCTACGAAATGCTACTCCTTCGCCATTTTTAACCCGATTTCGATTCCGTTTGCTTTATATGATGGCACTAGTTGAGGGCTTCAAAACTTCTACACAGAATTTTGACCTTTGACTTCTTTGACCTTTGACCTTGATTTTTGACCTATATTGTGCATTTTGCTACAAAATGCTACTCCTGCGCCATTTCTAACCCGATTTCGATTCCGTTTGCTTTATGTGATAGCACTAGGTGAGGGCTTCAAAACTTCTACACAGAATTTTGACCTTTGTCTTCGTTGACCTTTGACCTTGATTTTTGACCTATATTGTACATTGGCTACAAAATGCTACTCCTTCGCCATTTCTAACCCAATTTCGATTCCATTTGCTTTATGTGATGGCACTAGGTGAGGGCTTCAAAACTTCTACACAGAATTTTGACCTTTGACTTCTTTGACCTTTGACCTTGATTTTTTACCTATATTGCACATTTTGTTACAAAATGCTACTTCCGGCGGGGACATATGTTACGCACCGCGTAATTTCTACTTTTCCTTGTATTCTTTTGTACAATAAGCCTACCTCTTTTCATTTGAGTGAAAATACTAGTCCATAATATACATGTATTTTCATGCGCGAATTGTTGTTTGAATTGTAACTTCTTGTTTTTCCTTCAAGTGGTTGCATATATGCTATGCACTGCCTTCAAGCACTCCACGTTATACAAAAAGGCTTCTTTCAATAAATTTTCCATTCAGTAAATTTTGTTATATTACTGACGTAAAATACCATGTTACAATGCGTTTGTTGCATAAATTGCTGACTTAGTGTAGATCGGATAGTTGGCTGCCTTCATTATTAATTTTGATGCACTGGTAATGGTGTGTTGGGTTCTTTTTTCTGTCTGTCACTGATATAATATCCTTGCTGGACTGCAATTCCAGTACCCAATTAAAAACCTCTAAAGCTCGCTATGCTTTCTCCGATTCGCCTTAAGTATAGAAAGTCGCTTTCTTCATTTGAGATTGTTTTAACGAAAAAGTTTGTGAATACCACTGTGTGTGAGAGCTTTTGGATGTGTAATTGTTAAAGTGCAATTCCTCTCCATATTCAAGTTGGCTAAAAAAAAACAAGCATGAAAAAAAAAAAACATGATATAAGTTTCGTTGACATTCGGACATGGAAATATTAAACTCGGGGATTTTAAAGTTTTACTGATTTTCACGACGCGCAAGTACGGTTAGTGACATCGGGCGCAAATGCATCTTACATAATAGTAAAGGCGAAGTAGATGAAGTCATATGCAATCGCCTCTCATATCATTCGACTGACCCTGCATGCACGTGACTCAAGTTCTTTTTGAAATTGAATAAAAACGAAGAACTTGTGACCTCCTCATTACAATCGCCTATGATTGGTGATTACTTGATGGGGAAGTGGCTGTATAGTTGCAATTTTGCGAACGTCCGATTTTGATTGAACTTCAACCGTTCTTAGTGTTTGATTAAACACTACAGTGGAACCTCGTTATAAAGAGGTTGGATATTAGAAGACCCTCGTACGACAAGGTGATTCTTGCATGTCCCAACTCTTTATACACATGTGCTGTATGTCCTTTGTTATTATAATCCGTGATATACATGTAGAGAGAAACCGATTTAACAAGGTAATTGTCTTGGTTTTAAAGGGATCGTATAGTTTTGGTTGAGACCTAATTTCATGTTTCTATCATCTATTGGTGAGATAATGAGAAACCTCTTATGAAATATGAAAGAGCATGTGATTCCATGAGGAATCCAATGTTTATTTGATGAAAATTGGTTTTGAAATGGCTGAGATACCCAAAACAGAGAGATTCTAATAAAGTGTGGGACCCACACTTTATTACGATCGCTTTGTTTTAGTGTGTTTTTGGAAGTTTCAATCATTCTAAACCCGATTTTCATCAAATAAACTTTGAATTCCTCTTAAAATGGTATGCTTTGTACTATTTCATAAGTGTTTTCTTGGTATCTTGCAAAAACTTAAAAGCCCAATTCTCATCTCCACCAATACTGTACTATCCCTTTAAGGTCCTCGTTATATCGAGGTTTCCCTGCATCAAAATAATGAAAGCCAACTTTAAATGGGAGCGGATTTCCACTTTAAGAGCCTATGCAATATTATGAAATGTACCTGTCACATAAATAGCATGGTCAGCAGGCACAACGAACCCTTTGATATGGCCAACTAATTTCAGACTGAAAGGGGAAACGATCTCAAAGAAATATACGGAACTTGTTCGTCACATTGAAACCGCCTGCTCTTTGTGCGTTTGCAAGACAATTCACGTAGGCTGTAGCTGAATGCTGTGAAACTATACGTAATGGTATACTTCTCCCCGACTTAGGCAAAGTGTGTAAAGTGTGTACTCTGTGATCACAGAAGAAATAATGTTAAGCCGTCTGTATGAGCGAAATGAACTAAAAATGTGCCGAGTGTGCGTCACAACTATGGGAAACCCCTAACCACTTATATTCCGAATAAATTTGTAACTGTTTTGCATAGTGCACAGCATTTACTTGTCGTGTAGGCTTTGTCGGAAAGATTGGCTGCTTAGCAAGTGTGACGATATCACACAATCTCCACATTTAAATGAATTTTAATTAAGATTTATATCTTCGATTCGATCGATTTGTATGTGCGTAAGTGGGTGCGTCTGTGTGTGTGTGTGTGTGTGTGCTTGTATGTGGGTGTGCGTGTGTGTGCGTGTGTGTGTGTGAGTTGTATTTCATGCACGGAATACGCCAAAGAAAGGTTTATATGACATGCTGTCGTATATCCAACTACACTGTACATGTAGGCCTACCGTTTGAGTGTGCTGTCTGGTCGATGAACTCGTCATCGATTTCATAACCAGAAGTTTGGCACGGAAACGTGACCGTATGCTCGGTGTTGACTGTATTTACTAGCATCATTTATCTCAGTTTTATGTCCTACACGGATTCATAGTTGTTGCCTGTACACGTGAGCAATCGAATTTAAAAGAAATGAAAACAAAAACAAAAACACGGTGAATTGGTTTGTGCTCCCTGAATCAACATATCGTATAGTGTGCCTGAAATTACAGATGTACGAATTGACCATCACCCTGCCTGCCTTTGCCTTCAAAGTCCAAGTTATCAAGCGTTAACTCTGTCATCGAATGGTATCAGTTTCATATCGCACAATTTTAATTAAGTTCTGTCTAAAGAGAAAAGAAAACAAAGGCAAATGTAAAAATCGATTCATCGTGACCCTGCAACACTGCCTTCCTGTTAACTCGTTGCGTTTGGAATCTTTGTAATTGAAAACCGCGATAGTGTTTTGAATTAAAAAAAATATAACCTGTTGCCAATGACGCACACACGTACACGCACGCATACGCAAGCAGTGACAGGCATTTACGATTACCTGTACAGTGTACATGTATTATACAGCAGTATAAGTACATGCATCCAGGATATTAAAAAAAAAATAGATAGATAGAGATAGAGATAGATAGAGACCGTTTATCAAGAATTTAGGATTACACTGACGAGAAATCGGAAACCTCTTATAGAATCTTCCTCTCATTGTAGGTCCTCGAACTAGTAAAGAACTTGGCACATGGTGATCTGCAAGTCATTGGTGCCAGAGTCTCTAACCTTGAAACATTTTATAGAATTAGTTGAGACTTATAGTGGATTTTTTCAGCCGTTTTGTCAGTTTTACTCTGAAAGCAAGTTCGTTCAGTTCACTTCAGTTCAAAAGCAGCGTCCAAAAGAGTATTGCTCTGATTCAACAAAAGTTGACATCATTAAGTGATTTTTCGATACATTCGTGTGTGAAGGCAGTAGCTTGATAGACGATGAAGAAATTATGTGTATCAGATTATGTTCAGGGTATCTCACCGAGTGGTGTTTGAACTGTTGAAGTTTTCATTGGTATTGTAGGCATCAATGAGGATGAAAAATCTAACTCTTTCGCTACGATTCTGTCAAACTGATTGGCACCATCCAATGAATATAAAAGCGGATCTAAATTAAAGAAAAGGTGTTCCCCATGCCCGTGTGCAAGATTACTTTAATGAGCTACATGTAGGCTCATAATGCAGGCAGTGCAAGTGCATGTTGACATGAATTCATTCCTAATATCCTGATGATCGCATTGATGCGCTCAAAAGAGTATTTAGATACGTGTCATATTATTTCATTAAAATATTTCGACAATTTTCTTTGGATTACTTGGAGACGCTCACAAAAACCTTCCTTGCCAAGATTCTGCCAGTGACATCCTCTGTCAATCATTTTTAAAATATTAATATGAATGACAAAAGATATTGGAATGCACCTTTCCCTAGACATAGTATAACTTGCATATTAATTCCCTGTAATGTCTTTTGTCGATAGTATTGACAGGTGAACGTAATTATCATACAGTAAACCATATCTGACTGCTAACTAGCATTTTGAAAGCCTTTTCTTCTTTAATTTAATTTCATAAGAAATGAGGGTCCCATTCGACGTTAAAGAATATGTGAAAAGAGAAAACATGTGCAAACTATATTTAGCAATTATGATATTGCTCTAAAATGGTGTATTTAAATGGTTTGGCGTATACATACATTTTGCAAGACAATCACACTCACAAGCAGTATAGGGTAATTATTATCTTCAACACGAACATAGAGGTATAGGGACATCTTCACAATATATTGTACATGTGATGAAAATGTAATCATTCATTGTTAAGATATTGGGGAATTAAAGGGGATGGCTAGTAACTGATCAGTGGGAATTAGTGGGAATGCTGGGGGATGATTGTTCCAGTCCTTGTGGGATTCATTCAAGAGTAGGCACTACATTATATGTCTATTGTTGTGTGAAAATTGGTCAGGGCGATCGCCCTGACACTGTATACAGGCATGCAAACCTGCAAACATTGAACTGCGCATTACTTGAATAATATGAGACCGTTCTGAAACAAATAATTTTCACACAACAATAGATATATAATGTACTCTTAAATGAATCCCACAAGGATTGGAACAATCATCCCCCAGCATTCCCACTGATCAGTTACTAGCCATCCCCTTTAAGCTTATTTTATTTCCTCTATGACCTTAAACTTCATGACCCCAAGTTTAGTTGTTTCTCTATTACTTTAAACAGACTAACATGAACACACCCTGCAAGTTTGGTGAAAATCCGATCATCCGCGTTCTTGAGTTGTTGGTAGATTTGGCGTATTTTATGTCCTTTGTGACCCCATGACCTTGGCCTATAACCTTAATTTTAATGATCCCCATTGTTTTGGTTTTTTTTTTTCCTTTTCGTTTTTTTTTCTTTTCGTTTCTTTCTTACTGCTCTATAAACAGACAGACAAACAGATGGAACCGAAAACATATAATCAGGGGCCTGTTTCATAAAGAGTTGCGATTGATCTTACGCTCGATTTATTGAGCGTAGCTCGGTGAATCGAACGTAAGTTCAATATTGAAGGTATAGGCCTTAGGATTGTTTTATAAAGACACGCCTGATTTTAAGAAAAATCAAGCGTAACTTTCAGTAGATGGGCGTTACTTGCGATCAATCACAAAATTGTTTATGAAACGCAATTTGCGATTGATTGCAATTTACGAGAAATCCTTGTGAAACAGGCCCCAGATACTGCTTTCGGCAGATTTTACTCAAGTTGCCGAATCCGCCGGTGTGGCGACAGGTTTTACCTACTTACGGAGGTATAACTAATGGAGAAGGTTTGTATGTCGTTATTTTGTATGTTTGTTTTTGTTGCACGTCAGAGGGTACATGAATGCCCAGGAGGACTTGATGATTAGTATACATTCAAGCAATAGGAAATGTTCTTTAGACATCGAACAAAAGGTAATGTTTGCGATGTCACAAGCAGTATGAAAAGGGCTGCGTTTCTTGAAACTGTAACGACATGACTTTGGTCCGGGATAAAACTGTTAAAGGGCATATGCCATTCCTTAACGTAATTCCTTGCCTAAATTATTTATGTCTGTTATCATGGTGGGTTGTGACAATGGCCATATGACCTCGAGTGACTGCAAGCTGACGACAAACAAACGACGATGTGGTATCGATAATACGAGAGACCGTGAGAGGGCGTCGATGATTCTTGTGGAAAATGTCATTGTATCATTATGAATATTCTGATGAATCGAAATCGAGATACGTATCTGTAAATTAAAGGGTAACGAAGGCTTCCCACACTGCATACATTTTGCGAATTTCACGAAGTTTCTTCGAAAGCAGATACTCTTATTCTAAGCTTTAATGAAGCTGTATCGTTTCAACTCCACACGATGTCTTGCGTACCCCTGGCGGGATTCAGTGCTGCGACATTATTATTATGTTCATATGTCGAAGCCATATACATGTACACTCACATCGCCGGCTTTATGATACATGTATGTGGTTTCATAAGAAGACATTGAATTCTGGATTATACTCGACATAAATCCCACCAAACACAGTGATTCTTTGACGCATGACTTTGTGATGATGATCCTCTCGTCTAGGTGTCCTTGTACGTGTACGTACAAGACGCGTGCTGCATGCATGTTAGGTTGAGTTTTCAAACTGTCATACGCCTCTCGAGTTTTCTGCACGAGAATAAAGCTCAAGCATTTACATTGATATAGAGTGCACTGAGTAAATAAAGATATATTATACACATCGGCAAAGTCTGACGAAAGTCGGACAATCCGTTTAAAAGTTGTGACTTTTCAAAGTTTCGGTGCCGCCGTGGCTAGATGAAAAGACAACTATACACATTTCGTGACGTCACTAACTGAAAACGAAATAAAAAAAATATACAGTATAAAGCGAATTCCACAAAATAAATTTTTAGATAAAAATTTCACATGCCCACGATTTGCTAATGTCATCATTATGTTAATAATATTTTCCCTGCTTTCTGAAATAGGATAGGCCAATTATCGACCAAAAATCTTCAATCCAAAGTTGCTGAAGACCAGTCCTTTAAAGAGGTTCGCGGCCATCAGTCGGCAACTGATTGCCGACATTTTCACGACCATAATGACCAGAAAAACTTTTTGCCGACCAGCTTGGTAGGCAAAATGTTGTCGATGTAGCATAGAACACCTCTAGCTGACCAAAACCGGTCGCCTACACCTTATAAATAATCATTAATAGGGCCTATATTAATATTTAAAAACAAACAAACAAGCAGACAAACAAAAACATTGTAAGAACCTCCGACAATCATCTGAGTGATCTCAGAGGTCGTAGAATGGTCGGCGATAGGTTTATGAGACTGGGACACACTCACCTTAAAAAAGTATGATAATATTGAAGCGTGTGTAGGATTCATCACTTTTGCCAGCCTAGAAGAACATAAAGTTTGGGTAGCAGCAGCACTTTACAAAATTCATGTCATGTCATGTCATCCTGTCATGCGCTTATATAGACGGATGTACGTAATAGAGAATCAGCGTTGTCTTTCCTTTCTACGTATATCTCAGGTTTCTACATATTTCGTTTTATTTTTATGAACAAAATTGTGTGTTCACCCGCAGGTTGAATCCTATCACAGATGTGTATGTGTGTATAGCTACTAATGATCACATCATGGTGTTACCTACATACTATGTATTTAATGCGATTCTTCATTCAATTGAGCTTGGCTTGCCGAAGAGCGATCACTGCCATGCTCTCACTTGCTCCGCCTTCACGCGACAATCCACAAGCTTTGTAGATGGAAAACAATCACAAGTTGCGATAAGTATCAATCCAATCTAGCCCGAAATATGAGAGGCAAATATTCGATAATTTGAGAGAAAACGAGAAATGTAGGCGTAATCTTGTGAAATAAGTTGATTAGAGATCATTAGAAATTTGAAGAGTCTGTGACCAAGCAAATCAATACATATAATTATATGAATGGTTTACACTTAGTACCTGGAGTTAATTCAGAAGGGGATTCTTTTTATTTTTACTTTTTAATCATCGTGGAGCATTAACAAAATAATAGTTAACATCCTGATGAAAAAAACACAGTTCTAAGCAACAAATAAGGCGACATTTATGAGTTTTAATGGGTTGATAAAATATGAAAGAATTAAGCCCTTCAGGTTTTCTGCCAAGACCTTTTTTTTTTCCTGCGACGAATAGCGGCAACATACTATTCAAACACAAATATTCATATGCACACACAAACACACATACACATACACACGCACACACACACACACACAGACTCTACGCAGATACAAATCGATCAAAGATAAATCTAAATCAGAATTCATTCGTTTAAATATTTGACTATTGTCACACACGCAAAGCAGCCAATCTTCCATTTTACATTACTCCCTTGGCTTTGTGACGTGAAAGTGAAAATAAATCCATGTCGAGCTAAAGTATAGATTACTTATCATGTCAAAGCTGTATGCAAAGACGCCAGGCAGTGCGTTGAGGGGGAACAACCATGTACCCATAAACAGGCCTTGTTTCTCTTATATCGTGTTTTGTCTGTTTGCTGCTACTGCTGTTGTTGTTTCTGGCTTATTTCTAAATCATGATGCCAAGACCGCACTACAGAAGGTAAGAGGCACTATCAGAGCAGCAAACTGTCTTTGTGTTCATGCGGCATGATATCTATTAACCGAATGCAGTGATTATATGGAGAGTGTAGAGTATATTATATAATAGAGAGAGAGATAGAGAGATATATGTGTGTGTGTATATATGTATATCTATCTATCTATGTATATATCTATATCTATATATATATATATATATATATACATGCATATATATATATATATATATAAATCTAGGTAGATAGATAGATGGAAGCGTATTTTGAAATGGAAAATTATGGATGTCTACAATCACAAGAAATAACGAATCTCTGACCAAAAACAATACTTTGGAAGAAATGGAATGTATTATATTAATAAAAAATCAAACACATGTTAGTAACTTCTTACTATAGTTCACATAATATTGATTGGCAAACACGTACAGGGTGTACGAGAAAAAAATTGACATAGGAAGTAAGTAGAGTAAGGCACATTGCGTCCGTTAGAGAAAACGACACTGCTGTATATTTCGCATTGAAGGAAAATACCATCATGTTGCTTTGTGTAAATGGAAACAGTTAAGTCAGAGAAGTCGGCCTGTGAACATTTTGGAAAAAATAGGACAAATGAAAGCTATGAATTGCAACGGACTAAAGGGTAAGACAAATTGGAAATTTTGTGGGATCTATAGGTGTTGAGTAGTTATCCCTTTGTATATGGTACACAAAATTTCACTAATATTCATTTTCCTCAAATATTTAGGCACAAAGACAGCACTTATCCGCTGAGAAAGAAATTTTTCTCGGAAGAAAAATGAAAATAAGTGAAATTTTAAGAACAAGGTGAGAAGAGACCTGCTCAACACCTCTCCAGTGCATTACACAAAGTTGCCAATTTATCTTATGCTCTAAACTTTTACAAGTCATATTTTTTTGTGTGTGTGTCTGTAATTTTACCTCCAAATTATCATCAATTTTTCTTCCACTGATATTTTTGTTTTCATACACAAAAACAAAACTAAAATACACCAGAATGGAATTCCCATAATTAAGTCTACTCCGAGTATCAATAAAGCTTTAAGTTGTCCATTTTGACCAGACGGGAAAAAGGTGGGAGAAACTAGCCTTGCGAAAGCTCAAAAGATAAGCAAACAAAACGACACAAAACTCTGCTATAAAGCTCCTGCCACTTGGAGCACACTTTATAGCGCCCAGAAAGGGGGGGGGGGGGGATTCATCTCGCGAACGGTAGGCTTTGCGAACGGTTGTCTTTACGCGCCTGAAGGTTGAGGAATTGTGATTTTTCTGCAATATCAAAAAAATTTGTCTTTGTGTCGTAATATGCAAGAAGAGAGCAGCTCAAAATTTGGCTGTCACTTTCACAAATAAAAATCATTTTGGTTATTCTGAACACATTATACTTTCTTTCATCCATTTTTTTTTTTGGGGGGGGGGTGCTTAATCCAATTCTTGTTAATTCTCGTTTTAGTCGATTTTGTTTAGCCATTTAGTTTCTTACCAAACGAAGACAGTTCGAATTTCAACATAATAATGTACAGCTGTACTACTACAAGCGCAATCAACCAATGGCCATGGTATTGATTTATTAAAAAAAAAGAGAGAAACAGCAAACAAACAAACAAAATAAAAATGTGCAAAAGATGACATATCATGAAATACGAATGTGACGTTGTTCTGTCATGTGTCGGCAGGAAAACTTCTTGAGGGGAGGTTATTGGGAGCCGCCCCCTCGCCCTTTACGGATTAAACGGGGCGTTTTCCTATTTTTCTGATAAACACATCTCGTTACCAACAATTCGTAGGAGAGTAAGAGAAATACTACAGTTGACAAGAGCTTTACAAATAATTACTTACGGCAATACATCGGTGTCGGTCATTACCGGTTGAATCAAGAGTGTGAGAAAATGATGGCTATACAATGTACCAGAAATGAAAAATGAAATCGAAGTGTGGCAAGAAACCGGCTCTTTTAATGCCCTCTTGATGTGGAATATATACACTGCAGGTATTGCCTGTGATTTTAGCCCATTGTAACAGGATAGTTTACTTAATTCATTGACAGTTTCTGACAATTATAGATAAAGTGCGACTTACGATTTGTTCTAATTATTTATTTATTCATTCATTTATTCAAATATCTTTATTCAGAATAGCTCGATCAGCATGCTGATTTACATCAAGGTCCTGATGATGACGAGTTTCTACTAGACAAAATATGTCACAATATTCTTCATCCATTCTTACGGGTGAGGATCAATACGAGTCAAGGATGGTTTTGATATACATTTATATTTAGGGCGACCCCAAACACAAACGCAAGCATAATTTTCAACATTCATCACCAATATCAAGGGAAGTCTTCTCGGTATGGTGTAATAAAATTCGCAGAAGTTTCAACTGGGTTGTTCAATCCGTGGTGACATTATTCATGCGCCTTATTGTCATCTATATGAACAAAAGCTCACGGTTTCTAGCTTCTACACGGATACCCTCAAACAGTGACTATACTATTTTGAAGCTCTGGGGAAAAAAACGACGAAAGAAAAGTTATATTGTACGATCCAGTAATACAGGGGGCAAGTACTGCAGATGGCGGTCAACATACGCCACAACTTAGCATACAGTGGGATTCCATGTAACTTTGATTCTTCTCACATTCGCCATCCTGGGCCCACTCCGCACAATTGTTGCTGCTGTCGTAGCAGTTTGGGTCGTCTGCAAATGTGAATCGAACAAGAGGGAATTAAAATAATGAGAGGAAAGGAAATGCACTCTGTAAAGAAAAAGTCATTTTAAAGAAGCAATGAAACAGCAGTATAAAGGTTTTCCACAAGACATAGAGCCTACTCATGCAATTTCATAGACAATTATAGCTCTTTCGCTGACCTTGCCCCTTTATGTTCATTACAACAAAAACAAAACAAAACAGAAAAGAAAAAGCAGTAGCTCCCTTTATATTAGACATGGGGATAGGTTTAATGCGTTGCTTAAGGACTAAAATTTTTGAAATCATTTCATATCGCATGAGATGCAGTAACTATATATATTATATAAGTATAGAAATACAACGCTGAAGCACTTTATTGTGGTTAATTTACACCTCAAGGTGAAGGAAAGCTCGGAATACATCGTGCATTGATTCGGAATATGAGCATCTGAAGATAATAAGGCCATAAAATGCCTAAGACTTTATCAAGATCTGTCAAGTTTTGCTGAGTAAGTCCGAGAAGCTCACGTCGAAGGTAGATGATTTTTGTTATCATAGTATGGATTCTTTTTTGTCTCCTTTATACGTGAAATTCGATTCTATATTTCTTTTTCTTTTTGTCTCATTCAAAACCTCAGATGAAACTCACAGCTTTCTATACATTACCATATCTAATCACACAGACATGATAGATTAAAAGAGTAATTCGCCAATACGTCTACACACTTACACACAAACACACATTCTTATAATATGAGTGTACAAAAGTACAGACTGTACAACTCGAGACATCCATCCTGACGCACCTATTGACGTGAAAACATGAGCGCATCATAGTGCACAACTACATACTTAACACACACACACACACACACACACACACACAAACACATGTACATAGAATATAGCATGCTCCCATTTACCACAGCAGAATAAAACACACTGAAATAAAGTTTATTTCTTGTTTCTTTAAGCACAAAACATACCTCTCTCTATAGTAATGATCGGTGTGCATGCAGAAGACGGACATGAACACATATTAGAATCAGGCAAACAAGCAAACAAAATTAATAAACTGGGCGTTGGAAATCGATGTATGAATAATTAGAGCTCACCGTCGCAGGCGTGACAAGCCCGCCTACAATTGGGTCTCATCCACGCTGGGTTGATCTCACATTCCCCTCGTCTGGCCCAGTCCTGGCAGTGGGTCTCCGTGTCAATGCACTCTGGAAGGAGAACAACATCGATTTACAAGCCTAGCTGTTTTCATTGTGTTAATTCATATTTATTTGTCTTCGACAATTTATCAATGTGTGGGTACGAGACCGCATGAACTTACACTCTCGTTTGGAACACACATCGCAAGTGCAACTTAATCACACTTAATCACACGATATAGGTACAGGTTGTATTATTTTTCATCTACCGGACAATGAATGCTTTCCTCGTTATGATACCAAGTGAGTTGTCATTCAAATAATCGCAGTCAAAGCTCCTTATCACGACATGCCCTATGTCTTTGGAAAGGTTTGAAGAAAAAACAACAACAAAGAAATCATGCTGCTGTCGGATTGCATATTATGGATGCTATTATTATTTAGAAAGATTTGTGCAGAAATCAGCAGGTCGTGATGTAACGGGACAGAAGGCGCAGATGGTTGAAATATTTACAGCAAGTAATTATTGTACATAGACTACATGATTATTCGAGGCAAGAGCTGAAGGGTGAAGAACAGGCGGATCCAGGCGGCCAAATTTTTCTTCTTTTTTTTCATTGACTCCATCGCCTCGTCATGGTAAGTGGACAATAATCATATCCCACCTACGTTCGACCCATTCGACAAGGCCACTTGATTGACACTTGATTGGCAGAGCTGTCGCGTAGTCGGTGGTATAAGGATGAAATAATTTGCTCGCTCTTGTGACGTATAATTTAGTGTAATTGCCGATCGTGTGGTACGAGGTCATTTGATCACAAAATAGTTACGTAACCATTGATTTGCCTCCATCACTGCGTCCTCTCTTCAAACCTTTCTATACTTTTTCCTCGTTCTTACATCACCCACAGCGATAGACCTCTCAGCAAGTAATTACGGGCGTGAATGTGTTACCACTCAAGGCGATGAAAATGGTACCAAACAATCAGCTATTTATCATTGACTAAATTACAATGCCGATAGAGGGCGGGTGAAGCTTTCTCTATCAGCCATCAGGGGTACTTTTCATAGAGGAAATAACAGGGGGCGCAGTCTTGCATTATCATAACAAGCACGCGAAATGTCCACATTTGTGAGATATATAGTGAGAGAGATAACACGCCATTATAGCAGGGGCGTCACCAGCTTTTTTTCAAGGGGGGTGCGTTTTGACCCTAATGTAACGAGATTTTTTTTTTTTGTTTTTTTGGACAGACATTTGGAATATAGGAAGCTCTCAATCCCTAGACTTTTACTGTTGTTGAGGGAAACCAAGCGGGGAAAGGGCACCGGCGTAGCTAGGATTTCATCTTTTACAGTAAAAAAAACTACCATTTGGAGCTATATTTTTTCGCTTTGGAAATAAAGGGGGGAGGGCGCATCGGGCGCAGCTGCCGGCAATTACTGGCAGCAACATCAGGAGAAAGGGATAACAATTAAATGCGAGCGAGCGGAGCGAGCGAGCTTGAATATTTTGACATTTTACAGTAAAAAAAAAAAAAACCCTGCCGTTTGTTGCTATATTTTTTCGCTTTGGAAATAAAGGGAGGGGGAGCACCGGACGGAACTGCTGGCAATTACTGGCGGCAACATCAGGTGAATTGCATAACGATTAAATGCGAGCGAGCTTGAAAATTTTACATTTTACAGTCCAAAAGCTGCCGTTCTTAGCCATATTTTTTCGCTTTGGAAATCAAGGAAGGGGGGCGCACCGGGCGGAACTGCTGGCAATTACTGGCAGCAACATCAGGTGAATTGCATAACGATTAAATGCGAGCGAGCGAAGAGAGCGAGCTTGAAAATTTTACATTTTACAGTCCAAAAACTGCCGTTCTTAGCCATATTTTTTCGCTTTGGAAATTAAGGGGGGGGGGGAGCGCATGCCATCGGGCGCAACTGCTGGCAATTACTGGCACTGGCAGCAACCAGGTGAATTGCATAACGATTCAATGCGAGCGAGCGATGAGAGCAAGCTTAAAAATTTTGACATTTTACAGTAGAAAAACTGCCGTTTGTAGCTGTATTTTTTCGCTTTTTTAAATTAAGGGGGGGGGGGGCGCACCGGGCGCAACTGCAGACAATTACTGGCAGTAACATCAGGGGAATTGCATAAAGATTAAATGCGAGCGAGCGAAGAGAGCGAGCTTGAAAATTTTACATTTTACAGTCCAAAAACTGCCGTTCTTAGCCATATTTTTTCGCTTTGGAAATTAAGGAAGGGGGCGCACCGGGCGGAACTGCTGGCAATTACTGGCAGCAACATCAGGTGAATTTATAACGATTAAATGCGAGCGCGCTTGAAAATTTTACATTTTACAGTCCAAAAACTGCCGTTCTTAGCCATATTTTTTCGCTATGGAAATTAAGGGGGGGGAGCGCATGCCACCGGGCGCAACTACTGGCAGCAACATCTGGTGAATTACATAACGATTCAATGCGAGCGAGCGAAGAGAGCGAGCTTCAAAATTTTGACATTTTACAGTAGAAAAACTGCCGTTTGTAGCTATATTTTTTCGCTTTGGAAATTAAGGCGGGGGGGGGGGGCGCACCGGGCGCAACTGCAGACAATTACTGGCAGTAACATCAGGTGAATTGTCGAGCGAGCGAAGAGAGCGAGCTTGAAAATTTTATATTTTACAGTCCAAAAACTGCCTTTCTTAGCCATATTTTTTCGCTTTGGAAATAAAGGGAGGGGGCGCACCGGGCGGAACTGCTGGCAATTACTGGCAGCATCATCAGGTGAACTCCATAACGATTAAATGCGAGCGAGCTTTAAAATGTTACATTTTACAGTCCAAAAACTGCCGTTCCTAGCCATATTTTTTCGCTTTGGAAATTAAGGGGGGGGGGGGGGGCGCACCGGGCGCAACTGGACGATTACTGGCAGTAGCATCAGGGGAATTGCATAAAGATTAAATGCGAGCGAGCTTGAAAATTTTGACATTTTGTAGTCCCCAAACTGCCGTTTGATGCTATATCTTTTTGCTTTCGAAATTGAGGGGGCGCACCGGGCGCAACTGCTGGCAATTACTGGCAGCAATATTAGGAGAATTTAGATGCGAGCGAGCGGAGCGAGCGAGCTTGAAAATTGTGACATTTTACAGTCTCAAAACTGCCGTTTGTAGCTATATTTTTTGCAGTAAGGGGGGGGGGCGCACCGGGTGGAACTGCCGGCAATTACTGGCAGCAACTTCAGGAGAATGGCATTACGACTAAATGCCAGCGAGCGAGCTTGAAAATTTTGACATTTTACAGTCCAAAAACTGCCGTTTGTAGCTATATACGTTTTCGCTTTGGAAATTAAGAGGGGGCGGGGGGGGGGGGGACGCCCGGTGCGCCCCTCCCCCTGGATCCGCCACTGGTAGTCAAGGGTGTCGGTTTATGTTCATGACTGGGGGAGGTATGACCAGCGAGGTGGCGTCGAAGTGACCAAATATGGGAAGGATGTCCAAAATCTATGTATATAGTCAACACTGTATAGAATACACTTGCACTAGTAGATAATTATGTATAAAATCAGTGCTGCCAGAACCAGGGGTGCGAATTGCTTTTGCCCACGATTTTTTTTTTTTTTTTTTTTTTTTTTTGTCCCCGATGCAAAATTTCAAAAAAATAAATAAATATATAAAAAATAATAATCATTTAGTGTCCGGCGTTGAGGTCGCTCGCAGACTGAAGGTTTTTTTTTTTTTTTTTTTTTTTTTGTTAAGGGTCTGAAGGGGGGTGCGTTCGCACCCAACGCACCCCCCCTGGTGACGCCCATGTATAGTCACAGTAATGGTCACAGCATGACATGATTTCTAATTACTGCATCACAGCAAAACGTAATGTCACTTCCTAATGTCATCATGTGACCGGGAAAAGGGGCAGAAAATACAATCTAGAGAAATTCGACAGCCTTCATAGTCTTCGCAAGAACAACACATCGCCCCATGAATATCGGCCTACACATCTCGATTACTAGTATTGCAAAGCATGCTATGTGCTCCACAATAAAACAGAACGGAACAAAACAAAACAAAACCAACATAACTTTCCACAGTCCTGGTGTAAGTATACATGCATACGTTGAAAAATATACATTAGTTCTTATTCTTTGACCTCTAATCCTTTTTGCCAACTTGATAAAATAGGCCAGATCTGAGATCTAAATGCCATACATCATAATCCTAAGTAGGCCACCGGCGGACAAAAGTTCGTGGCACAAATTTTCCATGTTCACCAGCTCTGGAGGGTTTGACAGAGTGACAGACAATTCGCCACCACAATGCCAGAGAAGTAGACATTATTTATAATGGACATTCAACATAGGCATGAAAGATCAAAAAGCGGCGAAAGATGGCACGGGGCAAAAGTCATTACTATAGTGGATCACAACATAATCCAATTAACTTTTTAGTGGCCACAAATAAAAAGAAATCTGATAAATCATAGAATAACAAGAGTTTTTTTTATTATTACAATCATTATTATTATTATTATTATTATTATTATTATTATTATTATTATTATTAATATTACTATTATCATAGTGCCTATAATTGGTCGTGTGAAAAAGTCATTAACTGATAAAGGCCTCTCGGTAGGAATAAAGCTACATTGTACACCAGTAGAACCGTGCAACGAAGACATTAAAGTGTTCCTTATACCGGTAACTCTGTCATAGCTGGCGAATATTGATAAGGCGTGTCCGTAACTATAATTATATGCACGTCATGATCGGAGAATCTTCATTGTCTGGCCTCTGCTACCAGTACACGCTGCCTATAATACACTAAATTAAACTTACGTAACCGACCAACACCTAAAATCCAACAGCACTGCTCCAAACAGACCTTTCATCTTGCTGGCTTGCAAACATCTCTGGAATTTCTCATAATAATGAGAAATGTCACATAGTAGCATGAAATATCGTATGTCATATCATGACAAACAAGATGATAACATAGTCTATATAATACATAAGAAATAGCATTCGTAAAAACTTGATAAGATCTTAATTGTGATAATAAATTGCTCTATTCAATTTCTTTCGTATAAAAATATCTTCTTAATTGTAATCACTTCAGAGACGAGATTGCGTTTTTTAATCAATATCAAGACTTGATAGATCTCCATGTAAAAAGAGACATACGTAATTAGAGGTAATCATCGCATTGTACAATCAGCTCGTCTCTGCTCAGCTCATCTACAATAATAACAATAATGATGAGTATCAATTAATTCACAAGATATTATCATCGCGCCTGCCGGAGATTATGAAACGTGCTTGAAAACGACCTTTCACGAGCGGGCATTCAATGTTTACCATACAAAGCTCGACCAATGCAGGTCTTGCGTCACATTGCGTTCACAACCTATGCCATGTTATACCTTAGGCACCCCTCGGGTTTTTAGCATCGGCTACTTGAGCTCTGCTTTCAAGAACAGATTTAAGATAAATATAGCAAACAGACAAAGAAACAAACAAAAACAAAAAGCTCCTGAAAACTACTGATTCAATATAGCGGCGAGCCAGTGGAATAAAATGGAATCCATATAGGTGCCTGAGCTTTCGATCTTAGCAGAATCCTTGTCAGAGGCAAAATTACCCTTTTTGCGTGTTTGTCATGTCGCATCTGACAAACATTCTGTTTGGTTCAAAAGTTTAGGCCCCCTTTGACTCCAGATTTAAATGAAAATAATTTGAAATAATCTGAAATCAAAAGAAGGAAAGAGGCCATGAGAGGGTGAGAGACATAAATAATGAGGCAGACGGACAGAAAAGACAAAAGAAATGAAGAGAGAGAAAACAAAAACAGAAATAAAACAGAAAACTCCTCCTGTCTTTACCTGCGTAGGGATCCGCTGGTGTGTCGGGCTCGGGTTCTCCGACTTGCGGATCGGGATCCGGCTGCTGCGGCTCGGGCTCCTCCGGTGGTGTGCATACTGCGCAACTCAGGGCGCAATTCTTAGTCATGTACTCCGTGTTTCCGGAACATTCGCCGTTCTCTGCCCATGCGTCACAATCTCTGTGTTTATCGACGCATTCTGTGGATGGCAAATGGTTTAAAACGGCACGCTAAAAGATATTGAGTTCGAGCTTTCATTAAAATAATCATGTCAAACTATATATATAATATAAAAAAGGACCCTCCTGAATATAGCCTATCTAAAGCACCCTATATCAGAAAGCTTTTAGAGTTACTGTTACTGTTGTTGTTGTTGTTGTCGTCGTCGTCGTCGTCGTCGTCGTAGTAGTCGTAGTTTTGATGTCCGATTTCCCGAGTAGGCTGCCATGGAATTCAAACCAGGCACCTCATGCATGATATTCGGCGCATGATCTTATCCAGTAATGAGTCATAAAATCTATTACACATAATATCAAGATACTGTTTGCTATAGTACACGGTATAGCAAAAAAAAAGGCGTGACTTTTCATCTGAGGATAGGTTCAAAGGAGTCTCTGAGGCATTTATGCCGTGTTGATGGTTCGGGGTCATCCCACACGACCGACAACCACGAGGCATATACGATCCAAGAGTTCGACATTGAAAAAATGTCCACGAGGCATGCAGCCCAAGGGTCGTACAGCCCATGAATTTGACACTAGGCAAACAAGGCCCACGAGTTCAACACTAGACAGACAAGCGTCACGAGTTCGACACTAGGCAAATAAGGCCCACGAGTTCAACATCACGAGTTCGACACTATGCAAAAATGGCCCATGAGTTCGGCATTATACGGGGCTTAATGTGCCGGTCTTGTGGGCCTTGTTTGCTTTAGTATTGTCGAACTTGTGGGCCTCGTTTGCCTATAGCGTCAGACTCAATACATGGGCCTTATTTGCTGAGTGTCGAACTCTTGGGCTGTATGACTCGTGGGCTGTATGAGTCATGAGCTGTATGACTCATGGACTGTATGACTTGTGAACTGTATGATTCGTGGGTGTCGAACTCGTGACGTGCACCCAATGGTTCACTGTAAGTTAGAGGCTATAGGGTACTTCCAGTATCCAAACCCCTAAAACAAAGCAAAGACGGAGAGAGAAGATATAGAACTGAAAGAGTGAGGTTGGAGTGAGAGGAGGGAGATATAGATTGGAGGTCAAATTCTATTTTCTAGTCGCTAGGATCTTTACCAGTCTCTGGAGACTCGGAGACCGGCGTTGGCGATTCAGTTGTTGGAGCTGAAATTACAGGTAACAAGAGAAAGAGAAGAGTTGTGTCATTGCCTGATTACAATGATGATGATGATGATGATGATGCGGTGATAATGATGATGATAATGATGATGATGATGATGATGATGCGGTGATAATGATAATGATGATGATGATGATGATGATGCAGTGATAATGATAATGATGATGATGATGATGCGGTGATAATGATGATGATAATGATGATGATGATGATGATGATGATGATGCGGTGATAATGATGATGATAATGATGCGGTGATGATGATGCGGTGATGATGATGATGATAATGATGATGATGATGATGATGATGCGGTGATAATGATGACAATGATGATGATGATGATAATGATGATGATGATGATAATGATGAAGATAATGATGATGATGATGCGGTGATGATGATGATGATGATAATGATGATGATGCGGTGATGATGATGATGATGATAATGATAATGATGAAGATGATGATGATGATGATGATAATGATGATGATGATGATGCGGTGATAATGATGATGATGATGATGATAATGATGATAAATGATGATGACCATGATGATGATGGTATTGACGATGATGAAGACTATGATGATGATGGTGATGATGATGATAATGATGGCAATCAATATTTCCCCTGATAGTGCTATGACTTATGCCAACAGCACTTAAAAAGCGCTGATAGCTACGGACATTTCCATCGATCAGACTAAATGTAAGATATAAAAACAGATCATTTCGGCAACAAACCAGATTTAAATATCTATTTCGGAAAATGATAATTACACTGTATTGTAATATTCTCACAAGATTGTTTTTGTTTTCAAGATTACTGTCATTCATTGTTTCAGTAGCATTACTTCCTTAAACATGAAATCATGTCAGCCTTTATTAAAGAAAAACAAATCAACACCAAGAAACAAAACAAAACAAAATTGTTAGGCAAACGCCTTGCATTCAACTAGCTGCTTCCGAGAAATGATAATTTCCCATATACATACAATGTAAACCCGGTTTCCGTTCATAATAGATTAATTTGGTCCCATTCATGAGCGGACGAAATAAGTGCCCCGTACAATTACCTTAACTATGCATACAAAAAGAAGCATTCAACATAAAAACACTGAACTCGGGCTGTCGCCTGGTATTACGTGACATGTGGTTTCATTATAATGACAGGACGAAATAAGTGCAGCGTACAATAACCTTAACGATTTACATGTGAAGGGAATTAGCATTCAACATAAAAACACTGAACTCGGGCGGTCGCCTGGTATTAGGCCTATGTGACAATGTTTGAATAGGTCTAACAACAGATTATTAATAACTCACGACAGAAGTCTAAATTGACAGACTGAAAACGGGGGGGGGGGGGACATAAGACAGAAATTAGAGGAGGAAGACATATAGCGAGTGTGTAAAAGACAGAAGGGTGAAGAAGGAAGGAAGGAGAGGGGGTGGGTCTGGAGGAAGAATATGAGAGAAAGCAAGAGGGACGAGAGATGTTCTATACAGGATAGCACGCTTGACATGAGCGCTCTTACCTGAATACATCAATTCACCGCAATTCACGTAAATCTGTGGGCTTTCTGCCGTACCTGCATGTAGAGAGAGATAGGGAAGTGGAATTTAATGACACTTGATGGAAATTGGAAGATAGGCATTATCTATAGTGTTACATTTACTGTTTTATCCAATCAAAATTTGCATCACATCTTCTTAACCTTAACATTAGCTAATACGGGGGGGGGGGGGGAGTATGAAAATAGAATACGAAAATGCCTTGTTCTGTGATCGTATAATTATCGTGTACAGTGTATTTTCATCAAAGTCTACTTGATGTCTAAAATCTTACTATCCCAACCGCATCGGTCGATCAAGCGATTTCGACAAGGGAAGACCTCGTGTATGAGTTTATAGAGAGCTGGGTCGTAGCGTTCCAACTTCTCTCGAGTGTCAACCCCGGAGTGTACCCCGCGCAGTGTCGGCGCCTGCACGCTGAAATAACTCTGCACGCCGTCGGCGAAGTAAACGTCCATGGAATCGTCCGTGCGCGTGCTGGTCCACAGGCCAGAGCGGCGGGCGTTGAAGTAGGCCTCGTTGAGGTCCTTCTGGTACTGGCGCTCCGAGCTGAGGGCGATCCTGAGGAGACTGAGCGCGAAAGAGTGGACAAAGGTGTCCTCGTTGGCCCAGCGGTCGTCTGGCCGACACAACAGGTTCTCCTCAGCCGCTGAGGCCAGTGGGATATAGAGCGTACCTGTACGGAGGTGAGGTGAAAAACGAAAGTGGAGCTGACAGCAGTGGTTTTGTGGATTGTACCAGTGAACTCGGTATACAGGTTGATCCTACAGGTCACAGACCACAGTACTAGCACCTGTTGGGCAAACTCTTTGAGAAAAGTGAAGTTATATGGTTATACATCGCTATTTTCTTATATCAGGGTTTGGCAACCAACAAAATATATAGAAATTTTGAAACTTTTTTGAAACACATGCAGGCAAATTTTGAAGACATAGACAATTTGAAGGGGCATTGGAAAGCTGTTTCCTTTGTCAATAGAGTTTAGTAAATCAGTGTTCTTTGTAACGAAAATCAATGTCCTGACGTTATATTTGATCACTTCACAAGTTACAACAATCCCTAGAAAATAACAGAAGCAATCAGCGCATACACACACTTTACATGTTTTGGGGGCCTGCTTTGACGAATGTAGCTGCAATTATCGATACGGTGCCATTACTGTGAGATTTCGACGAATGAGACATGTTCTCACAATACAAGACTTCGAATTTCCCCTATGCTCTAAATATCCATCTTGACGCAAATTTTGCTAACAAGCCCAGTACGGCAGTAAAGCTTTTGGAGATTTTTTTCGTTATATTTTCATCTTTTTTCATTCATTTGTTATTAACATTATTATTTATTATTATAGCATCGACATTTCGGCGTTACAAATCCCACTTCATTGTGGAGTTTCGTTGCTCAGAACTACCGGAGGGTTTTACCTATCAACACTTTCCCTAATGAAAGCAAAAACAGAAACAGGACCAAACTTTGCTCTGGATAAATCGGTGGAGCGGGGTCAGTGGCACCTCGTTTAGTCAACACAAAACAAACAAACAAACAAACAAACAAACATAGCCAGCAAACACAATTATATGGGTGACTAGGGGGAGGAAGGAAACGGGCAAAAGCCAAATGAACATGTAATGTCATATCACCTATATTCCCTTGACTGACCTCCAAGCGACCGTACCAGGTCATTGTAGCTTTCTGGTAGGTGTGAGTGCTCCGGGAGGTGAAGGGTCAACTCGTTCTCTGCCAGAATAGCGACGCGCGCGAACTTGTCGTACATCTTCTGGCGGAGTTCCCTCCGGTCTGCCAGCATGACGCGCACCACGTAGCACGCGCGCATTACAGCCTCGTCCGACACGCGACTGGAAGCCACAATTGGGATCGCGTAGGCGTTGGTGTACTTTTGGTAGTAGGGACTGCAGAAAAGACGATAAGTTGATGACGAATATTACGTGGATTTACAGTAGATGCAGATAAAGTTTTTAAAAGTGCATTAGGTCCTATACGGTAAAAAAAAACAAAAACAAACAGAGGAAAACGGGGGATATTGAAACACAGAGCATATAATCCGAAATAGACGAGGAAGAAGAAGAAATCGAAGAGGACATTACAAACCATGCAGCTATGATAATAGACAACAAAAATAATAGAAAAACAGGACGCTGATTTTACATATATTTAACAATTTATCAATCAAAGTTGGCATCATGTGTTCACGACGTCAAGTTTGGTTTTGAAATTGTGTGATACAGAAAAAAAATAACATACCTCAAGCCGAGATTAACTCGCACGTGCCGTGGAACTTCCGTGACGTCTTTACACTGCCATGTGTCGAGCGACGCGCCCGGGCGTTCGCCTCGGTTACGCCGAGTGTACTGGAGATACGTTGCTATGGGTTGGGAAAGACAAAAAAGAGTTTTGATTTAATCTATTCATATAATTATTCTATCGAGGGGTTTTCTTTTTCCTTTGACAAAATATGGGTGATCGACGCAGTATCAAGGGCACATGTCTTGTTATGCATGTATACAGTATGTGTGCAATGCGACTGCTATGTTTTAAAGATCTCGTGGATTTAATTTGCTGGGCATATTTTTGACTTAAACTTTTTTACATTCATGTATGCTCACGTACAGATTTGGCTCTCTGAAAACTGAAGCAACGATGATAACAATTATAACAGTGATAATACAATATCAGCACTAACATAAATGAACCTAACCATATTACATGACTTTCAACTATTACACTCACTGCTACCACTGCTAGTACTTATTCTATACTGCTATCACTATACATGTATTTCTACTGTAACTGCACCTGACACTACTACCACCACTCTTACTACTACTACTCCTACTACTACTACTACTACTACTACTACTACTATTACTACTACTACTACAAATAATGTTAAAAACATGTCTCATTATGTTCATCATCACTGTCATCATTATAATTATGGCAGTCGTCAAACAACATAAGTAGACTGTGACACATCTAAGAATTTCATTTTGTAAGCGCTCTATTTTTCACAAAACGAAAAGATTCTTCTATAGGTATCAGACGGTTTGATATTTCGTAATATTTCTACTCTCACTTTAATTTTGCAGTTTCTCAAAACTAGACAAAAACATAGATTATAACTATATCTAGAAAAGCACTCTGAGAGTGCAGACCTCCGCCAAGCATGCAGCTCATTTCCACCCATACGTACTTATATAGCACTGTGTGCTGAAAGTCGCCCGATTTCCCAATATAGAAGCCTTTGAAGACTTCTACGGGAAAGTGAAAAGAATGCACGCTATCCTGCGACTACGTTCTTGAAAATGATTGGTCCGATAATGATGATTAAAATTACATTCGTACTGAAAAATGCAATTACGATGGCACTCGCAGCCGAATCACAAGCGTATAAAATACTATAGGTAGATACACCTGCCTTTACTCGCTATCTTCTTCTAAAATCTCACCCACAATAAAAAATGATCGCAATAGAAACACCAAGTGGCTTACCATATTGCATGGAGTGACGAATAAAGTACGCGGAGGGTTCAGTCGCTTCCGAAAGGGTTCCATTGGCTGTATAATTAGAAAAAAAAAATATGATGATAACGATCAAAAATAAAGAATAATGATACACAGGTACAAAAAAAAAATGATGATCAAGTTTGACCAAACTCTGTTACGAATCGAAAGTGTTTTTCTTTTTCTATTTCTATGAATCACTTCCCTTCTATTCGATGTCGTTTATAAGCACTAACAATGTAAAGAATTACATGCATGTATTCATGATTTGTAAGTTGCAAGTCTATATTATATCTTATATGCGTAGGCATATGTGCACATATCATAATTATGTATACACGTATAAAGTTGGGAAGATATTTAGCTAGATAGAAATATAGATTGACCTGGAATACTATGCTCGTACTTCCTAATAATTTGGTCATTATTTCATATTATTATAACGTTAATTTTCTTTTATAGCGCTTAGCCGAAGTGGCTTACCGGTACCGTCCCCTTCCACGCACTGGCCGCAGCTGAGCCGGCAGTGCCAGTTCATCCAACCCGGGTTACTCTCGCACTCTCCTCGTAGCTCCCACGCCCCGCATTCATCCCTCTCGTCTCGGCAGCCTGAGGAGAAATCAAACAGGCACGCAAATAGAATGAATAAACAAACCAAAACATTGAACGGATTGAACAATACTGTATGTAAAGTATGAAGCGTCAAGAAAAAATAAAATAAGAACAGACCTATATACTGTTATAATATACAGTCAAACCTGTATATAGCGGTTACCCAAGGGAGACAATGGCTGTTATAGGCAGGTAGCCGCTATTGACATGGTGTTTAACACAGCTTTTCTCTTGGGGGACTGTTTTGTGTGTATGTGTGTTTGTGTGTGTGTATGTGTGTGTGTGTGTGTGTGTGTGTGTGTGTGTGTGTGTTTTTGTGTGTGTGTGTGTGTGCGTGTGTGTGCGTGTGTGTGTGTGTGTGTGTGTGTGTGTGTGTGTGTGTGCAAAGCCGTATCCGACAGGTGGCCGCTAAAGACAGTTGACCAATTAGGCAGGTTTGACTACATTTTTCTTTTCCAGTCTTTTATGAAGGAAGACGTTTTTCTGAATTATATTACTAGTATGATACCCGGAATATGAACTGCAATATTCATGTCAACTGGTTTGGAAATAAAAATCAAAATGAGAGAATGATGAATCAATGAATGAGTATAGCAGGTCTGACTGCATTCATTAGTAAAATCACGGAGAATCCTATCGCGAGCGCGAGACCAATCTCAGCAGGCAACCATAATTTCTAAATCAAGGAGTCTTCCTAGCTCTTTTGTCTGCACAGAAAGAAAAATCGAAGATTGATTTGTATGGAATCTCTCGCGGAAGCAGGAAGATCTGGGCCCCGTTGCAAGAAAGTTGCAATCAATTGCAAATAATTGCTAATTTTGAAACAACCATTCTGATTGGCTCAGGGTCTGCCCTATCAAGAAGACATGCATGCAACAATGATTTTGATTGGCCAGTGACAATCAGTTGCAAGTTGCGTTTAAACGCAAAGTTTCTAGCAACGGGGCCCTGTTGTAGTTCTTAGCATCATATCATCTCTACGACTGTAGTTTACCACAATCCAGTTCGTCTGACCAATCTTCACAGTCGTTATTGGAGTCACACACGGTGTCCCGGTGGAGACACGTCTCTCCGTTGGCACAGTAGAAATCCTGAGAATTACAACTCTCTTTGCCTGAACAAACAAACAAACAAAAAAGATTAAAACAGACAAATACAGGCATAAGTTATCATATGCCATCGAGCGTCTTTGATTTCATCACGATATCAAAGTGAACATGGACTTGACATAATAATAATAATAATAATAATAATAATAATAATAATAATAACAATAATGACAATAATGACAATAATAATAATAATAATATTAATAATAATAATAATAATAATAATAATAATAATAATAATAATAATAATAATGTCTTCTTTATCCAGGGTAGCATCTTCGTTATGCCACTGCTCTACCAGAGGGCTCTGCCATTATTATTGCCCTAGCGTTGCCAGGTACCCAGTTATACACTTGGGTCGGGAGGGACGTGGTGGGTAAAAACATCTTGTCCAAGAACGTAAGCACTGGGCGGAAATCGAACTCGGGTCCTCCGACTGGGAGTCGGGAGTCTCATCCGCTATGCCACAGCGCCCCAAAATATCGTTTCATGATATCAAGAAAAGAAATATATGAAAAGTGATACTACACGAAAACCAATATACATTCAAGTCGAGTCAATTTGATTAAAAAATCAACAGACAGCGGTATGCCTGCATCACTGATGTTCATATGATACTCACAGTTAGCCTCGTCGGACCTATCGGGACAGTCCCCGTAGCCATCGCACACCAGCTCGTCTCGGATGCATCTCATGCGATTCTCGCACATAAAATGGTCCGGGGAGCAGTCGTCCCAATTCGCCCCTGTCAACCGATGTCATTAACGATTATTCATTGAGATGGTACAATACTCATTCTTCGGTACCCTACTGAATGTCACATAAAATCTCGAGCTATTCCGTTGTTTACCCATCCCTGCAATCTTAGCAAGGATAGCTCGCTCATATTAAAGAGAGTATTTCTTTGTTTTTACATAAATGGATATCTCCCCAATGAAACGTATGTTCTTCCTTCATTGAAACTTTACGTGAAAGATTCAATTCTCGAAATAAAGCACTATTACAAACACTATTACAAACTTTGAACAAAAGTGGGGATATTACCCCAGTTCCTGGCTAAAGTTTGCTAAAAGTGTATTTTATGCAAAATGAAGAAAATATCACCAGTACTTTCTAGTTCTCATTGTTCCCAAAATGTCCAAATCTTCGGCTTTGTCTACCACAAGATTGAATAACCTGACTCATCCATGAATACTTTAATCATTCACCCATCGATATGATACGACACAGACTTCTCCCTGTTAAATTTTATTCAAGAAGGGAAATATTCACCTTCTCTTTTTTTAGAACCGTCTGACCTTTCATTCTTTTTTAATCTCCATCTATAGTCCATTGTCTCCTTTTGAACTGCTCAACATGCACACTACCTTCCTGACAGAATATGATGCATGTAGTTGGTACAAAGGTCAAAATCTAACGCTTCCTCTGTCTTTGAGTAATGATGAAATGACTTGCATGAATAAAAGAAAGGTACAAATCACTTATGCACAACGCACATTCGACATCCGACACAGGACGCTTTGCCCTGACCCTTTGACTCAAGAGGTGAGCTACTATAGATGCCAAATAAGTTACTACTTAGAAAAGAAAACAGAAAAAAAAAACAAACAAACCGCAAGATTACAAGATCTATTACTAATACGCAAAAGCGACCACAGGGGGCCACACTCCCTGTATTGTGCATGTTTCTTGAACATCTGAAAGATAGGCCGCCATTGGCACATCGACGGTTGTGCGCTACTTACCACTCGGGGGAGGCTCAATCGTGTTGCAGGTCCAGCCGTCCTTGTCGAGCTCTTTTCCCGCGGGACAGGTGCAGGTGTAGGAGCCAATGGGCTCGTTTCGACACGTCCCGTCGCACCAGTCTTCGTATTCCCGACACTCGTTGACATCTGGGTGATGGTCCCGTTTCATAATATGGGAGAATTTGTTGGGTCATTTGCGAGTCCATAGGCGAGGAATTACCAAATGATTAGAAGGGAAATATACTATAGACAAATCTACAAAAATGACAACAAAATGGCAATGAATGTCAAATGCCGGCTTGTAGACTTTTTTTAATGTTATGATCAACTCTCATATCTTGCCCGTTGATATCAACCAAACATTGCTTACATAAATTTTGATTGTTTGGATGACTTTTTAAAAAAAATTTCAGATTCAAGTTTCATTTCTTGAGAATGGTTATTTCTGAAATGAAAAGTATTTCGCACAATTAGGGCAAATATTATATCTGAAAGGAGAATTATTGCTTCAGTCGTTCATGTACTTGATGATCAACACGTTCAATCCATAGAATGATGAAAGCTACTTGCAAGAAATAGGAAGATAAATGATCATGCAAAAGAGAGCTACAATGATAAGAGTGAAAACCTATCAAATTCAATGCTTGTGGGTTCCCACAGAATGATATACATTTGTACATTATATTTTGTTAGATGGATCAAGAATAATGAGATTACTAGGTAGAATAATACAGACTGAATAAAATCGTTAAACTAATCAGTGGGCAAGGGACAGCGTGGAGCACCATTAAATTGCTGTAAGTGGGCCTACATTTTCATGTCTACCTGTGCACTGGCTGGTTCTATGTTTGTAAAAATATCCTTCCTCGCAGACACACTCGCAGTGGTAGGCATCCAGCGCCGTGCCATGACTGCATCGGATTCCTCCGCAAGCTAACAACGAAACAAATAGTGCAAGCAGTAAATAACTATTACACGGCCGAAACTCTTTTAATTTGTTGATATCATCACGATCATTACATTATGTATACTTCTTTGTATCGGTGTCTCCGTAGGCCGCTCTATATCTTTTTTTTTTTTTAACCAAACGATTTATCAAGCAAATACAAACTTAAAAAAAAAATCCTACTCTACTCTCCTCGGTATACATAAATCTTCTGCTTCTTCTCAATGGAAACATCATACGAAAGAATAATCTTGATAACAGCTTGCACGTCAAATCGAACTGCAACATCCGCAACTGTTAGAGCCTATGGGAAATTTATGCCTATACAATAATTGTCAACTCAACCATGTCGTGGTTAAGCCTTTCACTTTCGCAAAGGGTGATGTCGAAATTACATGGCAGTCAAAAATGTTAGGCTGTAATGCCATGCTGGTTGACGAGTGACTGTCTAGTATCAAAGAAGCATACTTCACGTTTCTTATGATGATAAACATTTATACAATCATGTAATATGAAACAAAGATAATAATCATATATCTAATTCTTCTGTTACTTCGAATTTGCAGGCCTATTATGTGGCACATACTCGTAGATATAGTTTGAAATGTTGTTTACTGTTAACTTCTTCAATAGTTTTGCATTAGACTATTCAGGCATTCCATGCCTCGGGTTCTCTCGGAAAACGCCACAGGTCGAAAGACAATGATCGCAGTCACGTGGGCTTACGGAGTGAGTTGGATTTGGCCGGAAGAGGGCGACATGTCCTGTTATCAGCGTTGATGGAAAAACCGACATCACAATAACAGATGTATCCCCTGTTGGTGTTGATGCAGCCATGTTCGCAATTATGAGACATCTCCTCGCACTCGTCAATATCTACAAGAGAAGCAGAAAATAATGTTTAAGAGGGAAGCATAGGCAGAACTTCCAAAGTGGAGACTTAATGATGAGAGTGATGATACTATTGGATAAAATAAGCAACTTTCAGCAACTTTCTTTTTCTACTTTCAGAATGAAGAGAGATGTGAATGCAATATTGAGCGACGTCACTCCATGACAAACCCCCATTGTCAGAATGTAAGGTACACACACACTTACATAAAACAAACAGTCATTATATACCACTGTAGAAAACAAAATCGAATCACAACCACTTGATTTTAATTCTACGCCTTCGTATATGTTTCTCTGCTTCCTTCCACTGTATTCCTTCACTCTGAAAATACTACATCTCGATACAATGTGAGGTTTAAGTTATTTCGTTGTATTAGTATTTTTCAAACGCATGAAGATGGTTTGAAAATATTATATAGAGATTGTATACATGCATGTATGTATGTATGTAAAAGACAGAAAGAAAAAAAAAGAGATAAAAGAGATAGATAGCAAAAGAATTAAGAAGTTTAAAAGAGATGGACAGAGGGAGACATAGTTGGCTATATCTGGGGGTGTCTGCGTCTCTGTGCGTCCGTGCATGCTTTGAGAAGAGTAATATGGGATAGCACAATCGGCAATGACCCCGTGTCACTATTCTCACCTTCGCATTCCTCCGTGATAAAGTTGTACCTCATCCCTCGCCCACAGTCGCAGCGGCACCTGTTGATATCGAGTCTAGCGCCCCCATAGCACACCAATCCGAAGCATGCTGTGAACACAGAAGAGGGACATAATTCTCCTGACTCGACAACATACAGATGTACTCTGAGAACATTAAATTTTGCTGGTGGGTCTTTTCCAAGAAACAATTTTTAACGTCTTGTCGTAATGTAGTCATTACACGTGTATCCTTGCATTCGTTATCGGGCATTCTTTCGAGCTATTTTATATACCCAGCAGAAATAGCCGATGGCATTAAACTTTAATATAGGTTTTCCCATTCATTTTCAAACTTTTTTCATTCAATTTCACAAATTTTTACTTCAGTTTCGTCGCGGGATGTCGGGAATAGGCCAATCTTACTTTCAAATTCGTCTTTCGTCGTTCATTTTCAAATAAAGTCCATTTAATTCAGTCATTTGGCATACATTTTCGTCATTTACAGTTCAAATTCGTCAGTCTCACTCGCAGCACTCAAAACTGCAGGATCGATTTCGTCTGTTGTTAATAATTTTCGTTAAATTTTCATTCATATTCGTCTCATATCTCTATCCGGTGTGATTTCCCAGTCATTCATGTATTTTTTTTTTCTGTAACCGTTCACATTTTACATTCAGGAGTTAACATACACACAAGAGTCCCCCCCCCCCCCCCCCACACACACACACAGAACCAAAGATACAGACACACACACAAGCAATCCGAGTACACACTGATACAAACAGACGTACCGTCTTGCATACGACATCATCTGGCTAATTTGAATGAAAAATTCCTGAAATTGTGTGAACAAAAACGAATTTGTTCTTCACATTCTGCGATCCGTCAGCGGGAGGGATGAATTTGAATGATAATTGACGATTTTGAATGCTATGTCTTCGAAAATGTTTGACGAAAAAACGAATTACAATGACAATTGACGAAATTGAAGTTAGGATTTGCGTTCCACGTGCTTCCGGGACGAAATTGAATAATAAATCTTTGAAATTGAATGACAAAAGTGCGAATATGGATGGGAAAACCTATACTTAACTTGTAGCTTCTCCGTACGACGATTAATTGGTGGGAAACAAAATATACCTACGCCTATAGACATGAGAAAATTAGTATTATTAATACTAAATAGTATTGTTTGTATCTAATTTTTAGATCTAATGATCATGCACAACATAGTGACTGATTTCTTTCTTTCAGATAAACTTTTGTGGGTGTATGACGGCAAGAGAGGGATAATACCCTTAACCATGGACGTGTCATCCATCACAGCGAATGGACGATGAATTAGTGAGATTTCTCTTGGAGACCTACATATCGCAACTCGACTACAGCCATAACTCTCCGCATGAATGCGAGCTGGAAACTCCTTTCCTATATTTGGCAGAAAATCATACCAAAAACCAACGACCCGTGAAATCCATGTGCTTTTCAAATCGTGTTTTATAATACGATTAAACTTCGAAAGCTTTGCATTTTCAGAATTGACAAGCTTCTTCTCATTATCACCATTCATGGGATGCTTTGAAAAATCAATTACATGCTAGATATGAAGAGTTTTATTGCAAAATGAGCTAATCGCCATTTTTTAAACATTTCAAAGTAAGTTCATCATCAGATAGAGCAAAATTTAACCTTTCCAGTAAAATCTCATTAGTGACATATTAAGGAATATTCTAGAAGTTATGATTAAAAATATCCTGTATTTACTTTTAATTTCTTGCTTTTTAGCAGTTTTAATCACAAATGTCTCAACTTAACAAGTGTGGATTTAGCTCGTTTTGCGATGAACTTCTTCATATAATATTATGTACGCCAGGTTACACAAAATTAAGCACCCCCTGACGCGCAAATCGGTCAATACGAAACAACCTCTAAACGTACGACACCTTACGTAAAATCTTCGGTGCCTTGTAGCAGTCCCATCCGTTGGTGTGAAGGACAAACCCATAGCGACACCGACATTCGAACGTACCAGGCTGGTTGGTACACGTCCCTTTGCAGCGGGTGGGATATTCACGACATTCATTGATGTCTGCAGAAAGGAAGTGACGTATAGGACCTCATGATATAAACTTGTCAAACTTATAATCTTGAGAGCGGTGGTAGAGCTTTCCATTAGTACGAAGGGAGTCCTGTATTTCTTATGTTTATTTCTTGTTTTCAACACATATTTTTCTGAGTACTTTATCTAAAGGGTCACGTGTTGCAGAAAGTGGTAAAACCTGGAAAAAGATTGTATCTCTACTACATAAACTGCACCAACAGCTTTATTTGCCAAGTGTCAGTGGATATACACGTTGAAAACAAATGATTATAATAATAGTTACTCATATGGGGAACAAATCTTAAAGGGATTGTACAGTTCTGGTTGAGGTGAGGATTTAGCTTTTAACGTTTTGCGAGATGTTCAGAAACCACTCTATGAGATGTCAAAGAGCATGCAATTCTAAGGGGTATAAAAAGTTTATTTGATGAAAATCGGTTTTGAAATGGCTGAGATATCCAAAAACAAGGTAACACAAAGAGATCCTAATAAAAGGCGTGGCCTGTCGCCCTTTATTATTATCATTTTTTTTTTAATATCTCAGCCATTTGAAAACCAATTTTCATTGAATAAATGTTGAATCCTTCTTAAAATTACATGCTCTTTCTTATTTCATAAGAGGTTTCTCATTATCTCACTTAGGAATGTTATAAACCTGAATCCCCACCTCAACCAGTACTGTACAGTCCCTTTAATCATTTCCTATTGTTGTGGTTTAGGGGAAAAAAAACTGCAGATTTTGCTAAAAGCATTTTGGATTCTCTCCAAATACGCCGCAAACACTCACATCAAACTTTAATTACTGTTAATCTATACAGAACGCATTCGGAAAGACGCCACCACCGGCGATGGTTACATGGCAATGTTAATCATTTCCAAGAGAACGCCACCGCTGGGAAGATAAAAGCAGACATAGGAAAACAGCGGGACATTCAGAATGAGTAATCACGACATATACACTTCCTACTTGGTTTCAGCTGAACTGGTAGACCACAGCCCACGCATATAATGGTTGGACTTACTCAGTTTTATAGACAAACAAACTGTAAAGACGGGAGGAGGAGTATAATAGAACAATAAAGTTTATCATAATTATGCCACCAATTTTTCGTTGATTTGTACGTGACGTCATGAAAAATGGTAAAATCTCGAATTCACGCTGACACATACGATACTAAAATGAAAGGTACTCATTCACACTGGAAGAAGTGAAACTTGAATTATCCGTTAGAATAATGAAGCTCACTGCTTTTTCTAAGATGCGCTCAACACACTTTATGTGACCATGATAACGTTCGATATATGGCATCGATCGGAATAATCATTCCTTTAGAAAGAATCCGTCATAATGGCTACCAGGAAGAAGCGTCAATTGTGATTCCATCTCTAATTGTATCTCTTGTATACGTTTCCTGTTGGATAAACTCTCCATGGTTAATGAGTGAAGATTTCCTCTGGGTGTAAGAGAACTTCACCCCATTTACATCAGGTTTCCATAATCAAGCGGGATGAAAAGGGAATGTCGAAGCCATCTTCTTCAAAGCTCGTAAAATACACTCCAAATGACAGCAAACAACGTCACTAGCATAATTACAAGTGAAGCACGAAAAAAAAAATATTCCTAGGCTACCATACAAACAGGATGGAAGACGTTCAATGAAATCGGACATGAAATAAACAAGTTGTGATCTTAAAGGTTTTCCCGTTTGCACAGAAGAGTGGCATTGGTCGCAAAAAGATACGCAAATCAAGAGAGGCCGTCATCCCAGAATTCGCTCAATGCAAAGATAAAACTAGAAATGTCGCTATGGCGACTGGTATGCCTCCGCCATAATGCATGATTCTCCTAATAGGTCTATAGTACGTGTGGACAATGTGTGATTACATATTCATAAAATTGGCAAAACATTAAAATGACATGTTTGTCAAAAATGTGTTGAATGTTCACCTTCCTTGACCTAGATTTACTTGGATGAATAGGAGAGCATGCATTTGGGGATTTAAGGACTTAAACTTGACTTTGACCCTTTCATAAGTTTATGCATTGAGTAATTTTCATGGTATGGAGAAAAAGTGCAATTTCTGTATTGAATAGTAAATTGTTACCATTTTCATCTGGCCTTTGACCCTTAAATTCATAAGAGAATCAATGTCAGGCAGAACATGCATAAATATGTACATGTACTAAGTTTCAAGAAAATTTGAGCCACTTCCGAAAATATGGAGGAAGAAGTAATTTCAACACTTCCACTTGATCTTTGACCTTTTGACCTTTGACCTTTTTTTGGAAAAAAAAAAAACCTTCCCAGAGAATCTCTATTGGGTTGTACATACATACACCAGGTTTGAAAAGAAAATAATAATCCTACTGGCATTGCATAAATATGAGGGAAATAGTAAAATTTTGAAGTGTTGCCCTTGACCTTTGACCCCATGAACCCCAAATTCCCTAGATAATCATTGCCAGTCAGTACATGCATATATACTGTGTTCCAAGAAGACAATTTCCAAGATACGGAAAAAAGTGAAATTTTAACATTTTTACTTGACCTTTTGACCTTTGACCTCATGACCCCAAACTTTCACCAGAGAATTGTAATTGGGTAATACATGTATGCACTAAGTTTCAAGAAAATATCTTCAGGTATTGCCTAGATATGGGGGAAATAGTGAAATTTTCAGCATTTGACCTTGACCTTTTGACCTTTGACCTTGAGCATGTGCACCCAAAAGTTGATAGGCACAACTTCACCCCCTAATACACATACATGCCAAGTTTCATTAGGATACCTCAAAGGTTTTTTAGTTACGCTGTCCACAAAATTACGGACGGACGGAAGGACAGACGGACGGAAGGACGGACGGACGGACGGACGGACGGACGGAAGGACGGACAACCCGAAAACATAATGCCTCCGGCCTAAAAAGGGCTTTTTACACTTGTAAATTTTTGCTTAGTCCCGTACCAACGGTGGGGCTAAAGGGGGGGGGGGGGGGCCTTAGCCCCACCGTTGGTACGGGACTATCCTTAACCAACTTTCTGTTTACACTCGTTTTTGCCAAAGTGGGCTAGCCCCACCGATAGTCCGGTACTATCTGGCCCTGCAAAATAACAGGGTTAGCACCGCAATTGCGGTGCCAAGCAAGTGAGTGTAAACAGAACGAAAAAATAATCCTGGGCTAAGCGACGGAGACGAAGTCCGACCCTCACTGACCAATCAGAAACGAGGTAATCAAGTGCTGCCGGTGCTTGCGTGTACGTGTATACAGTACACAGCGTAATCATGGATATTCATGTGGTTTGGAAAGTCCGGGGCTAAGAAATACGAGTGTAAAAAAGGTCAGTTTTCTCCTTAGCCCCGGACAAGAGATAGTACGGGACTAATTGGCCAGTGCAAAAAGCTGAAAAAATTGGTACGGGACTAACGATAGTCCTGGGTCAGAGAAAGTCCGGGGCTAAGAAACACAAGTGTAAAAAGGGCTTAAGTCATTTTCTCATTCAAGTCATTATTGCTGGCTTGGTGCAAGGGGCACAATAATGACATGTTTTAAGGATACACTTAGTTTTAATGACAAAGAAAAAAAATCAGTGGAGATTTGTGTTGTTGTTGTTGTTTCAATTTAATTGAAGACTTGTGAGGTGATAACATCATCACCTCCAATTTGCATAATGTGGTTCTTTCTAACATATAACATAATCAAACTGTTCGTTAAAAAGCTATGTAACCTCATCAAAATCCATTACTTTCCTTTTTTATGTCCGATGTTGTTGAATTTTTTACCGGTGAGCTTGATACTTAACTATTCAAGATGTAACTTGTCTGTGATAATGTACTTGAAGTTTTTGGTGATATCGATCAGGTACACATTTCATTACCAAAATGTTGATGTTTATGTATCACACCATTATGAACTAGCAATCAAGTCTACAATAACCCTTTTTTTTTTCAATTTTTTAAAAATCTTGTAAAGCACTTACCGTCGCACCTGTCCGCATACCTGGTTGATATTCTATACCCCTTGTCACATTCACATCGGCAGGTGGCCGTATTAAGATGCTGGTTCGCACCGCACGTAACCTGGCAGGAGGCTTGAATTAGTTGTAAGAGATCACAGAGCAAAATCATCATAAATGTATGCCGTCATATAGAGATCAGCTCACATCTAGTACTTACATCTGAAATATACGCTGTGACGTAATCGACTGAACGTCATCATCATTAGTAACTGTTTTTATTTTATGTCCTTTAGTCACTATGCTCTTATTATCTCGCGTTATATCGATTTACTTCCACAACTATTTTCCTTTTTTTTTGTTTTTCATTAGCAACAAAAACATCTAGAGCAAAATGTTTCATAGTTGGTAATTATCTATCACAATCAATTTAAAATGCGATCATTTTCAAATAAAACTTCACTTACATGATGGATCCTCACTTCGGGCTGCGCTTGATCTAGTCTTTGAAAAGGAGATCAAAAATAACGGGAATGATACTTCTGTTAGCAAATTATGCAGCATCAAAATAATCATACAATTTGTGTATTCTTCAACCTACGATACGTCACGTCAACACAGTCAGGTGCAAACAGTGGCGTATCTAGGGAAAACGGCGCCCGGGGCAAGCGCGAAAATTGCGCCCCTAATTTCTGAAAAAGTGTTAAACCCCAACCCCATCCCGGTAGGGACTTTAAACAAAGTCCACATGATATGCTTTTTCAAGCACTTTAAAGGGGTCTTTTGAGGGTGATTTAAATGTAAGTGAATTTTGATAAATTTTGGCGAGCGAGCGCAGCGAGCGAGCCGAAAATTTTGGTATTTCAGCTTACAAAACATGGAATTCTTGTCATTTTTTGCTAATCAAATCTTACAATTCCAATCAAGATATAGTGACGGCCTTATAGATAACGATTTATACCAACAAACTGCATGAGGAATTTCAAAAGTACTCTAAATTAGTACACGCGAGTTAGCCGAAATTTGTATATTTCCACGTCATCATCACATTTTATTCTTATCTCTTTTTTCTTTCTTTTTTTATAAATTTTGGCGAGCGAGCGCAGCGAGCGAGCCGAAAAATTTTGTATTTCAGCTTACAAAACATGGAATTCTTGTCATTTTTTGCTTATTAAATCTCACAATTCTAATCAAGATATAGTGACGACCATATAGATAACGATTTATACAACGATTTATACCAACAAACTGAGGACTTATAATACTAGTACTCTAAATTAGCACGAGCGAGTGAGCTGACATTTGCATATTTCCGCGTCAACATTACATTTTGTTCTTATCTTTTTTGATTTGTTTTCTTTTTGCCCCCCCCCCCCATAATTATGTTCGAAACCGTTGGCGTCCTCTCTTGATCCAATCGGCGATCGCTTCAGAACGAATGAAATTGCAGCCGCTGCTCCGTGTAACATTTTTCCTGCTTAATATAAAATGACATGTGTGAACACAATAGGCATTGTCATTTTGTGCGCGTCATCGTCACGTTTTGTTCTTATCTTCTTCTTTTCTTTCTTTTTTTTGGATAAATTTTGCCGAGCGAGCGCAGCGAGCGAGCCGAAAATTTTTGTATTTCAGCTTACAAAACATTGAATTCTTGTCATTTTTGGCTTATTTAATCTTACAATCCTAATCAAGATAATAGTGACGGCCTTATAGATAACGATTTATACCAACAAACTGTGGACTTGAAAAAAAATACTCTAATTTGTACGAGCGAGTGAGCCGAAATTTGCATATTTCCTCGTCATCATTACATTTTGTTCTTATCTTGCTTGATTTTTTGCGCCCCCTTCCCCCCCCCCCCTATGTTCGAAACCGTTGGCGCATTCTTTTGATCCAATCGGCGATCGCTTCAGAACGAAAGAAATTGCAGCCGCTGCTCCGTGAAACATTTTGCTTGCTAAATATAAAATGACATGTGTGAACACAATAGACATTGTCATTTTGTCAGCGTTATCATCACGTTTTGTTCTTACCTTCTTTATTAATATAAATTTTAGCGAGCGAACGCAGCGAGCGAGCCGAAAATTTTTGTATTTCAGCTGACAGAACATGGAATTCTTGTGTGAACACAATAAACATTGTCATTTTGTCCGCGTCATCATCATGTTTTGTTTTTATCTTGTTTGATTTGGTTTTCTGCCCCCCCACCACCATTCTCTCCCCCCCCCCCCCTTTCCGGCCGAGTTTTTTTTTTCTTCTTCTTCTTCTTCTTCTTTTCTTTTTTCTTTTTTCTTCTTCTTCGTTTTTTTTTTCTTTTTCTTCTTTTTTTTTTCGTTTTTTTTTCGTTTTTTGCGCCCCCAAGGAGTGGCGCCCGGGGCACGTGCCCCCCTTGCCCCCC
This sequence comes from Diadema antillarum, assembly GCF_040938485.1. Taxonomy (NCBI): domain Eukaryota; kingdom Metazoa; phylum Echinodermata; class Echinoidea; order Diadematoida; family Diadematidae; genus Diadema; species Diadema antillarum. Next base: position 598,322 of record NW_027271384.1, read on the forward strand.
CCCCCCTAGATACGCCACTGGGTGCAAAGTTCTCTGTAGGCTTGGTGTGATATGAATTTCGACCCTTGCGACACAAATTAAAATTCTCTCCTACCACATTGTCTCTCCTATGCACGAGTAATGTGAATTTTCATTTCTTCTATTATCTCTTTCTCTCTCTCTCTCTCTCTCTCTCTGAATTTGTATATGAATTGCATATATCTGAATATATATATATATATATATATATATATATATATATACATATATATATACATATATACATATTCATATACATGTATTACTCTCCCTGGCGAAGGGAAAAAGGGAAATCGCCATGACGGTTGATCAAGATTCTAATGCTTAAACTAAGTGCGGATAGCTGACAGAAAAGAATATGGCAATAATAACATATAGGTTTAATTCAATTTTCAAAAGGATGAGCTGACAAAGGAGACACCCCCGTGCACCCACAGATGCCAAATGATATCTACTTTCATATCACTGAAAGAAAAACGAACAACAACAACATTGAGAACAGGAAAATTTTAGACCTTGATGTATACAGTAAGTCGGTAAAGGATGTCGGCAGGGTATAGCGTGTGTAATGGGGTCACGGGTGATCGGAACAACATATGGCGAGAATATGGGTACAACCGCAGTTACTCATTTACGAAATTTTACTTCAATCGAGGGGTTTAAAGGGCAACTCCAATCCATGTTAAGATTGAATATTGAATCGGAGGAATAGAGTCATTCGCCGAAAGTCGCATTAATATGGGACAAACCCCACGAAAATTACAAAATATCAACTCTTTACATGTATTTTTGGAATGCTGAAATCTTACCACCAAGTGCATAGTAGGCCTATATGAGATCATGACGTCATCACCCAATGCCACTCCCATCGGTTTTACCTTGAATATCATAAATGCATTTTTCATACATAATTAAGCCCTATACACCCCTTCCCTCTGAAGTCAGAAGAGCAGCTTTTGTGAATCGGTACAATTCATTAAAAAAAAAAAAACAGAACGAAAATTTTCAATTTCTCTGTAAATTTTCCTTTAAAAAGTTCCCGAAAAATAATGACTATAAATGCACAAAGCAAGTGATAGGAAAATCCGTGAGGCGATAATATCTTCACTACCTCTTCTGTCTTGATTATGTACAGTGTATTATATTTATAGTTAATAAATCACTTTTTCGAGGAAATATACGGAATTTCACACTTTCTGAACTGATATTTGACCGTCATAATGCAACATTTCTGAACTGATAATAGCATTTGACAATCATGGTCGCTGCGAACAATATAGTATCCACAGAAATCCATAGTGTTTCTAACATTCCACAGGACAGGTGAGATACGGAAAACAAGAGTGATTCTAATCACATTTGAATACACGACTCTCTAAATGATTATACGATGCTGGGTTTCTCTCTCTTTCTCTTCTTTTTTGTTATATGGTTTAGTTGCTTTTCCTGCGATAGTTCCGGTGAACCAATAATGTGAGTCATACAAGATTTTTTTTCTCTGTTCCTGTTCGAAGGGTCTCCCGTTTTCTGCTGACTCGCGGAGTTCGAATCCCTGGTATAAGCCGTCAAAAGGCGACTGTGGGTTCTAAGGCGGGACGATGTTCACTGTATGACGTTCATGTCATTTCCTTTCGAACTATCATACTCGAAACGTATCTGACTCTGCTTCATTTCATACACAATCTGCATGCAATTCTACGGTAAAAACTTGGATCATAGAGCTGTACGTATATAGCTCCATGCTTGGTCACTCCATATTTCCCATTCTGTTCCCCCAACGATCAAAAAATGTTCTTGGTAACCCCTCACGTACATATATCTTCCCTTAACAAGATTTAATGGGATCAGACGGGATTCGCTCATGCAGTGATAAGATCGATTTTCTTAAATCACATATTGCTGTGAAAAGTTCACCCCTTCGAAGGACGAATGACATTATGGATTCTATATGCTCGCGATTGTCATCATAACATACGAAAGTGTTTTACCCACCATCATTTTTTTCCCCTGACCTAGGTGTGCAATATTTCTGGCAATCAATGCTGGACATTCAGTCATCTGAATCGAGGGAACTCAAAATCGGAAGGAATGAAAAGTTCTCGCACACCAGGTCCCACCACCCTGCTTATACATTGCTACCTGTCTACATTTGGGATCAAGTTCAACACGTGCCTTCGATAAATCACTAAGGTGGGTTCCATTCACCCTCTTATGGGTAGCTCCAAGGTATACTAGTAATCACACAGTAATCATGAAAGGTTAGGACTACCTATACGTTTTTGGCAAAAATAGAAGACATCATACCATTATTATGAAATGAAGCGGAGATGAGAGAGAGAGACAGCGGATGAAATACAAAACCAGGGAGAAATGCTATTGTTCGGCCTAATCGATAATACAAGATATGTACGTGCATATATTCACTACCTACTGATGTATCAGGGAGATCAGAAAGAGCGGAAATGGTGATTTCCGCCTACACCTTCTGTCAACATCTCGAAAACGAAAGATGATAAAGAAGGGGGCGGGAGAGAAAACGGTGCAGGTAAATGCTATGCGCTGGACTCGAGCAGCGGTGGTGACTAGGCGTACTCATTTCGCCAGCACAGCAGTTTGTCGAGTTCGCGTGCTTTGCATGCGTGGGGCAACCTCGATTGTCCTCTCACGCACCAGCCAGCCGACTGTCACGCTGATCTACTTGCCACTATTCAACTGTATTGCACTTTACGGTGTGACCCGAAGGTGACGGACTGATGACAACTCTCCGTCTGGGGACGAGGTTGACGTGTGAGATGTGAGAGCCCCCCCCCCCCACCCCAATACTTATAAATCGATACAAGGACATAGCAAGTAAATGAAATAACAAGTAAGTTTGAATGATTTGCTTCCTATATATGGATGATCACTCTTGATGGCGTGACTGCATCGACACACAGCCTTCAAACATTATAATGAAAACGAGAACGAAATTAAACAAATCAACACGATAGAAAATATCATTTCCTTGATTTCAAACAAGAGCAATCTGAGTTTAATGACTTACCGGTAAAAAATCATATAATTCAATCATTCAATAAACACTTAGGTCAACTAACAGGTGAGTGAAATTAGAATAATTTTACTTAAAATGAATTTCTTTTATTTTTGTCATGACTCCAGTCAGGATACAGGCGAAAATAATCAAGAGCATTAGGCCCTATGTTGTCAGGCATCCTGAAAGACGGAGAGAGTTGCGTCACTGATTTACAACACAGTTATTCTGGTTCTTGAAGTGAAGAATAACAAAACCATGTGAGCACTGTGGTAAAGTGGCCCTAGACCCTTGACATTCAGTCGGAGGTCCCGAGTCCGAATCCCGTCAAGTGCCTATACGTCCTTAGACAAGATATCTTACCCACTATGTCCGACTAGACCCAGGTGTAAAATGGGTATACCTGGCAATACTTAGCTTGGAGGGCACTCCGGAAGAAAAGCGCTTACACTGAAGGGGCTATTCTGGGTAAACAATACCTAATTATCATTGTCATTATTACTAATGATACATATCTGGTGAAAAATTTTCCGGTATTCCTCAAACATTCACTGGGTGTTTCATTTAAACACAAACACATATTTCGGCTATGGCTGGCTCCATATATACATTTGGGAAAATTTCCCTTTTAAAAGGCGCAATTGCTTTCTCACATTTTATAGCACGCAGTCGAATCAATTTTATAAGTTGAGAACAACTGTGTAAACATTTAGTAGCAAGCTATCCAGATAGCTTGTATCTTATGGCCGACTTGTAGTTTTTCATTGATACATGTAGTTCTGAATACGCCGAATCTACTAGACTATAGGCCAGGTCGTGATATAGAAGAATAGCGGAAGTATTGGTTACAGGAAGATTGCAGTTCACAACCTCGAAAGGAATTGTTGCCTGCTCAGTTCTTTTTGTCATTTAAAGGTCCTCAACAAGCAGACTCCGACAAAAATATTTTAGTACTATTAATTTGCTGTACGCTAAACGACATGTAGCGGGTGATTATGGGACAGACCACAACAGCTTATATATATATACATGCCGGTATGAAACCTCACCATATAATTTTATCTATGATAATCTCCAGGCGGGCCATTAGTCTGATATAATTGATATTCCACATACTAAAGTTGGCATAAGTAGATATGTCTATTCCGTTTGCAAGGACAACAGAATGCTCGCATAGGAAACATTTTTGGTGTCAATATTGTACTGTGTCTCCTCCGTATCCTTGATATTTAGGAAACCAAACAAAGTGTTCTTTTTCTTTTGGTTTTAATGTTATCGGTCTCTTAAACCTTTCGGTTACATGTTTAAAGGGGACGTCTGCTCGATCTCTGCGTTCATTTTCAATCCAGATTCGGGTTACGATAAAATTATTACAACAAGAAATAAGCGATGTTTAAACGACACTGTGATGGTTGGGTTGGGGGGAAGATCTACCTTTCCGGTTCAATAACATTCGTTACAATACTCCACATTCTTGGTCGGTATTTTTATTGCACGGATACTTTTATTGCGACCATCAATCCTATATGTCACGGGAAAACTCGGGGGAGGCGCGAGGGGAAATATTGTAACGCATGGCGGATCCCCCTTTATTTTTTCTTATGACAAAAGAAATTTATAAAAATGGAGGGGCGCGTGCGCTCCCCCCCCCCCCCCCCCCTTTACGGAATTCCTGGATCCGCACCTGGTAACGTGTTCTTCGATATACACTACAGATGAGTAAGTACATTATACAGTAGAAGGATGAATTGTAGGATGAATTCTAGCCCTATATCGTTAACTTTGTCCACTGTATCACCTGAGTATCATTCACCCGATAAGCTGCCTCAGCAGCTCGGTCGGACATCCTCTTACCCTTGTCTTCTGCTTCCTCCTCGCCAGTGACCCGGGCCCAGCCGCGATAACACACAGCACCACGAAAAACCAGCGGTAAACAATGCAGAGCTTCATAATGTCATGCAAGTGATCACGATGTCTCCACTGCAAAAGTTTCCGTCAAACAATACAACGCCTATTATCAAAGACAGCAAAGAGAGTATAGAGAGGAGGACGATGATTAATTTTCACGCCCACTTTCTAATCTTTACTGACAGAGCACTCTCTTTGTATTTCCGCCATCATCAGCCAGTGCAGCACAATGATTATAGACCTATTTCCAGACACATTGGTTGCTTTGCATCAAAGGTAATCAAAATTCTGCGGTTATTCCCTCTTTGTATTCACCATCAAACTCTGCGACGATATTCAGTGCAGACTGAAAATTGAATGTATCACAATTTTTTCGCAAAGTATCCACAAATCCGCATTAAGGAAAGTGCATCGCTGTCGACGTTATTATGTCGTCGTGATGCAAGTTTAATCAAGTCCGGAAACGTTTTCTGAGTGCACTTGCAAAACACTTTCTCAAAACTTTTCAGGACACGCGCATACTGATACACAAACAAAGATTATCTAAAATGAACCCGATAGATCCTCACAAATGCAATGCTGAGCAGGCACTCATCGTTGTCATCATCGTCATCACGTCTTATCGTCGAATTTGTGGTCGATCTCCAGCTTCTAAGGTAGTAACCACACTCATCAAAAGTTCCTTAGTCTACAACGACTGACGTATAGGCATCCGTGCAAAGAATCAAGTAAACAATTCAAAGACGCATGGTTCATAAGTCAATACCGGATACAGACTCACTCACACACATGTCTACACGTTGCTAAACGCGGCAGGACCAAGAGCAGACGGTGTGCGGTGGGTGAGTGAATGGTCCTCAGCTCTGCTCTGTCACGCGGGCAACAAAAACAGCTGTTGACTCAGAGCGTCACACAGGTGGCGAAGTTATGGTAGTCTCTCCCTCTCTCAAGGCAACCTCCCATGGACTTGACCTCAGTAACCCGAATCCTGTCTTATGGGGTTATATCAAAACAAACACCAGATCAAAAGTCTTTCCCTCCCTCTCTCGCTAGCTCTCTCTCTCTCTCCTTGCCTGCAGCTCCGTTGATCCATGGAGCAGCCAGTTCCGCAAAGCGCTAGTACAGGGAGAAGCGAGCGGCGGCGGGGTGTCTTGCTGGCCAGGGTTGACGAAGAAGTCAAGGAGGTATAGTCGTTGGATCTCATTGAGCGCGCGAAGTGTAGGCCTACCAAAACCTGTTGGGTTGTGGGGACGAGTTGCGTGCACCACCACTGCACCACCGGCATCCTCGAGCGACCTCCACGAGAAAGCCAGGAAGGCACTCCGACTCATTGCGCTATGACACTCAGTTCTGTATGCCACAATAAAAAGATAACAATAATACCAGAGAAGCAGGATAATACATCTGCATTTCTGCGCCGAGAATGCAAGCAGGGAGATGATTGATCCCTGATGAAAGCAACTATATCATCGCGCAAATATTTCCTCTTCATTATTCTAGTCATAGTTGCGTACTCTGACTTTGTTCCTGTTTATTGACCGAACTGTGTCTTTCCAAGGAGGTACTAGGCCCTACTTTCTTATTTCCACTTTGGGCTTTCCAAAAATTTGGAGGGGTGCACGTCACGGGTTCGACAGTCACGGATCATACAGCCCACGAGTCATACAGCCCATACGTCGACACAAGGCCCACGAGTTCTACACTAGGCAAGCAAGACGCACGATCGAGTTCACTGCTAAGTAAACAAGGCCCACGAGCCCGTTATGTAATGTCGAACTCGTGGGTCGTTTTTTACCTATAGTATCGGACTCGTGGGACTTCTTTGCTTATTGTCGAACTAATGGGCTCCATGACTCGTTGGTGGTATGACTCATGCGGGATCCTTATTCAATGTTGAACTCGTGGGCTGTATGACTCATGGGTGTCAGTCTCGTGGGATAGCCCTGTTTGAAGCTCCTCGACCTTTCCGCATGGCCGCAGTTTCTCGAATAAATTTGATAAACCTCGATTATAAAGATCAGAAACATGAATAATGATTTTCTATATAAATATGAGTTGAACACTACAGTGAACAAAGTAGGCCTAGATTTAAATCCGCTTCGCATGGGAACACACTCACAAATATTATTTAGTGGAAATAGACGAGAAATTACTTGAAAGTGATACAAAAAAAATCGCAATATGATTCTAAAAGTCCGTAAAACTTATGAAACGGATGTAATATTTCAAAAATAAAATGGGATTATATCGAGAGTGAGAACCGCTCTCAAATACTACATATTTAGTATCTTTTTGAATTATTTTCTTTTGTGAGGACCAATCTCGTTAGACTTATCGAACAATATAAGATCTTTGGTGTTTAACTTTTTGGAGGTAAAAACGAATTAAGGATTGTTGTAGGTCGATGAGTTTATGGCTTTGAAACGTTGATTACTATAGTAAGTATAGAAATTTATCTAGTATGTTTTGATAGATCCAAACACCATCCGAATTCCGTGAGAACCGGAAGGGGTAAGAAAACTGAGCCAATCTATCATATGCTGAAGGGAATGTGAATTGAAAACTAAAAAGTCCACTTCAAATTTAATTAGATTTCCAATATAAGAACTATAAAAAAATCAAAACAGTAAAAGTTTTGAAAAGATCGGACAGGGACGGGAAGGTTGTTATGGTTATAAGATGTTTCGCAATATACTACACTGTATCATCATTAGCAACCTTAATAATTTCAGACATGGTGGTTGTGTTTGATTATACTATTTTGGATTGTCAATTTGAATCAAACGACATTCAATTTTCCGAAAGAAATCAGCTTCAGATACGCTGTATGACCCACACAGAGTTCTCCCTAAGAGCGACCACCGTGATGTATGTATGACCTCAAAACGAATGACTGGATACTAAACAAATATGACGCAGTTATATATGACAACGATTTCTTCAAGATGAGCCTTTGTTCTCTTCCTGTCTGGCGTTCATTATTTCGCCAGGTTGGCAACACGAACTTCAAGCACTGGTCGACTTTGGACCTAGCCAAGCCTTGGCCTTTGTGTCTGACATAATAAGTGTTCATTCAAATTAAAAACTTCTATTATACACGCTAGACGTGTTCCGTGTTTTGTCCCTGCGGTTTTTGGTTTGGCGGCTCAAAATGATGTGTGGATTCGTTTCGTTCCATGTTGTGATCTCGTAATCATTGACATCGAGGTTAATTTCGTGAATAACACTTCGTTTTTTGGAGGTCAAGGCAATAATTTGACGTGATCGTGGGCCACAAGTTATAGAGCTATAGCGTTTGTCTCCACTTTCATTTGAAGAGAGGAGGACAAATCCACAGCTGAATACACTGTGAGGTAAGTTTATGACGAAGTCTGAAGTCTAATTTCAAGTTTGTCATCAATGCCACTATTGATTATGACGTACACTTACAATATTGCCTAATTTTCTTTTTCAGAAGGATTCCTTAATGCATGATGGACATAACGTCTGGTACATTATTCTATGAGGTATACCTCAATACCTCAAACGTTTTGACTGAAGAAGAAATACGTAGTGAGTTTATACACATTTCCTCGTTTTTAAGAATACGTTTTATATTCTTTATGAAATGTATATGTATGAAACAAGACGTATGAAATTATCATGCTGCGGTCAAGTATTGGAATCCTGCGGTAACGAAAAGGCATTGTGTATAGCAAGAACGTCACACGTCCTGTATTTCATTCAATTCATAATTATCACGTATAGGATTTTATTATACATCTTCATTCAAAAATTGCACCAGTGACTGGAGTTTTGGAGCATGACATAGAAACACAGATCATTTATAAAAAGATAGATACTAGACAGATGTAGAAAGATGGGACACCTATATGGCATGTATGGCATACTTCGCTTTGCGCGTTATTCTTGAAATAGATTGGACCCTGTGCATGTACTATCTGTATACGATCGGGTATGTATACTAGTAGCTACTGAACCTCTGTATTGGTAAATCATTTTTGTTATGATCATATAATATGATATGAAATGATGTGATATTATGGTGTAATATATATAATTGTGATAAATTATTATGATATACCATGTACAATATCATGTCATTAATACGATTCCGCATGTGATATAAACCAAATCAAACACTTTATCGCTCTCTCTATTATATATGGATATCATATGGAAACAAACAAAGGGAAAACTGACCAGGAACAAATTTTGTAATAGATGAAATAGTAAAGTTTTATAGATTTAAAAATGATACATTTAAAATATTATATATATATGTACATATATATATATATATATATATATATATATATATATATATATATATATATAACGTGAAGCGGGCTTGGCCTCGTACGTGGTGGTTACGTCACACACACACACTTACATATATATATATATATATATATATGTATATATATATATATATATCCCCTCTCTTTCTTTTTTAGTAACACAATGGACATCATTTTTTCCATCTCCGTCCTGCTCCTACTTGGAGGAGTAGCCATCATCGAGGCTGTCATCCCACCGGATCCACCAAGAGTCATCATTTTGGATGAGGATGACGTCACCGAACTTAGACATTATTACACAAAAGGTGCGAATGTTTCTCGTTCATCAGGGAGTGCATCAAAGCTCAATAGTATTTTATAAGCATATTATGTTATGATTGTCACCTGGCACGGTGTCCAATCACTTTCTGTGTCTGATTACATTTACAAATTTCATTGTCAATGCTTACTTTGTTCTCATCTTAAAACAATTGGTATACATGCACGATAAATGCGTTATATTCTTACTCTTCTATTTTTTTTTATTTCTTTAAATTACATGACAAATCATTCTCACTTTGCTCAGTTGTGCGTCAATTCATTTCATTCTAATTCCAGTAATTTGTTTTCCAATATCACACAGATTCTTTCCACACAGTAATTCAGAAGAAATATTGATGTCAAACAAGAAATTAATTATTATAAATAAATAATATTAATTACAGACACAACTGACGTTGAGCCCTACACCCCTTTTCTTTAGTCAGTATCATGTCCTTAAATGTATTGTCGGTGTGTCATTATAACTTCATTGTTTACGTCTTTCTTTAGTATGCACATAGGACTCAAACGGAATACTACAGTAGTATTAAGCAAAAATAAAAAAATCAGGTTTAATGGTCTGTAAGGCGTGTAGGCCTTATCGTGCACACACGATGACTGGAACGGGTGCTGTTCGTTATTCCGAAGGTTCGCTATTCCGAAGGTTCGTTATTCCGAAGGGTCGTTAATCCGAAACACACAAATTCCCTATACTTAGAGGTTCGTTAATCCGAACATTTGCGGCGTTATTCCGAAGGTTCATTATTCCGAAGATTCGTTAATCCTAAAATAACATTCGGAACAATGAACCTTCGGAATAACGAACCTTCGGAATAACGATCTGTAACCGATTGGAACATAGTAATTTGCGGTCATTAGTCGAATCTCTTTTCTTCCCATCTTGTCAAATTTGACACAGCTGTTGGCTGCATATGTAAGGTCAAGGATAGCTCTTGTCTGCAGGCAATTAATCACAAAATGAAAGCGAAGATTTTCCCATAACGCATGCCTCATCAATCACGACAAATCCTGCAAACTTCCGTCTCCTATTTATACTGATTTCATTGTTTCTAGCATTTGTCCACTAAGACCACGAAAAAGAGTGCAGCATCGACAGAAGATAATAGAGAATGGGAAATACTGTCAACAAACAATAATGGCCCGATAAATCTCTCCGGTAATCATAATTATATTTTGTATGTAATCATATGATTCCAGCCATCCGAAGGGGGAGCAGAACGAATAACTGTAGTTGAAATGTTCTAAGATATGTGTGGCAATGTTAAAGTTAAAGTCGAGTCACGAGAATTCTACAGTTATCCGACTTCTCTCCCTCTACAGCTGTTCCAGTAATGGCATCTCCAACCATAAGAAAAAAAAATGGGAGGGGGTAGCAAACAGATTGCTTTTCGTTTGTTTTAAGACAGTAGTAGAACAATGAGAAATAGGGCTTCGTTGTGATCAAATAGATTCGCTCATAATTATAGGGTTAAGGTCAACGTTGCGTGGAATGAGCGATTCTCGGCATGACATCCAAAAAGAAGTGTACTTTTTGCCTTTTCTTTAGTCCCTAGTCTGTTTGTCATTATAAATTCAGCGTTTCCATCTGCCTGTCTGAGAGGGATGACAGTTCATATCACAGACCACGATAACCATGACAATGTGTATGCATGCCTCAGTGTCCAAGTTTATTCAATCTTTAGTAATTCATTGTTTTTTTAACAGTTTAAATGAATTTTCAATTTTTCAATTTCAATTTATTTTCGTATTTCTCGATGGAAAATACATGGTATATAACAAAATATAATACAGAATGTCCAGCTTGGATATATACATGAAGAAATAGGAATACAAAAGTAATACATAACGGTCGATGTGTCATTTTCAATCAAAATAAAGGATGCGAAGAGAAATACGATGGAACCTACTAAAAAGCAAAGCTTGTTGAGTGTAGGTCCCAACAAAAGCCTAGTGAGGGGAACAGGATGAGGAGCACGGGTACAATTAAGACCAAAGTAAGGATAAACAAAAGAGAATGACTCTTACTCGGGGCTCAGAAGATTCTTCTCACATGCATTTATGAGAACAAGTAACCACATGCTGCACACTATAGCAGTTGCTCTAATAGCAATTTAGACATGGGAGTGATAATGACGTGAATACTTAAGTACTATTAGGGTTTAAACATTCCGGCTTCCATAGACACGGGGAAAGATTTGAAAAATGGAGAACATGAATCAATTGCAATTCCTATATGTGATATACCAGCCAGCTGCAATGATGCATAAAAGAAAGGAAAGAAAGAAAGGAGGGGAAAACTATGCGACACGACCAAGGTCTTACTATAGAAGTGGAAGGAAAAACACCGATGGGAAGGAATTTGAGAGAGCATGCAACTAAAATGTATATGCATGAGTCTGTTCACATGGCAACAACCGAGTATAGTATAACAGAGCAGCCATCAGCATAATAAAAAGGAATCTTAGTGCACTTGTGTGTTGTAGCTATTCAATTCATGCTGTCTGAGTTTACGCTTAAAGGATGATAATGACAGACAGCTTTTAACCTCTGTTGGGAGATCATTCCAATATTTAGGACCTGTATATATAATTGTGTTTTTAGCGAAAACTGTTCGAGTTCGTGGAAGGTGATAAGCGTCACTCTGGCGAGTTGGATAGTGGTGGACAGAATTGTTTCTTATGAACATCTGTAAAAAGACACCAGGAAGATCTTTTGAGGAAAATTTATACATAAAAATACCTAAATTATAACCAAACAAATCTATCAGTTTTAAAATCTTATTTTTCTGAAATAAGGCGTTAGTGTGAGATAAATACCCAGCATGGTTAATAATTCTGATCGCTCGCTTTTGAAGAAGAAAAAGTGAATCCAGTAAGTATTTAGATGCGTTACCCCACGCAAGAATTCCATAATTAAGATATGGGGAAATCATGGTTGAATATACAATCTGCAAGATATGGTTGGGCAAAAAATGTTTCAGTTTGTTTAGGATTCCTGTATTTCGTGACAAAATTTTGCTTAAAAAATTAAAGTGAGTTTTCCAGGAAAGGTCACTATCGATGTAAAGTCCTAAAAACTTTGTACTATCTACTCGGGTTAGGTTAATATCATTAATCTTAACATCATCAGGAATAACTTGCAAGGAATTGCTAAATAACATATAATGTGTTTTATCAACATTTAATGATAACTTGTTAGCGTAAATCCAGGACTGAACAGATTTCAATTCATTATTCATTATACTTACAGGGTATTGGGATTGCGGTGAGACAGAAATAGATTTGTATCATCGGCGAAACAAATAAAAGAAAGAATCTGTGACGAATTTTGGAGATCGTTGATGTACAGGATGAATAAAAGTGGGCCAAGAAGAGAACCCTGGGGGACACCGCAAGAAGTTGACGTCATACCTGACTCATAGCCATTTATGTAAACAAATTGTTTTCTGTTTGTGAGATAGTCTTTAAACCACTCTAAAGCCCTCCCACGGATACCGTAATGGCTTAACTTATAATGCAAAATTTGATGGTCAATGGTATCAAAAGCCTTCGAAAAATCGAGAAAAACACCGATGGTGTGGGAAGCATCATCTAAAGCATGAGCTACTTTATCAATGAAGGCTAATAATGCGTGAGTTGTGCTATGTTGTTTTCTGAATCCAAATTGGAAATTAGAAAGAATATTGCAATTAACAAGAAATCTAAGAGTTCGTTTATAAACAAGCCTTTCAAGAATTTTTGAGACTGAGGTTAAGAGAGATATCGGGCGGTAATTACTCACAAATTCTTTTGGACTCTTTTTGTATATGGGAACAACTCGAGCGATTTTCATATTATCTGGGACTTTGCCACTAGATAAAGATTGATTGAAAATATAAGTGAGTGGAGACATTATTTCATTTATTATATTCTTCAGAAGAAAAGTCGAAATACCATCATTACCTATACTTTTCTTAATATTTAGGTTATCAACAATTTCTTTGATTTCTTCTTCAACAATAGGAATGAAAAAAAATGAAGATAAGAGGGGAGTCAAAACATGAATGAAATATAGAATAACATTTTTTTTTTCTAAACAACTCGGAAGCATCGCCTATCAAATCTTTCAAGCTGTGTATGTATAGTCATAACTGTGCTTTGGAGTAGATGCATGCCATATCCATCTCTTTCATTATTTTTCTAATATATTTATTTCCTTTTTAGCAGTGATAAATTACATGGAATGGCAGGGCGTTGGAAATCATAAACATTATTATAATATCATGGTCATCATTGCTTCAATTTCGTTGTTATAGATTAATGTGATTATCATCATTGTTTTTCTTAACCATTACATGATAATGTTAATATCATATTTTTATGTATGTAGAATACGTATATTGTTTTTTTTTATTGTTGCGTGATATGTTTTATTTACTTAAAATATTTGCTGAAAATAAAAAAGAATGAATGAAATGAAATTATCATGACTATGAGTATAGTTATCATCATCACCATTATCAACATCAACATTGTCAATGTCATTGGCAGATCTTCATATTCGTCGTCGACGTGATACGACTAGCAAAGCATTGGCCTACTCGATCTGCGACAGTGTTTCGATGATCACGGACGAAATTCGTCAAGAGCACGGCTTGAACCCCTTCTATTCAAAGTACACACATGCATATGGAATCCCTATCGTGTCCTCGGACCAAGTGGCCGACGCCGCACTCAAGAGGGCGTGCTACGTCACTTGGTTTCTCATGGCCGATCGAGAAGACATCCGAAACGCGCTTTATCAGGGAGGGGCGCGAGTCTCAGTTCTCGGCATCAGCGAATTGACCAATGAAATCCCGGAGTTCAGTTACCTTGACGACAGCTGGAACCAGAGAGCGCGCGGATTGGGAGGATCGCTGGCCAATCCCGTGACATTAGCGGGTAAAAACTGTGTTGCAATGAGAACATGATTCACCCCATCTTCAGGCTGATCCCGATAAGAACAACGAAGTGACAACAAAAGATTGTTCACTGTTTCTTTACAATTAGATAAAGTGTAAGAACATTGACATTTTGAAATTCAGCACAATTTCGCAAAAAAAAAGAAGAAGAAGAGAGGCACAAACAAATTACAAAGAAGCTAGGATATTGCCGCGAATGCCGCCTCGGAACTCCCCGCCCGCACACACTCGCTTATTCACTCTGTACATGAACATCTCTTTCTTTATCATTAATGAACACAGTGGCGTATCTAGGATAAAAAGCGCCCGGGGCAAGCGCGAAAATTGCGCCCCTAATTTCTGAAAAAGCGTTCAACCCAAACCCCATCCCGGTAGGGTCTCTAAAAAAGTCCACATGATATGCTTTTTCAAGCACTTAAAAGGAGTCTTTTGAGGGTGATTTAAGTGTAATAAATTTTGATGAATTTTGGCGAGCGAGCGCAGCGAGCGAGCCGAAAATTTTTGTATTTCAGCTTACAAAAAATGGAATTCTTGTCATTTTTGGGTTATTAAATCTTACAATTCTAATCAAGATATAGTGACGCCCTTATAGATAACGGTTTATACCAACAAACTGAGGACTTAAAAAAATACTCTAAATTAGTACGCGCGAGTGAGCCGAAATATGTATATTTCCGCGTCATCATCATGTTTTGTTCTTAACTTTTTTGGATAAATTTTGGTGAGCGAGCGCAGCGAGCGAGCCGAAAATTTATTGTATTTCACCTTTTAATACAAAACATGGAATTCTTGTCATTTCTTCAAATCAAGATATAGTGACGGCCTTATTGATAACGATTCAACAAACTGGGGACTTGAAAAAATACTCTAAATTAGTACGAGCGAGTGAGCCGAAATTTATATATTTCCGCGTCATCATTACGTTTTGTTCTTATCTTGTTTGATTTGGTGTTTTTTTTTTTGCGCCCCCCCCCCCTTCAGAACGAAAAAAATTGCAGTCGCTGCTCCGTTTAACATTTTGACTGCTAAATATAAAATGACATGTGTGAACACAATCACGACATTGTCATTTTTTCTGTGTCATCATCACGTTTAGTTCTGATCTTCTTTTTTGATATAAATTTTGGCGAGCGAGCGCAGCGAGCGAACCAAAAATTTTTGTATTTCAGCTTACAAAACATGGAATTCTTGTGTGAACACAATAAACATTGTCATTTTGTCCCTCCCCCCCCCCCGGTCCGGGCGAGGTTTTTCTTCTTCTTCTTCTTCTTCTTCTTCTTCTTCTTCTTCTTTTTCTTTCTTTTTCTTCTGTTTTTTTCCTTCTTTTTTTTCCGTTTTTTCGTTTTTGGCGCCCCGGGGAGTGGCGCCCGGGGCACATGCCCCCCTTGCCCCCCCCTAGATACGCCACTGAATGAACAGATATGTGAATTTGACTGAACTTATCCATGAAATTGCAAGTGGAGTTGCTAAGTAATGTTAATTGTTGGAATTCATGGGTCAATCTTGTTCATACAGCTCTATGTTTCTTTGGCACTGCAAGCACGTTGTCATATCACAGTCAAGATTAAGTAGGCCCCTAGTTAGTTATTGGTCTGTTCAAATAATCTAGTTCCTAGTAAAGAAAATAATGTGTGTTTGCATGTTTGACCATAATATACCACTATAGTTCTGACTCCTTAACAAGATTGTACACCATTTTTGTCAAACGCATTTTCAGATTTTTGTGATTTTTTTTTCAGTGTAAACGAAGAGTTTGACTCAAAACGAATAAACTTTAATAAACGAATATATATTTTTAGGTAGAAATGTGCGCTTTATAAGAGTCTCACTATTATTGTTATTATTATCATTATTATTATTATTATTATTATTATTATCATTATTATTATTATTATTATTATTATCATTATTATTATTATTATTATTATTATTATTATTATTATCATTATTAACTCCATTTGCGTTAGATTGAGATATTTGCGATTAAACCTGCAAAAAGTAATCAGAGAAAATAATGACAAACAATTTTAAGAATATTTCTCATAATGTCAGAAGTGAAGTATCACTGGAGAAAGGTTTTATTCAACTGTATAACTGATGATGGGCTAACCTTAAAGGCCCGAATTCACGAAGGTGGTACAAATGAAACCATGGTTTAAACCATGGACAAAAACCATGGAGCGCCAAGTGTCGCATGGAATATTTCATTACGAAATCAGTAATTTCGTCGATGAAACGATTATTTTGTGACGAAATGATAAAATTGTGTAACTAAATGAAGATTTCGTCCACGATATGATAATTTCGTTAACAAAAACGGTCATTTTGTCGACGAAATGACCAATTTCGTAACGAAATATTCCGTGCGACACTTGGCGCTCCATGGTTTTTGTCCATGGTTTAAACCATGGTTTCATTTGTACAACCTTTGTGAATTCGGGCCAAATCGTTTAAATGGTGTTTTACCCGTTTTGTGATGAAACTCTTCAAATTATGTTCCAGGGGCAACTAATTACACTAAATGACTAAAACAGTCTATCCAGTAAGAGTTTAAAGGGATGGTATTGATTGAGGTGAGGATTTAACTTTAAAATTTTGCAAGATACTTAGAAAACACTTTATAAAAATCAAAGAGAATACAATTTTAAGAGGAATTCAAAGTTTATTTGACGAAAATCTGTTTTGATATGCCTGAGATATTAAAAAAAACAAAGCAAGACAAAGTAGTCCTTATAAAAGGTGTGACCTAACTTTAATTAAAACCTCTTTGTTTCTGGACATCTCAGTCATTTCAAAACAGATTTTCGTCGAATAAACTCTACATTCCTCTCAGAGTTTTCGTATGCTCTTTAATATTTTATATACTAAGTAAGAAGTTTCTAGGAGTTAAACCTGAATTCCCACCTGAACCAAAACTATATACCATTCCGTTAAGCTTTATATCAGAGCAGAGTGAGATGTCTGCGTGGTAATATTCTCATAAGCCATCTTTAAATATCTTCTTTCGTTGCCAGCCGAGGAAAACCTGCGATGTCTCAACAACATCGACCGATGGCGCGAGGAGGACATCATGGTGCACGAGATCGTCCACACTATTCACCTCGTCGGCCTCGACACGCTGGACAGCTCATTCTCGGAGATGCTCAAGCAGACTTATTCGACATCGACAGGGGAAAAAGGTAAGATTTCATCAATATCCATCTGTCTTTTATTTCATTTCGTTTTATTTCATTTCATTCCATTCTATTTCACGCCGTTACCTTCATTACATATATAACGTTTCATAATTCATTTCGGTTCATTTTCAAAACATGAACGAAACGTTCTCTTCGAGAAAAACAATCCACAAACATAACATGTGAAATCGGTATTTTGTGGCAACTTTATCAGGGTGTTCTTATTCTATCATTATCTTTTCGGAAAGTTGACCATCACCGGCTTATATCGTTCTTTTCTTAGGAATGAAAAGAAATTACAAAATATCTATTTTCCTGTAAAGCAAGCGGGCCAGGACTACTGTAGACAGCCAAGGGGCCTAGACTCGGCTGTATTATTATAGTCAGGAAAAATGGTTATGACTGCTTAAAGGGTGTGTACAGTTCTGGTCGAGGAGAAGATTTAGCTTTTAACGTTTTGTGAGATATTCAGAAACCACTCTATGAGATGTCAAAGAGCATGCGGTTCTAAGGGGTATCAAAAGTTTATTCGATGAAAATCGCTTTTGAAATGGCTGAGATATCCAAAAACAAGGTGAAACAAAGAGATACTAATAAAGTTGGGGCATGTCGCCTTTTATTATGAACACTTTTTGGGAGATCTCAGCCATTTGAAAACCAATTTTCATCAAATAAACGTTGAATCCTTCTTAAAATTACATGCTCTTTCATATTTCATTAGAGGCTTTTCATTATCTCACTTAGGAATGTTCACAACATGAATCCCTACCTCAACCAGTACTGTACACAGTCCCTTTAAAATATGCATCTGATTTGTCTTATCTAATGGCTGTTGCTTCATCTGTCTCCCGTTTGTTTGTTGTTGTTATTTTGTAGATCTTTGGGCTAATACGTATGCACGAACCAACTATCGAGAATACTTGGCCGAAGGGGCTCAGTCCTTCTTCAACGTCAACACACACCGAGAGTTTCGCGACAATGTCCACAACAACATCAGCACGCGAGCAGCGCTCAGGGACTATGATGCCGCCCTCTACGACATCTTGCTAGGCATCTTTCCGTGTGCGAACATTCTGGTGGACCGATGCAGTGACCAAGGTGAGGTGTATTCCCCAACCATGGGAACCGCTAAAGGTAGATGACACGGGGTATGTTCGTTATTATGAAGGATCGTTAGTGAGCATAAAATAAGGTTTGTTATTACGAAACACAGAAAGTCCTTGTACCTACACGTTCATTAGTTCGAAAATGAAGAAGGGTTCGCAAAGCCAAACATCGATCTGTGGTGTCATTCCGAAGGTTCATTACTCCAAAAATTAAATAATGTTCGTTTCTTCGAGGTCTGTTGATCCAATAATAAAATTAAGTTGCGTACAAACAACCGTTCGGAATTACGAACATTATTTCGTTTTCAGAATAACGAAAGTTCAAAATAACGAATCTTGCATCATTTTCGGATCAACGAACCATCGGAGTAATGAATTCTAATTGATAACATTGCCTATTATGGTAATGATAATTATACTGGCAGTCAAAAAATGACTTTACACCAATTGATTCTTTGTGCGTCTTTTTTCCCTGTTAAGGATCACAACCAAGTAGCAAAGACAGTATTCGTATAACACTCAAAGTTTTACTGCTTGAAAGTTTTTGAGGAAGAGTTGATGAAGCTGTATCAAGAAACTAAATCGAATATTAATCCCTCTTTGTGTCACTGTGCAAGAATGTTTTCGCAGTCGTAATGCCATACATCAGGGCCGTACACGCAGCAAGAATGCAGGGTACTATTGTTCGGCATAATCATAGGTATCTCAACAGTTGCAGTCCACTCGCATCATGTCTTGAAATATTCAGGCGTGTTTTTTTTTTAATCCTTAAAAAAGATATTCCACATCTTTAGAAATGAACAAGAATAATGTGGCAAAATGTCATCTTCCCAAAAATTAAAATGTACCAAACTTCCAGTATTAATTTACAAACTTAAGTTCACAATGAGCAGGAGGGAAATGTTTTGCCCCCTGTATGTCGACGGCCGTGGCACCTCTAGAGTTCACAGGAGCGCCCTGCGCAAGGGCTTCGATTTATCTGGCTCTCTGAGCTCTTGAGAATTCATATTTTTCCATATCGACTGCCTGTATTATTATCAGTTTGCTTGTATACTTTGCACTCTGTGCTCTTTGTTGTTGTTGTTTGTTTAATGATGATGGATATAAAGACAGAATTGAATATCGACTGTACCGACAAACTAACAGAGCACCAGGGCCGTCGACAAAAGGCTATATCGTTTTATGTTCGGTATTGCGATTGTGCATCACTATCTAGATTTCTAGACGAGACGGAATTCTGCCCACATAATTTCAAAATCAATGGCACATTCTAATGAGTAATCACTTTTGCTGCTCTTCAAGTGCTATTATAACCATGCGATATCCACGCCACAGGACTGATCAACTCAACTTCACTGCGATCGGATTGCGATGCCTCTTCGACCACTCCTGTCCTTGCGTCAACACCGGCACCAATGTCGTCAACGTCATCGACGACCTCTTCGGCGACCACGAAGTCACACACCACTGAAACGTCGACAACAGTAGCGATGACGTCGGAGCATATAACAACACCAACGACGATGTCATCTACTCAGCAGACGACCTCTTCGGCGACCACGAAGTCACACACCACTGAAACGTCGATGTCATCTACTCAGCAGACGACCTCGTACACGACAGTACTCTCTGCAGCAACAACTACGACGCCTGCAACAGTTGCGACGATAGCACATGAAGAAGTCACGACTCTACTCTCATCGCCGGCGCCGAACACGCAAGAAAGTTCGACGTCGATGTTTGTCGAAACTATGAGCTCCAACCTCGCCTCCCTGTCAATAACCACGACATCTGATGAAGGCAGTGGCGTTTCGATGTCGACGCGTGTAACAAGCAATGGTCCCACTACCGACATCATTACAGGTCTAAACTTTTCCTTACATTATGGCGACTTAAAACTTAGTCGCATTTTGTTTATTATTTCCAAATCTCGCAACGAATTCGTTCACAACTATAAAGGGATAATACTTTTGTTTTCATCAATCGCCTGAGCGTCGTTCGCCCTCAATTGCCCTTCGAGTTTCATTCAATTTGCTTTCTTTCTCAACTAATTAACTTTATCAAAAACACCTTTAAAGTAATTAACATCTTTAGAAAAAAGTACTGACATACAGAGACGAAATTCATGGCCCATAAAAAAAAAAGGAATTATAACCAGGCAGGAAACTATCGCTTTATTAGAATTGTAAGTTTCGCCACATTATTTTGATATCCACAATTATTTCACAGTGTTCATTTTTCCTCATATCATTTAATGTACTTGCAGAGTGCGCTGATACTCTGAGGGACGCGTGTCCGGAGTTTGTCGCACCAGACGAGTGCACAATTAACCCGGTCAAGCGAAGTTTATGCCTCAAGACGTGTCGTGCCTGTGCAGGTGAAACATGCCTCCATTATTTATTCCCCCCTCCGGACCTGCCTCACCTCCTCTGTGCTGCACCTTTGACAATCATGCCATGAATTCGCTATCAACAGACCAGTTTACTATCAACACGTTTACATTAATCCATGTAGGCCTATAGGCCTGTCTGTGTCAAAAAAAAAAAAAAGATTGCTCATAATTACCACCGGAAACCTAGCTCAAGGTTTGCCCAGCACAGCTTCAGATACCGATTGATTAAACACACAATATGACTTAGTCCTCACTGGAAAATAAAAATAAAAAGAAGGAAAAAAAAAAACCCCAACCACCCAGTGGTATTGAATGGGTTAGTAAACTGATACATATCATTCATTCAGTCAGTCAGTCATTCATTCATTTTCATTCTTCTTTTTTTTCCCCATAAAACATAACACAAAATAAATCAAGAATTATATCACACGCATATGCATTCAACTTTGCAAAGGATAAATGGTACAGATAAACAAGCATGTATACTGGCAAAATACAAAGTTATGTTTCAGTTGAGGAAAAAAAATATGAATTGAGAAGTCCACTAAAAAGCAAGCTTGTATATTGTGAACCACCCAAACTCAGTTCATATCCATGGACTGACCTCATCATCAGTTGCCAATAACTTATGATTAACGCAAATATATTGTTTAAATCTCTTTACGACCATTTTTGGTGTTTTCTATTCTTTTCTTTTTTAATAATCAGGTTGCCAAGACTACCACAGATTGTGCCCTGATCTCAGCGAGCGAGGATTCTGTGCCAGGAAACCAGTCTACATGAGGTTAAACTGCGCCAAAAGTTGTCGAATGTGCTGATTTGATTTTCCCTATGGATAGCGCCATGAATGTGTCCATTCTTTCCATTCTTTTTGTGCTTATGAGAGCGGCATGACTTGTAATTACATTAAACCTTATCAATTAAATTCAATACGTGCAGTACGAAAAACAAAATAATTATCAAGGATGTGAAGCAATATACTGTCGCAATGCTGTAAGGATGAGATGGGCCTTTCTCAGGGTCTTGGGAATTTACTTCAGAAATGATTATCTTCTCATCATTAAAATGTCATCTACGAGTTCGTTGAATATCTGATAGTAGAGGGAGGTTACATATAACTTGTTAATCAATTGCACCTTATCTGCAATAAATTAGAAAGATAAATTTATAAGAATAAAGAAAAAACAAGAGAGAAACAGGAGCTTTTGTCTTTGAATTTATTGACAATTTTAGAATCTGTCATCAATTTAGCAATCAAGAAGTTTTTCGAGACGTTCGACAGAAGCGCTTTGTGTTGTATTGCCAAAAAAAAAAAAATCGTCTGTTTATTTGTTTCTTGATAAAAGGAAACCGCCTGAGCCAGTCAGCAACCACAGCAATTCAAGCTATCAATAAATAGAAAGAAATGTGATAGGAATCTCAAAAGATGGCATTACTATCAACATGGCAAAGATATTATTCCGTGAATTATTTGTCATGCAGTCGAAAAAGAGAACCTTTTTTTTTTTTTTTTTGCATTTGGGTGGGGAATACGTTGGAGATAGAAAAAAATACAATCCTTGGTTTAACGAGTGGGAAACAACTTCAGTCTTTGTCTCGGCGCGAATTGGTGATCTCTCGATCAACCACTAATCGATCAAAATATGCTCCATTTATGTGGAAAATCGATTTTCCATTGTTCAAGCAAGAAGGTTCAAGAGAATGGAGTCACGACCGTCTTATTTCGTATGCTAGATGTTCGATGCCGCCACTCAAAAATATTTGAAGCATGTACCAAACTGGATCTGCCACGCAGATAGGAAGACAATTGACTCTTGTCTCATTGCATAATTACCATCCACTTCCTAAGGAAGATATGTCTTTGTGATGGTAATTACTTTTTGCTATCCCTTCTTATAAAATGTATTTGATACAGACACGGGGATGCGCGAATAGAAATTGCTAAAAAAACGATGAAATAAAAATGAAAATTACTCGATTGGGCATGCTCGGGCACTAATCTGATATGCGTGTATATCTATCAATGAAGAATTATACTTGAAGATTATTCCACATCAGTTTTATTTGTGGGAATTAAGTGCAAAGGTGTTAAAACATGGGCGTAAATCCCGGGGGGGATGGGGGGGATATATCCCCCCCTGAAAAGGAGGAGGGGGGGATGGCCTGTACAATCATCCCCCCCTGAATTTTGAGGGGAAAAAATGGAGGAAGCAGAAATGTGACTGTAGCAATTTTGGCATATTGCATGACGTTTGTACGCCGGCCTTCAGACAGGTAACAGAGCTGAACAGTATTCTATCTTGTAGGAAAATGTATACAAATTGAACATAATTTTCTCAAGCGCTCGCTCGCTTCGCTCGCTCGCGAAGAAAGTAACATTGACATACACTGTAAGGTATGGCTCAGACGTTGACAACGTCAATATAGGCCTACATGTAGGCCTAAACATGCGCGAGTAACTGGGACCATCTGCAAAATATGTACGAAAACAAACAAACAAACAAACAATAACAAAAACTATATCGCCATAATAATTGAACCCCCTCCATTTCCTGAATCATTCCTGAGAAACGACAGTGACTAATGACTCAGTCAGGATACATCTATGGGCATACCCAGGGAAGATCAGGGGCGTCGAATCTATTGGGGGGGGGGGGGGGGGCAAGGGGCAATTGCCCCGCCCCTGCGGAAGTGTTTGGGCAGACAAATAATCCCCCAAGCAATTCCCGAGATGAGGACAAATCTCGAACTTTCTTAATGGAAAATTGTCGAAAAATCGCCAGAACTCTGCACCAGATCGTTGTATTGCAATCATAAACATGCAAAAGCTCCGCTATACAGGATCCCTTTCGATAAACTTTGTACAATATTTTGACATTGACGTATATTTCCCTAATTTATCAAAGAGTGTGCAGCAGATCTTTCACTTAACAAAAGCATCCTCATATGCAGAGGCGTCGATGGGGGGGGGGGGGGGGATGGTTCCCCGATAAAGTGGGACGGACAAAAGCGAAAAATATATCTACAAACGGCAGTTTTTGGAGTGTAAAATGTCAAAATTTCCAAGCTCGCTCGCTCCGCTCGCTCGCATTTAACGGCTATGCCATTCTCCTGATGTTGCTGATAGTGACTGACAGCAGTTGCGCCCAGTGCGCCCCCCTTAATTTCCAAAGCGAAAAATTTATCTACAAACGGCAGTTTTGGGACTGTAAAATGTCAAAATTTTCAAGCTCGCTCGCTTCGCTCGCTCGCATTTAATCATTATTCCATTCTCCTGAGGTTGCTGCCAGTAATTGCCAGCAGTTTTCGCCCGATGCGCCCCCTTAATTTCCAAAGCGAAAAATATAGCTACAAACGGCAGTTTGGGGATTGTAAAATGTCAAAATTTTCCAGCTCGCTCGCTTTGCTCGCTCACATTTAATCATTATTCCATTCTCCTGATGTTGCTGCCAGTAATTGCCAGCAGTTTTCGCCCGGTGCGCCCCCTTAGTTTCCAAAGCGAAAAATATAGCTTCAATCGGCAGTTTGGGGACTGTAGAATGTCAACATTTTCAAGCTCGCTCGCTTCGCTCGCTCGCATTTAATCTGGAGCCGCATTTACACTTACTAACATCGCGATTTTTAAAATCGCGATATTTTGGTCCACCGTTTACACTTGCGCAAAAGCATGCGAAGTTTGAGCTTCACACGAAACATCGCGATTTTTTGGTCGGTAGTGCGCATGCGTAATTTACCTCTTTTCAACACGGCAGCTGAGTGGAAGCGCGCGCTATTCTGTTCGTTTTCACTGCAGTGCAGTATACAGTATACACGTATTTTGATCACAGCCAGCTGGTTGGAATGTTGAGCAGGGCTTTTTATCAGTACAATGCACACATAAATTTGTGCTTCTCGCGACTGTTTACTTACGGTAAAACTATAGAGCTTGCTATATTAGATCACATACGTAGTAGGTGTGTAAAACTTCATCTACAGCAGCATTCAGGAGGATCATGAAATTTTGCCGATATGACGAAAGTGAGAAGTAGGACTTGGAAGTTAGGACTGGTATTTTATCAGGCGACAGCAAGCACTCACACTTGTTACGTACTCCTGTATTCCACAAACAATGTATATCGAGAGCAGTACGGGCACTCCCACAATCTGAATCAACGCATTTTCTGGGAGAACATAATTTTGTTAACTCGTCATGGGGTGATGATACGTGGTTGGAGAACTTCAAGTTTGCTATGTAGTAGTTTTCACGTACTAGTTTCATCAGGGAGAGGGAGGTGAGAGACCACGAGCCGATCGAGGATCGGCCGTTTAGACCTGTACACAGCTGTCTATACCGTGTGTGTAGTACTCTGGCCAGTGACCGACGTACTCTCTACACGTTCCAAAGAGGGGAGCGCGCGTAAACTCCCGGTGCAATCCGATACCGAAAGTCACGTGATGAAAAATCGCGATATTTCTGCGGCTTGGGTTTACACTCGCTAACTTCGCCTCAAACTTCGCGAAGTTTCAAAAAATCGCACTCCGGCTGGCGATTTTTCTGGCGATGTTTCGAGGGCGTTTGGGTGTAGTTGCTTAGCAACTTACACCCAAATGTCGCGATTTTAGAAAAATCGCGATTTTTCCAAGCAAGTGTAAATGGGCCTATTATTCCATTCTCCTGATGTTGCTGCCAGTGTAATTGCCATCAGTTTTCGCCCGGTGCGCCCCCCTTAATTTCCAAAGCGAAAAATATAGCTACAAACGGCAGTTTGGGGACTGTAAAATGTCAAAATTTTCCAGCTCGCTCGCTTCGCTCGCTCGCATTTAATCATTCTTCCATTCTCCTGATGTTGCTGCCAGTAATTGCCAGCAGTTTTCGCCCGGTGCGCCCCCCTTAGTTTCCAAAGCGAAAAATATAGCTTCAATCGGCAGCTTTGGGACTGTAGAATGTCAACATTTTCAAGCTCGCTCGCTTCGCTCGCTCGCATTTAATCATTATTCCATTCTCCTGATGTTGCTGCCAGTAATTGCCAGCAGTTTTCGCCCGGTGCGCCCCCCTTAATTTCCAAAGCGAAAAATATAGCTACAAACGGCAGTTTTGGGACTGTAAAATGTCAAAATTTTCCAGCTCGCTCGCATTTAATCATTATTCCATTCTCCTGATGTTGCTGCCAGTAATTGCCAGCAGTTTTCGCCCGGTGCGCCCCCTTAGTTTCCAAAGCGAAAAATATAGCTTCAATCGGCAGTTTTGGGACTGTAGAATGTCAACATTTTCAAGCTCGCTCGCTTCGCTCGCTCGCATTTAATCATTATTCCATTCTTCTGATGTTGCTGCCAGTAATTGCCAGCAGTTTTCGCCCGGTGCGCCCCCCTTAATTTCCAAAGCGAAAAATATAGCTACGAACGGCAGTTTTGGAACTGTAAAATATCAAAATTTTCAAGCTCGCTCGCTTTGCTCGCTCGCATTTAATCGCTATGCCATTCTCCTGATGTTGCTGCCAGTAATTGCCAGCAGTTTTCGCCCGGTGCGCCCCCGCCCCCTTAATTTCCAAAGCGAAGAATATTGTTACAAACGGCAGTTTTTGGACTGTAAAATGTCAAAATTTTCAATGCAAAAAGATTTCACCGTGGGAGGGGGAAATCCCCCTACCATCTCTCTAGAAAAAAAAAATCGATTGAAAATTTTCACTCTTGAAGGAGTGAAAACAAAAAATAGTGAATTTAGAGTGAAATTGGAGTGAATTTCGAGTGAAAATGTTCATTTTCACTCGTTTTAGAGTGACGTCAGGGATCACTCCGAAATTTTCGAGTGATCCCTGACGTCACTCCAAAATTTTCACTCGATTTTTTTAGAGAGTACCCTCCCCCCCCCCCCCCCCCCCCTCGCTTGCTTCGCTCCCTCACATTGTCATAACCGCTCCCCCTAAGATCAAATCCTGTCTACGCCGGTGATAGGCCCCATTATTTAGTAGGCTTTCACAGTGATGTCGCACAGGCGGAGCAAGAGCTGAAATACCACGATTTAGTCATTCAATAATATATTGTGAATATTTTTTTAAAGAAAAGAAAACAAAATTTTCACTAAAAGTGTGCACCAGATCGCTGAATTTCAGGTCTGAAAATGCAAAATCTTCCACGTGTGGGAAAGGGATACCCCCCCCCCCCACATACCCTCCCCCCGTTCGGTTGTTCCGCTCCCTCTCACAGGTATTTTTTTTTAAAAAAAATGTTTTCATACTTTTAAGGTCTGATTTTCCGCCGAAAGTCATCTGACAAGCAAAAAAAAAAAGCAACAGGAACAAAAAGTCTTCATATTTTTGCTGCCACTTTCCTCCCACTTTATATTTCATGCAAAAGAGTTGGACATCCGATCCCTGTAAAGTGTGTCCGTGTGTGTGTGTGGGGGGGGGGGGGGGGGGGGGGGGCACCAAGCTTCTCCCCCCCCCCCCCCCCCCCAAGCCGGTCCGGTTATGGGCTTGTAATCGTGGTGATGGTGACCATCCCCCCCACTCCTCAGTACGGATTTACGCCGTTGTGTTAAAACCGGCTTTCCTGGATGGTATATAGTTTTAAACACTTCCACATGATATACGGCTCTGATTTACACCTTTGCACAAATTTCTTTTGTTTTACATGCTTTATCATTAAGTGAGATTTCATTTCATAACGCTCCTTGCGGTTCAAGCAATGAGCGAGTTGATTGAAGTGTTTACGTCTGGTTTAGAAAATAATGTCTGCCTTATTGCGTTTTACTCCTTCCTGTTTTGAACATTTACAGTTCGTATTTTCTCTGCAATGCAGTCTGGCAGTGATTACGCTGTCTCTCCATGGGCAACCATGAAAGTGGAATAGGCCTGTCGAGAACGAAGTTACAACGTTTTCTCACAGAAGCTGTACCTCGAAGAGAAACACGTCTGAGTACCGGTACTTAAGATAGATTAATATCAAAGAAACAGTTCACTAACAAAAATAAAGTTCTGAAGTTTTACGTGTTTTTTTCTTCCCCCGGCACACTCAAAAGAAACGATGACATAATAGCCTCGTCTAATTTTCATGATAATTATGTCATTGTCACCTTCGGTACTGTCAGAAAAACATAACACTTCGACAAAACGTACCCTTTAAGTTTCTTTACATCCGATTTGGATAAAACCATCAACTATTCGGTATTCCTGTACTGCTGCACACAGAAGAATTTGATGCTATTGAGTTGTCAACAGGTGATAAAATCAGTGTACAGAGAACGTCAGCTAAACATTATTATAGATTATTTTTACATAAGAAAAAACAAGAATCTTCATGTTTATACCTCTGGCAAGGTTATTTGAATTTGCCCTGTGATTTTGATTGGAAAAATGTATTGCAATATAAGTTTCATCAGATTAATGATAACAGAATAAAACAATTTAATTTCACGCTTTTTCATACTGCTCAGTAAAGACAATTTGATTAAATGGGAAATTTTGAATGATAATTTGTGTACTATATGTAATTGTAAAGAAACCACTTGTCATTTTTTGCTGAAATGCAAAAAAAAAAAGAAATTAAAATGTATTGGAAAGTGGTTTCGGTTTTAATGTGTAATATTATTTATCTTGTAATAGATATCAATGAAAAAGTCATTATTCTCGGATATGATATAGGTAACAAAAAGATGAAATTAGTAAACCTTTTTTTAAAATTATGCCCAATTCATTGTCTACAGGAATTATGTCAGAGAACGCAATGAAAGAAACAAATGTTTGTTCAATGTACATCATTTAGTAGAAGATTTGAAAGCGGAATTAAGATTTTATATCAGTTTGAGGTGCAACCAAACAAGATTCGATGATATCGGATTAAGAAGAATATACGCAATTATTTTGGTTGGCATCATTGATGTACCCTTTAATTATTTTTTTCCCTGTCATAATGATTATGTTGAACGCCTTTTGGATACTTGCAGATGAAATGATTGTGAATATGCGAAGTTATGTGGCAAAATAAAGTATCTCGGATGAGGAAAATAGAAAAAAAATCAACTATTCGGTAATGCTGTAAGCTTATTCTTCTTATCACAGTTGAATTGAACAAAAAGTGAGCTTTCCAATGACGCATCGAACATCGGTCGTTTCAACAGCTCATTGACTTCACGCTTAGTGATTTTGACTCATGCACCATTCTGCAGCTCGGGATTGAGTGAACAGCCTCTGTTGTAGTTTAGTTCGTTTATAAAATAATTCAGTACGACTACTATCAATCTTCAAACACGTCAAAGGGGATCCTGGTCATTATATTTTCCATGAAACTGACATTTGGAAATGCTACTCCAAATATTTGGCCGCATATCAGATGAAATTACACGTACATTTTTTGTTTTGTTTTTTTGTTTTTGTGTATAGCAGGCGACCCTGATCAGCAAGAAAAATGCCGTGACTTTGTACATTATTTTAAAATTTTGTGATGTCTTCAGCAACTTTTCATCGCTCTCTTGGTTAGGCGCCATGAAGTAAAGTGCATAAAGGAACTAAAGTTTCTCTCCTTTGGGTATGTTCACGGACCACTTTTTTAAGTGAAATTTCTGGGGGATTTCACTCTTTGTAGAATGAATTTACCTATTGTACAGTTTCGCTCGTTTGGGAATGTGACCAGGGACCACTCCTTTTGTGAGTGAAAATTAATGTCTGCATGGGTGATTTCACGCTTTGTAGAGTGAATTCAGAGTTGGCACTAATCACACTCCATTACCGAGTGGGAGATTAGCTTCTTCTTTTACGTGTTAACAGAGTAGCAGATCGCATTATTATTTTTGTCGAATGAAGACATCGTGTGCCTCATGTTTGTGATCAGTAGTCCTTGCAGAATTTGATACGCTGTTCTTCAGCTGTTATAAGAGAGCTCACAAAAATATCTGGTCAGGGTTTAAGAGTTGTGTTGTTGTAGAATTCCTTCACTGACGGAGCGTGGTGCTATTGTCCTATAGTAGTGCACGGTTGATTTCATGTGTGTGTGTGTGTGTGTTTTTTTTGTAAATTTCATACCAAATTGAGCCTTAATAGTCGATTTATTTTCCATTTCATATTATATCACAGTGTGTGGTCATGTGTGTCAAACAGTCTCACGTTCTCTCCTCTGTGTGTTTGTGATGATAACACTGGTTTGCATAGACATTGTGAAATTTGCTATTTTTTATGATCAATAAATTACATGCACATGACATTGTCATATACTTCTGTTTTGCTTTGCTTAATGACTCTTATATGTTCCTCGCATTTTTGTTCATTTCTTCTCGGTGTGAACGCACTTGGGAATTTCTTTAAAATGAATACAATTGTGTCATACTGTGTGTGTGTGTGTGTGTGTGTGTGTGTGTGTGTGTGTGTGTATGTGTGTGTGCGCGCGTGTGTGTGCGTATTATTGTGTTTGTGTAAGTTTTAAGGGGATATATACGATATTATAGAATTGATACGATGGGAAGATTCAACATTTTATTTATTCAACAGCGTCGTAATTTCAATGAATGCATTTTTTAAATCATATTTCCCATTGCTTCTACAGTCAACTTGATTCTGGATAGGAGTTTTACAGTGACAGTGGATTCGACACTCGAATAGAGTTGGAATCCAGCCAATTAAAGTGTTTTTGATTAATACGTCCTCTAATTGCTTTTACCCATGATTAGGCTCACAAGTATTTCCCATTTGATTGTTTCTTCTTTTTTTCGTGACAGGAATTAAAATAGAGTCATATTTTGTGTGTAGTTTAATAATTCGTGTGAATGATGACTTTTATCAAGGGGAAGGAGTTTGTCGTTGATATACAATAACTTGATTATTCACCAAAATGATATCATATTTATGACTTTTTTATTGCACGTAAAGTGGGAAAGTAAAGATGATGATAAGATCACGCATAACTCCGATCCTTCATGACTGTTTATGTGTAAGTAGTTCAATATGATAGTTAAAATTCAGTGTTTGGTATTTATATCGTTTTGAGAATAATGAGACCGACAGTAAGGATTGGATCATTTATGTTTCAAACGATCCTGCACTTTTTGCGGTCTATGGCGAGATACGGTGTCGTCCATACTTCAAGCTAGCCTATTAGTTAGTAGTCGAATTCGCTGGCGTTTAAACCTTGGCAGTGCTTGGAGATTCAGTCTCTATTGATATTGTTATCTACATATTATCTGAAAAAAATCCTAGGCAAATTTCCCTCTGCGATGAGGCAGTATAAACGTCGATAATTCTGCTTTGGCAATTGCATTTATCATTGCATAGTTCTTTGTGATAAGTTCGCACGACAACGCTCCGTGCACTTATACTAAACTCTGCAAGAATTATGTGGCACAGATATCATTGCTTGTCATGTTTTGTGTTAATGACTTATTAAAATAACGGGCTAAAAAAATAATGATCACTCCTCTGGGGAAAATTTGCACACTACTGCCAACATGTCCGTTATAATATCATTTAAATGAAACTTCAATTAAATTTCGCAATAATCATGCATGCATTATTACACTATTCACGGCTTAAAGATCACTTAAACGTGGAATGGAATCGATAACTATATGAAGTGGCCAATCGTTATCTCTATGGCGTTGCCATAGAGATACCAAACGCATGAAGACTGATGTGCACCGATATAGGGACAGCATATATTTATTTTGTTTCTCTCTCTCTCTGCTCTTGGTTGTTTATAGGTTAACAATCTATCTCTGCTATTGTGTAGTGAAGCTATAAAAAAAAATGCCGTTGAAAATCATCGGTGAATGTTTCAATAAATACGCAATTAATTTGTGGATGACTGAATTAACGTGTTCATTTTCAAATAAGTTGCAATATTTAGAATAAACAGCATAACATGGAACGGTTTACAAACACGGTAATTTCATAGATATTTTGATATGGACAATATGATTTTTCCAACCTAAGCAGAATACAATTGGGTGTTTCCTAATCAATTTCTACGTCATTGTGGGCATATAGCTCAGCAAATTCATAGTTTGATTATAATAATTTTTTGATGGGGGGGGGGGGGGTCAAATTGCGTCACCACGTATAAGAGAGCGTGTGCCTCCCAACATTCTCTCGCGCTCCGTGTCGGCACGATCATCATGCAGGGACCGTGTAGGCCTAATGTGACTATACAAATATTAATCTATCCCTATTCCCAGACGAGGCGTATCGGGTTACTGAAAGGCATCAATCATAGGTGATCATCATCCGTTGACCCAAATTCGACCACGTAATACTCTCCTCCACGCAGGCCATACAAGATGCGCGATGTTAGTCTAGGATTCAGGACAAGTTGTATTGTTTTTCCTTTAAAAATCTTTTTTCAATTTGGTTTCATTTTATTTTCATCACACTTTACAGTAATCATATTCGTTGCCAAGAAAATGCATAACACAATGTGCTTATAGCTTACAGCAATTGCAGTAAAATGTATTTTTTTTCTCTGAAATGAATTGCGTAATGTGCCGACGATGAGTTGCTCTAACGTATATAATATGTATACTCTATGGTTTTCCGTCTAAGGGCAAGATTCGAAAATATAATGCTGAAGACAAAACAACAACAACAACAACAACAACAAATCACAATTGTAGCGAGACTAGGTTTTGTGGGAGACCCTATCTTATTGGGGATATGACTAAAATACAAACAAACAAGCAACCAAGCAACCATCCAACTAACCAAACAGACAAACCTATCAATAGAAGTTATTTCAAACGCATGTTATGGTTTGTATGCGCAATTTTTATAGGGCCTATACGGTATGTAGAGGGCGTATATGTAATGTAGGCCCTATGATATGTATGCATTTCTCTCTCTCTGTCTCTTCTTTGTCTGTCTGTCTGTCTGTCTGTCTCTCCTTCTCTGTGTGAATGTGGGTCTGCTGCAATAGCAAAATTAAAATCATTTTCAATCCATCATGAACAAAGAGGTGCATTTTCTCATACATTTTGAAGTTCATTAAAAGTGATAGAGTATTCATAATATAGGGCCTACTTACTTTGGAGTGAGGATATATAAACCAATCAGTATTCTTCATTCTGGCATGCTTTCACTTGTATAAGCTAAAAATATTTTTTCTGAATTTCATATATAAAATATGTAGGTCTATACATAATTGATATATTGTGAGGGTATACTAGTATGACATCATCAACTTGCTCATTTAGATATGGAAGTCATATCGGACTGGTTGAGACATGCTTTCTGGAAAAAATGCGAAAGTTCATGAAAATGTCATATCTTCCTTATTTCTTATCCGATTCTTGTCATTTTTGCATTGTTCTGTATATAGCAGTGGTGGATCCAGAGGGGGCACAACCGGCGCATGCCCCCTTTATTTTTCGTTAAAAACAAGAAAAAAACAAAACAAAACAAAAAGAAAAAAAAAGAAAAAAAATGAAATGAAACTCGGAAGTGGCACCAAAAATATTAGTTGCGCCCCCCCCCCCCCTCTTACAGAATTCCTGGATCCGCTCCTGTATAGGGGATATATTTCTCTTTCTTTTGAAGTGTAATGATTTTGAGGTGGATTTCCTCTTTAAATAAAAAGCCGCAGATAACAGAAACTCGGGACACAATTATAGGGAGTGATACGCTATGTATAGGCCTATAGTTGTGAATGGGTGTTCCACTGTTTGTGCCAAGATTGAGTATAATCCGTCCAAAAAAAAAAACAAACAAACAAACAAACACACAATCCTATAACAGTTATATATACAATCTAAAAATTTCTTACTCATATAGGCGAACTTGACACACACGCATGCACGAAAGATGTGCATTCATTTTGTGCGTGTGTATGCATGGTATGTGTGTTTTGCTTTAGGCCTGCCTGATAGTTTCGCTCCGTTTGCAGTCTTTTTAAATCTGAATCATGACTTTCTTTTTTCTGTTTTGTGTGTGTGGGTGTTTTTTTTTTCTTCCTTGAGTCATTGACACGTGGATGTTTCTTTGGCGGACTCTCCAAGTATAGTTTGCGCTTTTAACTTGGAATGTTTCATGGAGCCGAAGGCATCTTCCTACCAAGGAGGTACTAATAAGGGTGTTGATTATGTGCCAAAGAGATCGTTTTCTTAAAGGTGTATTGTTTGAGGTGAGAATTCAGCTTTTAACTTTTTGCAAGATACTTAGAAACTGCTTTATAAAAAAAAAAAACATATACAATTCCAACAGGAATTCAAAGTTTATTTAATGAAAATCGGTTTTGAAAAGGCTTGGATATCCAAAAACAAAGTAAAACAAAGCGATCCTAATATAAAGGTTGGTCCCACCTTTTATTAGGATATAGCTTCGTTTTGGATATCTCAGTCATTTTAAAACCGATTTTCATCGATACCTAAACTTTGAATTCCTCTTAGAATAAAAATTATATGCCGGCTTTCATATTTTACAAGAGGTTTCT
This sequence comes from Diadema antillarum, assembly GCF_040938485.1. Classification (NCBI taxonomy): domain Eukaryota; kingdom Metazoa; phylum Echinodermata; class Echinoidea; order Diadematoida; family Diadematidae; genus Diadema; species Diadema antillarum. The sequence continues at coordinate 632,897 of NW_027271384.1, forward strand.
CATTATCTCACAGAAGCATTATCAGAAACGTTGGTAGCCTCACAGTAAGCCCCATCAAACCCAAAACTGTACCCTCCCTTAAAAAAAAGAAAAAGAAATACATTTTAGAAGAATTCAAGCAAACCCAGTATGATATAGTCCTCCCGATTAGTGAGTCCGCCCTAGAGTTTGTACGAAGAGCGAGAGAACCTCCTTGGTCCGCCCTCAAATTGATGAGATATGCTTCTGGAATCCGGCTAGAAGTCAAGTGGTTTGGCGAGTTATCATTCACTCGGCCCAACAAGGGTGATGAAACGAGAGGATGCTGTTGGCGGAGGATCCGCCGTCTTTGGGCGCTGTCGAGCGCAGAACACCGCGTAACACGGAAGGACACAAACGGCTTCATGCAATCATAAAAACACGTTCAATGAATGTCACTGACCGTGCCTTTTGCGCACTGCATGCATTGTATTGATGGGACGTGGTTTCTTCGTGCATAACATAACACGCACCACCACCACACGCGCTATACACGTTCTGTAAAAATTACCAGCCGCTCTCCTAGCCTGCCTGCCGGCCGGATCCAGCATCACACGAAGCCTCATCTCTCATCATTTGTGATGCATGCTGACCAGACTGATACTAGTACTAGTAGTTCAATGGTGAGTTACTGCATTCCTACCCGAATCCTGTTGAGGCGATATTCAGGTGATCAAGCCATAACACGTAGAAAATAAGTTGCTTCGAACGCAGTCAATTTTGTCGTGAATATCACTGTATATATTGGTGACGTTCGCACAGCGTTCCACGTCTAGAAATCTACGTGGTATGCGACGGAGTCAACGATGCGATGCGACAAACTCGGCAGATCCACCGACCTGATCGCTGTGATGCTCGATGACCGCGAGGTGCTGGTGGATGGTGGACGGCTGACACTACGTGACTCTCTGGTGTCTCTATTTCGCACTATTGTAATCAGTGTAAATTTACAGAATTTAGAACCATCAGTTTATTCTTCTTCCATTTAGTGTAGACCGACTTCCGTAGTTGTATATGAACAGGTTGGCCAAGAGTTTCTTCTTTAATTTAACGACAACACGTATTGCCAACTGATTCATTGTTATTTAATACAACTTACAAGTCATTCGATCTCATGATTGATTGAACGTACCGGTATTAAAGCTAGTGATGGATCTGGATCTGGATGAATACGCTGAAAAACTCTGAATAGAGTATCAAGATGGGTCTGCCTGCCTCCAGTCGGGTCCTAATGTGGATGTGGCTGGCTGGATGGCCTAGACTTGACCGAAAGATCAGTCGGCCGTCTGTATCTTTTTGTCAGGGATGTGTATCCTCTCTGACACTGGATAGTGATGGATGTGTACACTGCTGAAGTGCTGGACCAAGAAGTGGTATAGCTAGTGAAGTAGTGAGTAGTGCAGCAGGGAGAGAGGTTGCGGTACATACAACAAAGGTGGCTTTTTTCTATCTTTTTTTTTTTTTACTTCTGAAGACTTCTGGGGGGTGTTTCATCAACGTTTGTCAGCACTGACAAGTTGTCAGCGCTGACAATTTCAGCAAAATCCTTGGTTGTGATTGGATGAGATGCTCTGGTCACTGACTGTTACTATGGTGATTGTCGGCGCTGACAAACGTTGATGAAACAGCCCCCAGGGCCCAGGAGATGGGCTGTCGATTACTGTTTTGGGACGTGGGAGGTGATTCCAAGCTAGGGGGGTGCTCACAAAAAAAAAAAATAAATAACTCTCCACAGTCTCCTACAGAGGAAAGCTCTAAAAGTATAAAAAAAAATGATAAAAAACTAAGTAACTCTGGACAGATGGATTTTTCTGTCTATGCTAGATCAGCCCTTGGCCTTACCTAGATCAGCTAGATGTATACCTGAATGTTTCATAAACGTGTAATAGTGCCTGTGTACTGAACCTCGGCTCAGTAGACCTACTTCGTTTTTGTGGATGTCGTAAGGTCACCATGCACTGCAGAGGTGAATACATTGTACTGCCAATTGCCTTAGGGGAGCAGCAGTGTCCCAGTGTGACTAACCCTGCATTCACATTAGTCCCTGCGACGCGGTAAAAGTCCCACGCTGTGGGACTTTCTCCTCAAAAACCATAATGTGAACGCTCGCTGGGACTTGTCCCCTCGTCCCCTCGAAGCAAGTTGGGGTACAGGGACGAGATTTGGAGGAGAGAGTGACCTTGGGGCGAAATTGATGGTGTCCAGCTGTATTCATGAAATGTGCGCAAGCGCTATGCCTGGTTTCAAGTGGCAGAGCTTGCTCCAGGCCCCAAATGCCCCCACAACTCGGGGACAGATGAGATACAAGTGTAGCAGTGTGGACGGTCAGTCGTAAAAAAGATATGATCTCTGGTGACTGTCCCTGCGACTCGGGGTCCAATGTGAACACGGGGTAAAATTGTCATGGTATCCTTAATGAGTACGCTGCAGCTGCACTCCACAGTACTAAACCAAATGTTACATTTACAGTAAACGAGAATGTTAGAACAATCACACACACACAAAATAGTACAGTCCAACCTCAGTTAAATGCGACCTTTTCTTATCCAGACTTCTCTATTATCTGGGTGTCTCCAAGCCGGGAAGGAAAAAAAAAAGAGAGAGAAAGAAAAACATTTTAAACACAATAAAACTTACAAAACTCACACATTTCACCTATGATATTTCCTACAGCAATATGTCATAGATTTTAGAGTACGGTAGATCTAAAATGTTTCAATTTCATGACTATGGTTAGCTACTGTGGGGTTGGCAGCCTACTTGTTTATGTTGTACTGGTAAGTCATACTTATTTTGCTCCCATATCCAGCCAAATCGCTGATATAGACAGGCACCGTACCAGTTCTGAGATGGCCAGATAACAGTTGTCAGACTGTAATAAAGATAGATGAAAATAAATGAATTAAGGGGAGGGGGTTCCTTGGGCTAGCTTGGATTACTATCATCAACCGAAAATGAAACAAATTAAGAGCAACTTTAGAATGTTTAGAAGTGCTTTCAAGTATATCTGATGCCTAAAAGTGAAAGAGTACCTCTCCTCAATACATCTTGTTTGTTTCATTTTCCATCTGAGAAGATGGCTGTTTATGTATCATGCACATGATCATGAAATAATGCACTGATTGGTACAGCCCTTTCTTTGTCTAAGTAAAAGGTGCAGTATATGAATGTGCGTGGATGCTGTATTCCATGGTGAGGTCCTCTGGAATTTAAAAATCAGATGCTCCTGATTACAAGTACAAGCTATGGCCGGTACAAACTGGTTAATAACTACTTTATTAGTAGTATTGCTAGAGGGATAGGATCTCAAAGTGTTTGAAAGGGCAACATGCTTTCCTTAAATTAAGGAATATTCAGTAATATTCTTCTCTAGAATCAGAAGTGATAAAGTCTTTTTTGTTTTTCACAAACTGCATAGTCCCCCTTCTAATAGGTACAATGTACTTGGCAGGTATTTTTACCTATATGATGGAATACTGTATATGCCAAATATTCGCGCAGTTTTTACTTTCGTGAATTTCGCGAGTTGGTGGTATTTGTGAAATTAAAGACACGCGAAAATACTGACTCTGATCCCGATGTGGGTGTGACGTACACATGTACATTTCTCTGTTCAGTACAGGACTCCACAATCGCGAATTTAACCACTCGTCAGGAATTGCTAATTCGCGAAAATTTAGACTCGCGAAATATATGAGGTATACAGTATGCAAATGGACACCATGTCCCCAGCTCTTAAAGCTGGCCCCACCCCAAATTTCTGATGTTCTTGGGTAAGAATCTGCAAGAACGCATGGGAGGTGAACTTACGATACTCGGATGAGCGCGAGACCCCCAGGTCTCTTGTTTTGTTTTGTTTTTACTTTTACATAACATTGTACTTGAGAATCACTTCACAAGTGGTTGACTTTGGCATTGAGAACATCAGATGAGGAATTAAATGTTAGTAGTATTCATTTTTAAGAGAAAGAATTTCTTACAATAGAGACAACATAAATTTTGTATAATTTATATTGCACTGTGTTACAGGAGATGTTCTTTTCCCGCATTTTATGGCAAATGTTCGTCAACTAAAAATAAACAAACAAACAAAAAACAATAAAAAAGCACCTAAAAACATATGAGTACATGTAGATATCTGCAGTATTAGTAATCCAGTCGATTTGTTGCTGGCTTTACTTCAGGTTTTCTTTTTAGTGGTATGAATCTCCTTGTTTACTGTAATGAGTCATGCTTGCATCTGATCAATTCATGACGAGTACCATAATTCTGGATAAACATCATATGTTTGAATGTTTGTTTTGTGGGTGACAAACCTGGCAAAAAGCAAACCATGTGTAGATGCTTCTTGTGAATCCATCATGTTTTGTGACATTCTTGTTCGGAGTTTCAAATGGCAAAGGTGGAAGTCAGAATAAGTGTTTCCCTTCTTTATATTTTCAATAGCTACCAAGGATAGCGAGAAAAACAACAACAAGTCATCTTTCCATCCCCCAATAGATTTTAAGAAGTTGTGCATTCATAGTAAGATTGGAGAAAATGCAGAGAAAAAGTTAGAAATTAAAATATTCATGTGAGAACAAAGTTAACAATTTCAACCTTGGGAGATTGCATACTGTACAGTATGTTGCTTATGTGTTACACAAGACATTTTTTTTTCTTCTTGAAATTGTTGTGAATTGCCACTGGCAGTCAATGCACAGAGTAGACCTAAAACTTTCACATGCATTTGAATTAAAATGCACCCAAACATTTCTGGTTTGGCAGTAACTCAGTGAAGGGGAGAGGGACCCTTGTTCAGAGTCCCCTGATCATCTAATGTGAGGTTGGCATATACAGAGACTCCAACCCAAAGTACTTTCTAATCTGGAGATTCTCCCGCCTGAAACCCCTGGCAAACGGGAGACTCCAAGTTGATGTGTGCGAAGCGCGAAGTTCCTAATAGGGTTCTAGATGCTCTCTGGTGCTATCTAAGGCTTGTTTTTACAACATAATTATAGCAACTAGATTTGTCGTCTTTGGGACACGATATATGGTATAAGTTTGACATTGATAGGCAATGCACTTTCTGAGCTCACCTCTGCACAACTTTTGCGGAGAAATAAGGAAGAAAAACAAAGAATCAGTACAGATACAGAAGGTGATCCGAGAGGATACTCGGATCACCTAATAAGTAAGAAATCCTTTCCAACGGGAGACACAGAGCCAGGGCGGGAGAAATTAACTCTCAAGCGGGAGAACGGGAGATTTAGCAAAAATGGGTTTTCGGCGGGAGATCTCCCGTCGACAACGGGAGAGTTGGAGTCTCTGCATATATGTTTCTATGGAAACCAGTGGTCAGACGTTCCTCCTTGAGAGAGACAGCAGTTTCTTGTGATCGCATATGAATGCGCACTCTGCCACAAACAGTGCGGGTCACTGGAAGTGTGTGCGTGTTCACCCCAGAGACCATTTAGAGCCCCCCCCCCCCCCCCCCCCAAATCTGGCACAGGCCTAGCACAACTTGTGAGGTTGTGTTGACTCGCACTAGGCTGTCTAGCCCAATCTTTACCTCAGAGTCACCCAAAACTCACTCCCGATGCCTTGTGCCCTGACTGTTACAGAGTCCCATGCTCTCAAGTACACGGAATGTCTCTTGGAGATTTGCCATGTTTTGGGGGACTCTAAACGGGGTATAAGAGACCGAAAGACAGATAATTTTTGTCCCTCCCCTACTAGATTTTACGATGTTCTGCATATACACGCAGCAAGATTGGAAAAACCTCAGGGAAGGAATGAGAAATTATCAAGAAAAGTATTCAAGCATGAACAAAGTAAGTAAAGCAACTTTTCTTTTTGGAGACCACATAGGCCTACATTGCTTTGTGTTGCACACAGTGAATATTTTGTCATGCTGTTGATATGCTGAATATATGATGACTCATGAAATCTGCAAAAGTATAAACACCACAAAATATTTGTTCGGGAGTATTAACATTATCAGTATTTATGATACACTTAATTTGTGGCAGGCTTTAATTCTAATTTCGTGCAGTGCCATGGCTCTTAATGCATGATATACAGTTGTGCATACTGTTCATGATTGAATACATTCATGTATGCTTGTGATCAATTCATTACAAGTACAACGTGTATGCAATCATGGATTAACACCATAGTGGGTACATTTGCTTTGCAAGGGACAAATTTGTCAGGAAGCAAATCGCGTCTTTGTTTTCTGTGAATCCATCATGTTTTACAATATAACTTGTTTGGAGATTCAAAAGGCAAAGGTTGAAGTCAGAATAAGTGCTTCCCTTCTTGATGAATTGTAGATAGCAACATTTGTACCTAAGAGACAAACCTCCCCCCCCCCCCAAAAAAAAAAAAAAAAAAAAAAAAAAAACACATCATACCCATCTTTCCCCCCTCCCCACTAGATTTTAAGAGGTTTTAATGCATTTCCAAGATTTGAGAAATTGCAGTGCAAAGGAAAGAGAAATAGTATTCATGTGACAATGAATAAGACAACATGTTACTTTTTGTTACACAAGGCAAGTTCTTTGGCATGTTATTGATATGAAGAGAATGCTGAATATCAAATGACTTGTGAAATTTGCAAAAACACCAAAAAACTATTTCAGACTATTTGCTTTGATGGAACAATATTCATACAACACTTGATTTGATGCAGGCTTTAATTCTAGTTTCCTGCAATGTACAGTAATTGCTCTCAATGTATACAGTTTTATGATTGAATATTGTTCATGTTTGCTTCTCATCAATTCTTTACAAGTGCGTGTATGTAATCATGGATAAACACCATACTGGGAACATTTGCTTTGCAGGGGACAAATTTGAAAAAAAGCAAATCGTGTGTTTGTTTGGGAACTGTAAATCCATCATGTTTTACATTGTAATTTGTTTTGAGCATGTAAATGGCAGTGTTGGAAGTCAGAATTACTGTCCTTCACGATTATGTCTGTAGCTGCGTAAAGATTTTAAAAAAAAATCATATTTTTCTCTCCCTGACTAGATTTTAAGATGTTATTCATGTAGCAGCATGGGAGGAAAGTTGATCTTATTGGTCCAAATTATTCATTTCCCTCTTGAGTGGTGAAGAGTGATTTAACCCATTGAAGACTAGTCCCGTTGATGACTCCCGAGTATACTCGGGCAGGTGTCTAATGGGAAATGTATGTTGGAGCAAAATCAGCCTGTCCTCAACGGTTCAACTACATGTGCAGCAGTTGCTCCCATCTAGTCACCCTTTACCCGAAAGTTGCGTGATGCCATAAACAGAATAATCCTGTTTCTGGGAATTTCGAAGGACAATAACAAGAAGAGAATGTGCCTCAGCCAGACATGAAGCCCCCTGCTTAATCACCAACCCAGTTTCCGTTTGCTCAAGTCGATGAAATTTTGAGTCAGCCAGACAGGGGAGGAAAATATGAATTGATCCTTACCTCCGCAATATATTTCATCTCTTTTGCGGTGTATTTGGACACTCGGAGGTGATCAAAGAGGGGCTAGTAGGGGGCAGTCTGGTCCAATTAGTCTGCAACGGTACAACAAGTGTTTCAACTTGACAAGCAGTATACACAGATAGTATACAAATATACTTGGCCTTGAGAGTTTCTTGTTAAAACTATGGGCAGAGGTGACTCCAAACTAGTACTATTCACTGAGGGGCGCAGCCCCGAAGTGAATAGTACTAGTTTGGAGTCACCGAGGCCCATAGTTTTAACAAGAAACTCGAAACTAGGCAAAGTATATTTGTTTTATATTTTGGATCAAAAATTTGAATAAAAAGTGAAAATCATGTGTAGGCTTAGCCGTACTGCGGCGGCAGCGCAGCGCCTGCAATACGCAACAGTGCGAGAGATCGGAAATTGAAAAACGTAGTAGCCGTGGCACCGCCAGAGTTGCCCGTCGCATGTATCCAAGCGCTCGTATGGCCGCTGCAAACCCGAACACTAGAATTCGGGACCGGACGCGGACGGGTACACTTGATTGTAAAGACGGGTGATTGTGACATCATTTTGCAAATAGTATACTATTTGCAAAATGTCGTCATGAAAGTGACGTCATTTTGCAAATAGTACTTCATGGAGTGTCAAACACACCAACACTCTAGAATAGTTCAAAATACCTATAATCACGTGAAGCTCTTTTAACCAATCAATGGAAGACAAATTTTTGATCCAAAATATGATAGGCCCTATTTGTTGCAACTGCTCTTCCCATCATATCAGTCAGACGTCCCATCTTCTAACAAAGGCCAAACTCAGACTGCATGCATGAACATTTAATCGATGATATATTCAGTATCTCTAATAATCCCAGGATAATTTGAGCTTGATGCAAGCAAATTTTTTCATTGAGTAAAATGTGATGTGGAGATGGCTGCGCTAATGGAGATACATGTATCAAAATCCTTGTATGTTATCAAAACATCAATATGCTAATTTGCTAACAAATTATGGATGCAGCGGTCCTTCTACATTACACTGTGTGCCTGGAAATTGAGAATTTCCTGGCCACATTACTCTGAGCTCATCTCAAATGTTGCACAAGGGCGTCGATGCTGATGTCACATTCTCATCTCACGAGGCCTGATGCTTTCACCAGGAGCAAAGATGTGAAGTACAATCAAGGATGCGGTACTTAGCTTGCACATCCTGATGAACAGCAGAGGAGGTTAATTCCTGAATACATAATATATTCAAGAAACATCGTATTAGGCCAAGTAAAAAAAGAAACCAGTTTCTCGTCCTCGCGCGCATCGATTTTGGCCGCCGCATCGATTTTTTTACTATTTACTATTTTCAAAATGGCGCTGAAAATACCAAGAAATTCATAATTCTCGTCCCAGCCCGCTCCCCGCCCGCATCGATTTTCAGTTGCCGCATCGACATTTTTGATATTAACTATTTTTTCGGCCGCCGAAAAAAAAAAAGAATCGACAATTCACCTACCAATCGTGATTTGCCTTCTGGCAATACGCATTGCGTCCTCTACTTAGCTGGAGTACAGTTGTAGCTAGCTTCTGTAGTGCGTATGTACTAACGCATGCATGTCACACTGCGAGCTCGGCAAGAAGGAATGACCCACAAAGCAGTCGAACTGTAGTTGGATGGGCGCGCGGGCCTGGCGGGCTGTGATGTACAGCGCACTCGGTACGTCGTGAACGCGATAGCGGCAACATTTTTTGCGAACAATCGCTGATATTCCACGCATATTTCGCGCATTGTTCGTATTTTTCCCCGTTTCTCATATTTTAAGCGGATGAATTGTACTGTACAAATGCTTGTGAGGATTGTATCGAGTATGTATGTATACATTTTCATGTCATTGTGACTATAATCATTTTGTGCATGTGTGTGCAGTGTCGGAATTTACGGTGCCAGTGCAGTGGCCGTGCCGGCCGCGTATGCGTGTCTGTAGATGTCAGGGTCCCCATCCCCTGGCTGTCTGCACGCGACGCACGCATGAACACATTAGAATGTGTAGAGGCTCAAACACTCGAACTCTGCTCTGTAACGTTGCATCTGACGGCGATGTAGTATTGTTCTGAGTATTTGAGAAAATGAATGCGCTTTTCCAGCAAATGTAGAATTATTAAATGGGTTATCTACAAAATAAATAACTTTTCCACGGATTCTGGTTTGTCTCGTATTCCTGCGGGATACTTTTCTTTACGATGTAAATTCACGGACACGGCCGTGAGTCGTATAATGCCATATCTGTATCATTTTGACATCCATCTGCAATTGTACCAGCCAGTTTCCAGTTGAATGTGCTACAATTGTGCTGTGAAGAGATGCAGATACATACCAGCTGTGCCACGGGACACAAAAAGTCACAAACACCAATGATAAATAAAGCAGTGTTTTGAATATCATGGAATTTCAGTCGTACATTTGTTGATAGAATGTTTTATACCTGTTTCAATTAATAGCACAATACATCAGAATTGCAAGTACACTGGTATCAGAAATGCCATTACAACGCTATAAATACCAGTACTAAGATGGTCATTTTCCCTTGACATCTGTAGTGGAAAGAAAAAGCAAATGTATAAAAATTCTGCATGCATGGAGTTTCATTTCAAGTATGGTACATATTATATATCTATTTGTTTGAAAATGCACAGAGTGCAGGCAAGACATACACTTGGGACCTGGTCTCTCATAACACAGCTACCAGAGTGATATTTAATTTCATGAATTGGATATAGAAAATAGTAAAGCCCTCTTTCGTTACCTTCCTCAGAATTACCGGACGAGAAACACATATTACTTTCATTTTGACAATCCTCGAAAAAATAGTAAGATATCAAATAGTAAGGACCTCCCTCATTGCCTTGCTCAAAAAACCCGGACGAGAAACTACTTTCTTTTTTTACTTGGCCTTATCACTTTGGTCTCGATTTTCACACAACCAAGTTCCCATGCAAGCTTCTCCATGGTGACAGGCCCATGATAGCAGTGGTGAAGTCCTTGTTTGAAGCCATGTTAGGAAGACACTCAAGCAACATGGACTTTTTGTAATCAACCAACAAGGTGCAAATTTGCCTAAATGCTTTGATTTGACCTAACTTCATTTAAACTTATATGGGATTTTTTGTTGGATTTTGTTTGTTTGTTTGTTTGTGTTTTTTGAGAAGTAAATTGTCTGTTTTCAAAGCCAGACACCCAATCTGGACATTTTGTCGTGGCAGAATTTTGAGATAAGTACCTGCACTCATTGTACATTGCAAATCAATGGTGAATCTGGTGTCAGTTCTTGATCTGTACCGAGTCAGGTTCCTAGGTATATCATGATACAGTGTCTGACATGGTTGGTTTCAAGATCTTGGGAATTAACGTCGATAATTTGTCTGTGGGCCTGTGATTCCTTTCAGACTGTTAAAGGATTAATTCACAAGAATCCATGCGTTGCCGTTGCAAGAACTCACATGACACACTCAATCATGATGGTATGTACTTTGTAGCTTTATTGACAAGGGGTCAGGCTGAGGTTACAGTTGTTCCACAAGAGTGAGTTAGTGAGATTTTGGTCATTGTGTAATACTAGTACTGTAAGCCCCTGCCAAAAAGCATTGATGTTTTGATCATGTTTATTCAGTAGAAATTTTGCCTAATTTTAAAGGTGATCAGAAAAGTGAGATTTGGATCGCGACTTGAATCGCGATTCAGAACGCTATCCAAATCTCGCTCCTGCTGTTGGAACACACTTTTTGTGTGTGATGCATGCTTGCATGTGCACACTCTTATCTTGCATGGATTTTCACTGGAAGCTGCTCATTTTGATCGACAGCCTGTTGACTTTGCTGCACACAGCTGTTGTGTAGAATGCAGTGTGCTATTTGCGGTCTGTAGGGAAATTCTTTTCCACCTGCTCACTTCCCAACTCTGAACATATTTAGAATGTATGTTCATAAACGTGATTTCAAAAATGGACATTGTTTGCCAGTTTGGAAGCAGAAATACTACTTTGTGAAAGTGGTGTGTGTGTACTTTGCATCTGATTTCCTATGAGGAAGAAGTAGTAGTAGTCTCTTTGTTATCTTTGTACATGTACACTATTTTGAAAGAGCTATTGTCTTTTTTATGAGCCAGATCACTATGCCTGATACTGTGCTGGGAGTAGCTCCTGTCCTCTTTCGAGCACTCACACTTCTTCACTGGTATTTAGTCTGTAGTCTTACAGTGAAATGCCACTCTATTCCCATAAATGGAATAATTAATCAAATTTAAGCAATATTGTAGGAGTTTGTTAGAAATCAGAACTGCCCTTAAATCTCTACAAAATTTTGGGTGTTGGTGTAAGCAGCAGAAATTTATCTTAGAAGTACTAAATGTCAAAGAGAACTTATAATGTATTATGAGGTTTGTTTGTTATTTTAAATACAATGATATGAAAATGAAAATCGATATCATGCATTAATCTTTAAAAGCTCCACCCCACCCCCTTCAGAAAGATAATTGCTAAATGATTGCAGTTCTAAATTAACTTGATGCAACTTGATGGGGAATTATCTCACAAGCAAAAATGAATATTCCAAACCTGTCTTCATTTTCTGTCCAATCTCCAATCTGTATTCAAAATTTTGCTGAGCACTGTGTTATCTGAATGTACATGTATGTCAACCTGAACACAGAGGGCACTTCATCCGTTGTAATAAATATTCCTCACTACAGTCACTAGGCCCTGCAATACAAATACAGCTGTCGAGATCATGTCTGTTTATATTCCTTCATCAATCCTCTTTTTGTAGTGCCTTAGCCTGACTGCCCCGCTTGGTAATATCCTCACATTCTGTGGTCAAACATGTATGTCTTTATTTTTTTCCTCCCCCTTCTCTCCTTCTCTCTCTCTGCTGCAGCCCTCCTTCCCTGTATGTAAGCAGAGACAGTAGACCGAGTCACAACACTACTGAGCAGAGCGGAGGGGGGATGGATAAAATTATGACTTGAGGTGCTAGCCTGCCGACACGTTAGCAACCCCCGTGGGAACCGCACTGTGAACGGGCCCCATCCGCACGTGCAGTGAGAGTAAAGTGCTTGCATGAGTACGAGGACAGGGAGCCATTCAAACCATCGCCACGGAGACGGCAATCGTATGGAGCGCCTCTAGGAAAAGGGGGACAGCGCAAATCCCTCCGTTTCTCGGGCTCTCATCTCTTCTTGTCTTGTTGGAACACCCACCTCATCCCACCCTCCGGTCATCTCCATCCTGCGTAAAGGAGGGATAAAATTGTGAAAAAAGCCTCCTTTTCCATCCCCCACCGCACACCATGGCATTCTGCACCAACTGGTAAGTTTGTGTGAACAGGTCAGCGTCAGCCTTGCATGCACGGGCAGTTAAAATGCATCAGTGAAATTCAACGATGTTGTCATGCACCGATAGGCCAGATAAAAAGAGCTGTGCCTGAAACGGGACAATATTTAAGATCGTCCACCTTTCCACAATTCATTCAGACTTGCCATATTGTCATTAGTGCACAAAAGAAGGGGACTACAACCAGCTACCTCGACGCCCACATGACCTGCACAGTTGTGCACAAATAAAGCCCCCGTATCCTCATTTAGCGTGTCTGGGGTCCTACGGTATAAATCATGCATGTCTTCGCAGGGTAGATGTAGCGTCAGTAATCATCACTCTTGCCTGCATTAGGATGGTAGAGAAATTAGAAGAGGCAGGGTATTACTTTTAGTTTGGGGTCCAGGGCATTGGCCTTTGGTTTGAAGTAGCGCCTTTGCTGGCACTGCGAGACAATGCTATGCAGCTTCCTGTTGTGTGGTATACTTAGTCTTGTAGTTAGTGACAGCCCATGTAAAAACCAAAACAAAGCGTAATAGTGAGTACAAACATATACCGTCAATAATCAATTTACTTGTTTATGCATCGAACGGTTTGGTACCACAAACCATGTATCGTGTGACATCAAAGTAGAGATTCTTTTTATAATGAGGTAAATTACAAAAAAGTAGGGTGAAAAAAAAAAAACAGTGACTATGAATGATGCACATGGTGAAGGGCTGGTGGAAATAGTCACTGCGTGGCTAATCTGCCCCCCCCCCCCCCAATTCATTTCTGATTGTAATGTGTGTTACAAACAAAAACAACTCTTTTGGTGGGTTTTTTTTTTTAAACAGAAAAAGAAACTATAAACATTAACTACAGCAAATAGTCATCACAAAGGTAATCATTTGGCATTCAACAATATTTGCATGGTACAAGATATCAGAGGTTTACTGAGTGATGAAGATCATTAGTACATTTGTATGTTGATCCTGCTGCATTGTTAATGAATGTATGTAATTGACCAGTGAGCTCAACTCTGGTATAATGCCTTTAAAATCAGAATGGAGAGTCGACATCATCGTAAACAAATGACAAGGGCAGTGCTGCCACGATATTTTTACTGGTACATGTACTGTATTATGATACAATGTACAAATGTGCTTTACTTCCCAGAAATAAAAATGGAAGAATCTGTTTGGATGGATACCAGCAAATGTCAGTGCATAGCATGTCTAACTAATGGTATGCATGGTATCACACAGGAAAAGGTCATTATAATCTAATTAAAGTATGCCAGGGATGCACCATTTATCAACTTATTTCTGGCGTATAATTAAGATTTTCAAACAACATAACATTAGGGGGGAGATTTGGACAGTTGAAAATGCAAAGCTGTTTTGATCATGGGGTTGGAAATTCCTTTCTCAAATACTGAAAAAGTGTGATGGCAAATGCATTTGAGCCAGAAAATGCATTTCTGTGGAGATGATAAAGGCAGAGTTGTCTGGAAACAAGTACGGTAGTAATATCATGAGTACATCATCTGTATCACATTTCTGTAGGTACAATGTTGTATCATTGGATGGTGTGACTTCAATATCCATGGATATGAAAACAAATTTCATGGTGGCAGCAATTTGACATGTTTTGCTGTCAGCTGTTTATCAGCCTTACAGCCTTATTTGGGTCAGATGACTGTCAATGTTGCATGAGAAGCAACTTTGTCTGTTTTATTACCTCTGCCAAGGAAGGAGGAGGTTAAGTGATCATCGGCGTTGGTTTGTCTGTTTGCAAAATGACAAAAAGTTGTGTAGGGACTATTAAGATGAAACTTGCATAAAAGTCGATATTGACACGAACACCTCATTCAACTTTGATAGTGATCCAAGAATTTTTATGCATTTTGGAAGGATTTTTTAATCTTTTGGCATATAAGGCCAACAAACTTGGGGTTCAAGCTGCGCGTACTGGAGGTTTACATACATGCACTATTAAAGCGCGCTCTCTGCTCGGGCAATAAGTTGCCGTGCAATGAGGTAAACAAAAGGCTTCTGACACTCGATGTATTTTTGGAAATTGCATGCATGTAAGGATGGAAATGAGTTGCTGACTTGGCGGAGGTCTGTGCTCTGCAAGTGCTTTTCTAGTTAAGGAATGCCACTAATGTCCAACTTCTACAGAAAAATCTCCATCACACAGCCTGTCATACATCAGGTTAGTCTTTCCTTTTCCCAACCTCCAAGAGAGGGAGAAAAAAAGTGACCACTTACATTGTAAGTATCTTAAATTATAAACAAAATAAAGAATACGCACAATTGCAGATGTACATTATGTAATGGTCCAGCGTCCAGTGCACTCGACTTCAGTGAGTACAGACTCAACAGAATGCTTTCTTTCACTGCACTAGTATTCTAGCATTTTAGGAATTGTGGTGTAACATCAGTCACCTATCATGTCATAATATATTGATGTTGATATTGATATTGATATTGATATTGATATTGATATTGATATTGATATTGATATTGATATTGACATTGATATTGATATCTTATTGCTTCCTGTCTTCTGCTATAAAACAAGCTATTAAATGTACAATAGTTTGTATATCACATCTTTTTCACAATTTACAGTTACAGATACTGTAAAAGTGGATATTTTCGCGCGACTAATTTTTCGCGCTTGGCCGGATAGGAAGAGTTTCGCATGTTTTTAATTTCGCGGAATCAAGACATCACGCACAGGAACATATGGCAAGCAAAAATATTCGCATGCTTTTATTTTCGCGCTAGTTTCGGGTTGCGCGAAATGCGCGAAAATTTCAACACCGTGAAAATTTCCACTTTTACAGTAGTAGAGTGTTCACTTCATTTATAAGCATAATCACCATAAAATTTCTACCATTCTTTTCCAAGAGGCCATGAAAATTGCCTGCCAACACTCCTTTTGAGTATGCAGTCAGATTGATGCGTACACCAAAGCCTGTAGGCTCCCATATTACACGGTATGCTTGCGACTAACACAGTATAC
The DNA here is from genome assembly GCF_040938485.1 of Diadema antillarum. Taxonomy (NCBI): domain Eukaryota; kingdom Metazoa; phylum Echinodermata; class Echinoidea; order Diadematoida; family Diadematidae; genus Diadema; species Diadema antillarum. The sequence goes on from NW_027271384.1 coordinate 648,737, forward strand.
AGCGTACTCATGTACACAATGTAGAAACTTAATAGGGAGTGTGTGGTTCAAGTGGACTGTGGAACAGGATGCTGAAACCAGAAAATATTTGCTCTGTAGGGAATGCACTTGTAGTTGTTTTCTTTGCTTCCCATACCAAACAGGATCTGTGTCAGTCGGCGGATAATTTTGCAGGAAATCAGTCGAAGACAACAAAAACAGAAACAAGAAGGGGGGAGGGGGGACGAAAAGTATACACGCAGGGATTAAACATGAATTACTGGTTCAACGCAAGATTATGTTGTTAAAGGGAATACTCACTCTATGTTCAAGTTTGAAGAAATGGTGTAAAATCATTATCAAGCAAACAATGTGATACAGTTTCTGTAATGAGCTGACTTTAAACTAACAGTGAAATCATAAAATCTAAAGGATTCCGGATTTCGCATGCTTTTGTGAAACAAATCCTATCTATCACAATCATACCTGTATGTGTGGAGATGACATCATCACCTCATATCAACATGAGTATGTGGTTTGTGAATAAAATACAGCCCTATATTACCAGAACTTATTATGTTCATGGTGGATGGAATAGACTTTCTGAGCTGTTACAACTCTGCAATCATTTCTGCAGTGAATATGGTTCATTCCATTGGATTTTATTGGAAAAAACAAACCAACAACATGTCATTTTTAAAAGTGAAGATTTATATGCAGGTCAATTTATGACTTCGTCTTGTGAATCAGTAATATCATTACCTTGTTTAATCTGTACATAAAGTACCTTGTTTAATCTGTACATAAAGTAAGTGTGATGAATATTTCTGTGTGCATCAAGTATCAGGTAATTTGAAACTTAATGATACAATATTGCTTTCTCGCGTACAAAGTTTAATGAAATGCCTGCTGTGTATGTTTTGATTTGACTCTTTTTATAAGAGTCAACTTATGCATGGAATGGCATTTCACTTCAACCTCTCGGTATAAATATCAATCATATACAATGGCAGTGAATGTTCCCTGTAGGGGTATATCTGGTAGTTTGTAGTGTTGATGTGTTGATGACATAAAGTCATAGGGGGATTTACTTTCAAGGGATTTTTTTTTTTAAATTAATGAAAGCATTGAAACTACAGCTCATGAATTTGGACTTGGATTGGGATCCAAATCCAAATCCCAAACTGCCCTGTGAACCCCCCCCCCCCCCCCTTTTTGTGTACTTCGATGTAGGGTTCAAGTTGCTTTAATCAAGGCACCTTGGGTGAAATCATCTTTGGACCAAAATTGTGCATGCATTTTACCAACATGTGCAGGACAGTGCATGACCCGAAACCCTCCTTACCCAAATGGCCAGCATTATTTTGTTGAGGCTTGTGGTGGCTATGCTTGGCTTGGCTTGGCTATTTGCACTAGTAAACAAAGCTGACCTACACATGCCATATATGGCCAAGGAAAGATTCCATATGGATCAATATGAAAATAACCGTATGAGTACATGTATCTTTCTCATAATATCTTCAGGATAAACCAATCTTAATTGAGTAAAACTGCCAATACAATGTAGCAGCCACACAAAATCATGACCACCTTTCCAGTACAGTCTTTTTGTCTTTTGATCTCTTTTATGTAAACATACATGTCATGCCCATATAGCTTGTCAAAACAACAACAACAACAACAACAACAACACATAAACACCCAAAACATGAGAAATGAAATCATGATTGTCAAATTTAATCAGTTAAAAGCAGTGGCAAGGGACTTTGCACGGTAGACAGCTGTCTGATAGCCTGCTATAGTACCAACAGTCAGCAAGTCAATTGTGCCACATACCCGTATTCGTCTCACCCAAAGTATCACTCTTGCTCTGTGTTCAACTGAATCATACATAATCTCATGCTGTCTCCCACGTAATTATGCCAAGATGACTTCATGCGTAACCCAGTAGCACTAATGACACATTATCCTGTAAGGAGAGTATGGGAAAGCCATCATTCTTCATGACTAACAAACATGTACAACATGTATACTTAGGTAGAAGCTTTAGTTCCGCTAGCTGTAAAGTCATTCTTTGTATTCATAGCCACTAATTGTTCCTGAAATTGAACAGTTATATGCAAGTCACAGACTCATTCAGTTCATTCACTTTAACTTAATGTTTCTCATACTTAAAAAAAAAATCAACATTTGCAACAATGGTCTAGACTGAATGATAAACAGAGAAACATAAATTATCCATACTTTACAATTGAAGTATGTGGATAACTTGTGGTAACAAAGCAAGTGAAAGCAAGAAAAACACAGTGGAACTTTTGTTTGTGAAAGACCATAGTAAACATGTAGGCCTCCAGCTGTATAATCCAATTGCATAGAGATGATTACCAAGTACCGTAAAGTTCCGTGTATAAGACGCACCCATGTATAAGACGCACCACTACTTTCGGACCTAAAATAAAAAATTAAAAAACATGAAAATTTCCTCGCAAATATTGCGTGTGTCATACATATTATTTCAGCTCAAAATTTCCCTAGAATGCAGCATGTACTTTCTCTTTTTTTCGTTTCCTTTTATACTTTCTTTTAACGGTATTCATCGGATCACATTGGCAAAATATGGAAGACGCAAAATGCGAGACTTGTCTCGGTACTCACTTGCTATTGTTTTGCCTTTCAATCGTGGTACATGTGTCATGCATATCGTACTCATGAGTGTACAGTACGATCTTTGCTGTCATACATAGCAAAGGGTGTCTCGCATATTGACGCATGTCAGACTGGAAGGTTCATTACGAAAAATAAGAAAAACATCAGCAAGTGTAGCAGAGGGATCGTACGGCGAGACGTACGGTGCGTACGGTAATTACACTCACTGTTGTTTGCCAGTAACATGTGTGTCTCTTGTACTATGCTTGTATGCACAGTGCTAGCCTTTTGCAAAAAAGGCAGCTCGCTATAATTTCAGCATACGCACACAGAGAGCAATGGACTTGCACACACAGCGCGCAACGGGCAAGCGCTCTCCGATGCGATCGCTGTGTGCACGCAAGTCCATTGCAGAAGAGCCTCTCTGCAGCTGCTGCCTTTGCAAAAGGCTTGCTAGCTACAGTGCAGTGTAGCCAGCTATGCTATCCTAGTTGGCCTCGTGAAATGATGAAGAGCAAACGAATGACATGGATATGCATGCATGCTTCACACATCGTTCATATTTACGGTGACATAGTGTCGATCCTACTCCGTATTTTACAGCTTTTGTCTATGGCCATATTGGTACTAGTACATTGATAAGTTTTACGGTATCGGTAATTTAGTAATGATACCTGTACATCGCGTATTCCAGCGACTAGGTTGGCTGTTGGTAGCTTGGTAAACTGACATCGGTAGCATACAGCAGTGCTGTTACAGCTGCTGTCTATGGCCAGGTAATCGTTACTGCACACAAGGCCGATGTAAGTTTATCTCGTATTTGCAGCTTTTGTGTGTGTCCAGATTGAAAGATCGCTCATTTATCCGTAAGTTTTAGTGATTACTTACCTTCCAAACGTCGATGGGCATACATGGCCCCAAGTTGGCCCTGTAAACTTGGGTGTACATGACAGATTTTTTTCCGTGATTCGACTGTACCCGTGTATACGACGCACCCCCGATTTTCAATGTTTTCTGACGAAAAAATAGTGCGTCTTATACACGGAACTTTACGGTACCAAGAGCAGAGATACAATGTACACTGTATCCTTCAACACAAGGTGATTATAATGATGCAGATGCGAGAGAAACATTTCTATGACAAAAAAAAAAAACATGAAAAAGTACTAAAATCATGAATGGTGGTAATGATCTCACAAGTTAAAAGTTTCATTGTTCAGAGTTTTCAGAGGTGACAGTGGTAAAAAATAAAAACAAGCAAACAAACAAAAACAGATTAACAGGTAATGTTTATAAATGGTAAAAATTGGTTGACTGATGTCATTTAGCCTTGAGAGTGTTTCAGATATTATCCATTGAATGAGCCATACAATATGCATTTTAGTTAAGAAAGGTTTGATTGGCAGCTCAGAATGCCAGGAGACTGCAAAATTGTTTGCAATAAAGAGCTTGAACAATCAAACTACAATCTATGCAGGTGCAACATACTTGTTTCTAAAGGATTGCAAGTTTTGATTTGACCTGAGCCATTACTGAGTAATTACTGGCTGGAGGAAGATTGTTCTAACACTAATACATTTAGGCCCTATAAACATTCTTGTGTCAGTTTCTTATGAATGACCCTGCTTACACCATACTCTATGTCATGCACATGATCATACATACTGATACACATCATTTCTGGAATCTATACTTTAATAATTGCTGTGAGTGATTGAGTGTGCAGTCAAGAAGCACAGGGACTACTGTAAGTGAGAAATAAGTATTATTCTTGTTTTTAAGCAAAAAAAGAAAAAAGAAGAAGAAACAATTCTACCTTAGAGATGTGGCATGGTGTATTTTTGTCACATGAGGCAGTATTTTGGCAAGTTGTTGATTGTTGAAATACAGGTGGGTGGCCTGCAAAATTTTCAAAGATAACACCTTGGAATGTACATATATATGTACAGTATCACAATACACTTAGCTATGGTATATTGAGTTCTAAGTAATACCTTGTAAACATTTGTTTGGATTCTACTGAGTAAGGCATTTTTCAGATTTGCTCTATGTAAGTCCCCAGATAAAATTGCTTCCTGCACAAAGAGCAAGCGTCATTGAAATGAATGAGTGTTTATCATCCTTGAGTAATCATCCAACTTTGTAATTTGAGAGGTGTATATAGCAGAAGACATGCCAAACCAAGCATTAGAAAATCAGTCCTTGAGACTGGTGTGAATCATTTGTTCTGCAGTCACTTGTGATGGATTTGTCGTGTACAACAAATACTCTATTCTACTTCCAGTCCATAAACTGCCTTGGGATTATTGTTTGAATGTTTGTGTGTTTTATTTCTACATGATTTTTGTATCGATAAACAATACACACAAGTAACTTAAATAGTGAAATAAAGTATTAGAGCATTCTGCTGCTATGCCTGTTTAGTTTCATAAAATAATCAAAGTTGCCACAAAACTAACTGAAATACTTGCAGATTATGTTAGTTATGTAATAAACATGCATAAAATTAATGTTTTGTGGCCTGGGTTTAATACCAAATGATATGCTTGCAGTCTGATACAACTGAAACACAAGTCACTGTAAGATAGTATTATGTACAATACATCCTATCATTATACCATGTCATCTTTGCCCCAGTTCAGAGAGAGGTGTATACAAGTATTACTGTTATGCCATGTAGTTCATAAGTTTTTTATTTTCATGAATTTCATGAGTTGGGTGCTATGCGAATTTGATAACATGCAAAAATATTGACTCTGATCTCGACATGGGGATTATGAAACATGTGTACGTGTATTTTTCTTCATCCATTGCGATACCTACATGTATGTATGCTCAAGAATTTAACCACTTGCTATTATATGTCGGGAAGTCCTTATTCGCAAAAATTTTGGCTTGCTAAATTTATGGCGTATGCACTACTGTATATGATGCATACCAGTTAATTGAAGGGTACCGCCAGGCGAGGACTTTGTTTTAGCTGTGTGACAGATACACTGCTCAAAAATGTAATTATCACACCTTATTAATATTTGATCTTAAACAAAATCCTACACCTACTCCACAAAAGGTCAGCATTGGTACGATCTTTTACAGGGCTGACTTGATTCAATCGTGCAAAGTATCAACTTATTGATCCCAAAAGCCTATATTATGCACTCAGTCGCAACCACCACGCACGAAATGCCTGATACTGTAAAAGGGGAAATTTTGTGCAAATTTGCACAACCAGGACACTATTCCGTACAAAGGTGATATGAAAGCAACTCTTGCTGGAATGGCAATTGTCATGGTAATGACAAGAATCCAAATTCCTGATTGGCTGTTGCTAAGGGAAGTTGCCAATCCAGCAAGAGTTGCCATCTTAACATCTTTTATGAAATGAAGCCCAGGAGCTAGCACAAAAATGAAAGCATGCAAATGTTATTTACTTGTTGTACTTGTATGTAACACCATCTGTTTTGATTCTGCGAAAAATGAAAACACACGAAATTCATCTTACTCAGCAGAGCGGGAAAGGTTGCCCATGCAAAAAATTCCACTTTTACAGTACTTATAGCTACATGTATGTAATACCTACTATACGTGCATACTGAGACACTTTTACTTGTGTTGAGGACCCAGTAGCATGGCATACCATGGAGTGGGAAGGCTGACCTGCCTCAGATCAAATTGAGAATCCTCATAATGAATTGTGGACAGCTTCATCACTGATCTCTCTATGTAGACTAGTGGTACACACACAGCCGAAGAATCTCGACTAGGGTTGACCGTTACCGATGAGCATACAGTATGTTTCAGTGTACATATTTGCTGACAGGCGCTACTCGTGGTTTTAGGACTATCATGTACCCGACTGGACAGAAAATGTTGTAGATATTGTTGTAGATACATATGTCACTTGTTTGTGATACATGTATTTTCAGCAAAAATAAATGAATAGATAAATAAACACAGATAAATAGTTCTAAGTCTTCCCTTTATATTAGCTCGCAGGTCTTCCCCAAGTTACATGTTTACAAATTGCAGGTTAACACGTTGTAGCATTGCAAATTTGCTTTAAAGCATAGATGAATGGCTGGTACCTACCGTTACTATGACAACTGCAATTATGTGTTGGGTTGTGGTATACATGTACTGCTGTGTGAAATGCTAAGCAGTATATTTGACACTGCAGGTTAAACGTGTTCCACAATCGCATTAGATTGACAGTGTGAAAGGGGCAGCATGATTGAGCGAGGCAGCTTCCTTCCTCCCAATGTGCGACCAGGCCCCCCCGAAAGTGTGGTCCCATTGGTAAAGTCACAGCACGCTGCCGTCTTTTCAATTTTCAATCGAGTTTAAAATGTTTGAATTTTGTCTGGAGCTAGACGCAGGTGCAGTCCAATTTTAGTACAGACAAGCAAATCATCCCTCTCATCTTTTACCCCCAACCCTGATAGCCTCCCATTGTCACAATGTGTCATCATTAGGCCAGCTATCAAGCAGGCCATTTTCATTGGATGGTGGGAGAAAGGGTAGGTTATTAAACTGCTGACTGATAATAACCAAGGGATTAAGATTAAAGCCCCTATAGATGAGAGAGATGCAGATATGGCTCATTCTCCAATAGGCTTGACGTCAATTCAAATTTGTCATAATATGTGGTCAGTGAGGATAACAGATGTACATACTTTGTTGTCAGATCATCCCTATTTTTTTTTTCTTTTTTTTTTTACAAGAGAGTCAGGTTGAGACAATGTGACTGTCCTCAGTGTGGATAATACTGTCAGCCTCACATGTATCTCAACATGAAGTGGTGAGATTTTACCTCATGATATTTACATATGTCAGCAAGGCCATTTGTAGGCCTGAAGATTTATTTAATGGATCTGCTTTTCATGCACGTTCCTCCGTTATGTATTTGACTTTGTCTTCAAAAACATGCCCATATGTTCACCAATAAATCATATTTCTGTGTACTCGGGTAAGGTCAACCAACAATCAGTAGGAGACTATTTACTTTTGTGGTAGTTTACAATGTGACTTACTTCATCAATTCGAATGCAGTGCAAAAAAACAACTATCAGCAAATCCATTAAAGTCTTGATGGAAACGAAAAGTAAATAGTTCTCCACAGTAGATGTGGAAGACAATACAATGGAAAGCAGTGTATACTCCAATAATTCCAGCACTATGAAAGAGGGACAGGTTATAAAATATTGATTAAAGTGTTTACTTGACCTAATTAGTCTCTCTAGTATTCAAGTTTGAGAGGGTTCAACTCCTGTGATATTTAAAGTTTAGAGTGAAAAGTACCACAAACAAAACCAGGTCATACTGCAAAGCATTGCTTTTCACCAAAGTATTTTGATATTTTTGCAGCAGGATGTTTAACCACTTCCCTGCTAGGTTCAGATATTCTCATCAACATTGTGCATGACCAAGCAGATTCCTGAAGGCAAAGGGTTCATCTCACCTGCATGATAGTGCTTGGGTATCAGAGAGGTTTGGATAATGATGTCTTTGATAAGACTTGAAATTCAAATCAAATGTAGCGCCATCATTATTTGAGACTAAAGGCCACTGCACACTCTACAACTTTCATTGTACGCCTGCATGACAACTTTTGATCTGAAATGAATAACAACAGCCTCAGAATGAATACGCTTGCTTATAAATTTCAGATCCAAAGTCTGTCAGTTGTGCGACCAAAAGTTATATAGTGTGTGGTGGCCTTAAGAAAACTAACAGGCTTTGACCCCTTTGGCATTGTGGAATATCCTTGTCTGTGAAAGTACATCCTGTATAAAGCTGTCCGGGGAAGGTGCCATAATAATGGCAAATTATGCAGTTTACTTTACCCATGTATGTGAACCAAAACATCTGTGCTCTACTATTTTTCTGTTCAGTGAGGGTGTCAGTTTAGAAAATACAACTGAATAAAATAGGACACCCACAGCAAACCATTGTGGCTCAGTGGATAGGACCCTAGACTCTTGTACCTGAGGTCCATGGTTCATATCACCTGGCAGCAGCAGTTTTGCCCTCAGGCAAGGCACTTATACTCTGTAGCCTGTGCATTCACATTTAGAGTTACTGCGATATGGTACTATGACAATTTGTTGACACTGTTCTCATAGGCTAAATACCACAGTAATAGATACAACAGTATTTCAGTTGGGACCATTGTCATTCACAAAATACCGAGGTATTTCTGGCCTGAAAGTGCACCTCACTTAGGTAATCACTGCGCAGACAGCATATCTCCTACAGGGAGAAGATGCGAAGTACAAACCATTGTATTATGACCAGGACACGTGAGAAATACACCACAGTGCAGTGGGGGATATTTGGTGACACAAGTCACATTCAAGCTCACATGCCTATTCATTCGTGCTTCAGAAGTTTGAGTTACCACCCTGAATACCACAGTATTTCAAATATTTGCCATGCATTGCTGCATTTTTTATTTCTTTATTCTTTTGTCTTCCTCTTATGAGTAGAGGCTTGAGACTCATACTGTATCAACTGATTTCAACAGAGCAAGAGAGACTGAGATGGAAGGTCATTTTGGTTCATGTGGTGAAGAGCATTAAGCTTTCAGCTGTTCAGAATTGGAAGTTCAGTTTTGGCTTGTGCATTAATTCAGCAAAGTGCAGTTTAAAGGGATAGTACAGTATTGATGGAGATGAGAATTGGGCTTTTAACTTTTAGCGAGATGCCAAGAAAACACTTATGATATAGTACAGAGCATACCATTTTAAGAGGAATTCAAAGTTAACTTGATGGAAATCGGGTTTGGAATGACTGAAACATCCCAAAACAAAGTAAAACAAAGCGATCATGATAAAGTGTGGGTCCCACACTTTATTAGAATCGCTCTTTTTTTGGATATCTCAGCCATTTCAAAACCAATTTTCATCAAAATAAACGTTAATTCCTCATAGAATAACATGCTCTTTCATATTTCATAAGAGATTTCTCATTATCGCACTAAAAATGTTAGAAACCTGAAATTAGGTCTCAACCAAAACTATACGATCCCTTTAATGCTTTTTGCCTCGAATACATGTAGCTGTTTGAGAAACAACATTAGATCATACTAAAACTGAAATGAACAGTTGTTGAGAAGTTGTTGATTTGTCAAGTAGTGATCGTCAACTTTTCTGCTGGCATGGGGGTAAAGTATGGATGTGCCTGATGTTCATTGTACAGGGGAAACTCGGTATAACGAACACTGCTATAACGAGATATCAGTTATAACGAGGAAATTTTCCCGGTCCCAAATTTCCTTCCACACAAGTCTATGTAAAATGCTACTCTTATAGCGAGATCGGCTATAACGAAATAACTGCTATAACGAGATAAATTTTGTGACTTCCAAACAAAGAAAAACATAATCGATCAAACCTGCTATAGCGAGGTAAAGCAAAATGCCTTCTGTAAAGCTTTACTTCGCCTGTGCTTGAATCATCTTCCGAGATTGTAAAGCTTGATGCGCCAAAAACTGTCTTGTACACACATAATAATTTTCTTCAGTGCACTCCAGCTAGCACTGCATGTTGTACGTGTATGTGTGTGTGTGCGCGCACAGTTATACATGCAGAAAATGTGGTGGGACGGCCATATGTATACATGACATCATCATGACGTTTAGTAGGTGTGAGGCAATCTGATGCTGTGATTGGCTTTCTACGTAGGGAATTCCCCATCCTCAGACACACACACACACACACACGCAGTCATAATGTACATACAGAATGTGTCACATATTCAAGCTTTCCACACAACACAAACCCATACGATAACCACATACCAATCCACAAACGATCTTGATACAATCGCAAGCTATGTAAATTTACAAATTCAAACATCTACAATTAATAAGAAATCTTGATATGGGATTTCCTTGGCGAAAAAACATCTTCTTACCCATAAAGGTGAGTAATTCCCTCACACACAATACCAAGTTATCGGTATTGATTGAAATATGATGGGTAGTCCCACGTGTGTAAATCAGTGTCTTTATGTTATGCCTTCTTTTATGCCTACTGATATAACGAGATATCGGCTATAACGAGGAAAATGACTCGGTCCCGACCATCTCGTTATGTCGAGTTTCCACTGTATTGACATTTCAGTGGCATTTCAAAACTTGAGTAAATGTTTGCACAGCTGAGCCCAATGGGAGATAGTTATTCTAATATTTGATGATTACTAACCCAGGATATTGATTGGTCGTGAAGGGAGGATTATCACGGTTCGACTGTGGTCATTATTGTCGTCAATTCACAGTTTTGAGTTTTCTGAACAGCAACTGGCTCTTTGTCAAGCACAATGCAAACTATTGTACCATTATATTGTGTTTGAATGACCTGTCCTGCTCATGCATATCATGTGTGGATTTGGAATCGACCGCAATTTGGTGAACCGATTGAGGTATGCCGTGCTGTACAGTATGACATGATTGGTCCAGTTGGCAGCTTCATCTCCCTCCTGTCTGAATTTCAGGTTACCATTTCGTAGTATGGGATGTATTATTTGCCAAATTTGTGCTGTAGTACAAGTGGTAGTTGGTTTATCTCCTAGCTGGGTTCTGTCTTGACCATGTGTTGTGGAAGGCTGCAGACAGTGGACTCTCGTCATAAGAAACTCTTTGGGACCAGCAATGAACTGGCCTTGTTCTTGTTGCATAATATCAAAATTTTCTTATATAACAAAAGTAAAACAGTGAAATACTAAAAGAAGTTTGCATTCTTGGGCAAGAGAAATTACTGTGTCATACTTGTAATGAGAGTTTATTGTATCAGTGTTCCTAATGACAAGATTCCTGTGTATTTTTGTTGCATACACGTATGTTGTTCACCAAACAGTCAAATAGAGAGCGTCTCTGTGAAGGTGATTAAGTTTGGAAAATTCATTGACCTATTAAAACCATGATCAATACATACCCCATTTGTGCTGTAAGGGGAAGAAAATATTGTGAAGTATGTACAAACTGTACACTCAGGGAATTGCTATATAGTAGAAAGGATTGACAGTTATTCGTAATTCATGCAAACACATGTTTGGGTTCGATAGCATTACATTGCGAAGTCCAACATTCCTCTTCACTTTGAAGTCATGCGTGACGAAATACGGAGACCATGAAAAAATTTTACTTCTCAATGAGTTAGAAGCAGCGTTTGAACACAAAATTGGAATGAAGTACAATTGTACTAGAAAGTACGATTATACTAGAATTTGTAAATTGAACAGATTAGGAGAAACTCATCTTATAAGTACATTTTTGTTTTTCTCGAAATGAAATTAAAGATTACAGTAGGCCCTGTAAAAAAAGAAAAAAAAATTGATATCTTTCCATGATGCCCACATCTATGTATGTTAATTTCTTACCTTTTAATCTGGCATATTTGAGCTTTCAAATATTTAAAGTAGTAATAGCTAAAGCATGCTTTCTACTTTTTGCAGTTTAAAGTGTAATTTTAACACTGCTTTTGATTTACTTCTCTACCTCAAAGCAAACACATTTGTAGTTGCCAGTCACATGATTGCTACTGTGAGAGTGCTAATCCTTGATTACTAATGCTCACTTTTGTCAAAGCACCTGGGTACCTCTTGTCCATCTTGGCGATATCGCGCGTGACTTGAAATGAGAGATCAATTAGTTTCTACTCTATCTATAACACCTCCCTGGTTCACTGTAGACATACAATATACATTGTTCATTTTATGTACTATGTTATAGCAGTTTAAAGCTTTATGGCATTTCTCAGCTTCTCAAATAGTCTCTTCACAGAAGTAGCCCACTTAATTAACATACAGCTGTACCGGTGCTCTCAGTTACAAAATTTAAGTGATCTCATAAGCAAGGAGGGGGAATGGGTTTTAATAGCGGAATAATCGTTTTTTAGAGTTTCTGGTTAAAACTGTGGGCTGCCCTGTGGAGACACCAAGACCTGTAGTTTTAACCAGAAACTCAAAATTAGGCAGAGTAGTATATTCATTTTGTATTTTGGATCAAAATTCTAAGCAACATAAGGGGAATATGTGAGGCAAGAAGTTGTGCTGTGGATGCAATGTTGTCGAGGGATGCAATGTTGTGGAGGGTTCCTACACTGACCGTACGAGGCAGCACATGATGTCAGCATTGCTATGTGATGCCACTATTTGCTTTGTTAAAGATTGTTACATTTCACAGAGTGACAATACAAAGCAGTGCACGATGTCAGAATTGCTGTGTGATGTCACAATTGATTTGTGACATCATTTCACCAATACTTGAAAAATGCTGTCATAAATATGGTGCCATTTTGCAAGTATTACGCCATGGAGTGTCAAGTATGCCAGTATTCTGACAGAGCTGAAAATATGTATAATCACGTGAAGCTCTTTCATTCAATCACTGGAGGATAGATTTTATATCCAAAATATAAACCAATGTTATCACATGCAGATACTCTACAGGACCTCTTGTAGGTAGTGTAAAATGGGGAACACAGATGATAAATCAATCCCCGCCACCAGTCATCAGATGTACAATGTACAGTGTAAAGAAATATTTAGTATTGTGGACACCCTGTATTTACTTTAAACTGCCTCACACACTGTGACAGCATTTCTTCAAATGCTTTAAATACCAGTAGGTACATGTATTGGCAGGTGTGGGTCCATTAATTTTAATGGAATATGACATCCTAATTTTGTGCCAACATTTGAAAGTCTATCTTTTTAAGGTAATGCTGCTACTCTCTTTGTACAGTTTTAACATTACTATCATGACTCCTGCTGCTCGTTTTGCAGATTTTTATCATTACTAGTATAATCATTAAGTAAATCCTGATCAGACAGTGGAGAACATTGTGAATGACTACCCATCCCATCATTTTCCTAATGGATTAAAGCGAAATCTACCAGGCTAACGAGGATACCCACACCTGGTTTGCGGACTTTAATTTCATCCAGAAGTAAGTTATTCACCGTTTATCATAGTTTACATTGGCCAATGACTGGTACTTTGTTTCTGTGCGTCTTCCTCTCACATTTTACAGCATGCAGCAGGGGAAGTACATATACCTCTTTTGCCTCCTCCTGTGTCTGACTGGTGTTCTCGTCATCCTCAATATCAGTGACGGCACAAGGGACCTACTCCAGAGAACTATTCACTCCAAAGACTTTACTAGGTAAGGTGCTAGTTTGGTATAAACCATAGTGACCATTACAGCCTATTAAAGGTTCCATTAAAGGGGGAAATCCAGTCCAAATATAAGTTAGTCTGATAAGAAAGAGTAAAATATTACGAGTCCAATGGTATAAATTTGATCGAAATCGGATGAAAAATAAGGAAGTTATGACAGAAGTTTCGCTATTTTTCGGGGAAACAGTTCTTGAACAGTCAATATGAATATACAAATTCATGGCAAAGTGAGCATGTCATTCCCTCACAACTTACCAGATAGTTTATACATGTACATAAAATTTTGAAATTTCAAGTTTTTCATTCAAACACAATTATGCCCAAAGATCAAATCCTGGTATATCTAACTGATCACTATTCTGAAGTTATTCAACCTAAAATAACGTCATGTTTCAGACTTCAATGACAGAAACATTGAATTTTCGTCAGTTTTTTTACACGATCAATGGAAAATGTTGAGGGTATGACATGGTAGGCTTACTCATTTGCATATTCATATCCACTGTACAAGAACTGTTTTGCAGAAATTAGCAGAACTTCAAGATGTCATAACTTCCCTTTTTTTCATCCGATTTCAGTCAAATTTTAACCTCTGAACTTGTAAGATTTTACTCTTTTTTTATCAGACTAAGTTATATTTGGGCTAGATTTCCTCTTTAAGTTTTTTATGCCTTTATATGTTTTGTAAGAGATGAGAGTACTCAGAGAAGTAGATCAGTTAAATTTTGGGGGATAATATTAGAGACATAGGAAAGGTATGAATGGCATAAAGTTTAGAGAGCAAAACAAGTCAGTGGTTGGGCGTTTCTCCTTGAGAGAGGCAGCAGTTTTTCATGTGCACATACATGTATACACAATGTGCACTGCGCCACAGAGAGTGCGGGTCACCAGAAGTGTGTGTACTGTGTTCACCCCAGAGAACGCTCAGAATCCCTTCATCAAGTGCGAGTCTAGCACAACCTCCAAGAGTTGTGCTAACGTAAACCTCCAAGAGTTGTACTAGACTTATGCTGATGAAGGGATTCTAGTCTCACGCTAGGCTGTCTAGCACGCAATGCTGCTAGCACGATCTTTACCTCAAACCTACCCAAGACTCAACCCAGACCCGTGCTATGTGCCTTTGTGCCGTGACTGTTTAAGACCCCCCACCATCTGGGGTGAACACTGCACATCTTTCAGAGGTTGTGCCATGCCTCAAAAATTTTCTTTCTTTACAGTGTTACTATATGTAGTCCTTCTTTCGTGATGACAAGATTGGCAATGCTTACATTGATTTTTTTTTTTTTTTTTAAATTCCTTCCAGATTTGCCATTCCAATATCAAGCTATATAACAAGAGGAGAAGACACTGGGCAACATGCGCAGATCCCGGGCATGATTGGGGACGCCAACAATCCCAACCGCCTTCTGAATGCGTCGGTGTTGAGGGCAGCATTCGAAGAAATCGCAGAGGAGAACTTTCTTGTGGCCCCTGAGCTACCACTGGAGAAAGTGGTGGTCGAAGAGAGGAAATTCAGGCACGATGACCAGCATGAAAAGTACATGGTAAGCGTTACAATGAGTGCCATAAAAACAAAATAGTTTGGAATTTGACAAGTCCCTTTCTTTTTAATTTTCACTGTCTTTTTTGTTTGTTTGTTTATATGCTGTTTTGGTTTAGGAGACATTGTGTTTTGTTCCTTGTAAGAGTGAGGAGGGGTCTGTTTGATAAATTATTGAAGGAAAATGTTAAAATGTTCTTGTAACACTGCTGAGAAGAGAATTTTCAACTTTTTGGACCCTTTTTTTTTCAGTGAAAAGAAATTCAGTGGACAGGTTTACATGTATTCCCATCAGTAATTATTCTTATTCAGAATGTGTTTGGTTGTGTGTTAATTTATAAACATATGTATACATGTATGTATGTATGTATGTATGTATGTAAGGACATGATGTGTTCATATGAATGTTCATTTATGTCGGAATGATTTGCACAATGTTTTTCCTGTAATAATATGTGTAGCTTCTGAAATTATGGAAGTGTATTTCCATGATTGATTTGCAGAGGTGTCCAACGACAGTGCGGAAGAAACTGCTGAGTGACCCTGTCGTGGGTAAGAAGCTGGTGCCAGACATTCCCATCCTGATGTGGGACAAGCACTTCAATGCCAGCGAATACCAGCGGCTGACCCAGTTCAAGGGCATCAACGGTTGGAGAGGCACAAACCACACAGGTGGGTGGAACCTCACTGATACAGCCTCTGCCATCTGGCCGGTGGGAAGGGGTTAGGGGGAGGGGATCACATGGTTGGGGGGGGGGGCGTGAATGACACCTCTCTCTGATGGTGTTGCAGTCTCGCTTTGCCACCCTGACCAATTGGCTTGTGGAGCAGGCTCTTGTCTCTTTAGCCTCACAGGAGATCTCTGTGCGTGATTCCATTCCTACCCAGTGCATGAATCCAGGGGTAATGTTTCACCTACCATGTTTTCCATTCAAGCCAGGTGTAAAAGCAAGTTCTTGGCAACTAGGATCGATAATTGGGCAACTCTAGGGAGAAGGAGGTATACCTTAGTGAATATGTAAGTCCATGATTATTACCCCTGCCAAGGGAAGAGCTTATGTTTTTATCAACGTTGGTTTGTTTGTCTGTTTGCAAAATAGCTCAAAAAGTTGCAATTTGAATAAAACTTGCACTTAAAGTTGATGATGACACAAGGAACAGATGGTCAAATTTTGGTAGTGATCTGCAAATTTTTAATGGATTTTTGAAGGATTTTTGATCTGTTGGCATATAGGGTCGATGAACTTTGGAGTTCAATCTGTGCGTACTGGAGGTTTACATACGCGCACCAAAGCATGTGCTCCCCTCAGAGAAGGCACTGCACAGCTGGAAACTAATGACGTAAACAAAAGGCTTCTATATTGGGAAATTGGGGTGATTTTCAGCCTATGTTTATGGGTGGAATTGAGTTGCTTACTCGACAGAGGTCAGCTCTCTCCGTGTGCTTTTCTAGCTCCTTTCTGTTGTAATGATCGAAGCCTGTGGTAATCAACTTTTCATTGAAGTAGGTTAGAGTTAGTGATTGGTTTGTATACACATGATTCATTTCATGCTGAGGCTCACAGTATAAAAGTGTCAGCATGGATAAAGTGTGAACAAGACACAAAAAAGTTGTGGGCTAAAGTTGACAAACTTAGCCCACAACTTGTTCGCTGAAAATGACAAATAAGGACCAAAATGTGTCTTTTGTTTATGCAAGATTTGAATGTAAGAAAGGTGTCTCCTCAGGTTGATGTTTATGTAGTAGAAAAAAGACACTCATTCATCACTGTGCATACAGACTTAATGGACTAGGTATTGATCTAGCACCAATGAGCATTAGGGGTGTGATTGATCATTTTGAGTGTGTAAAGAAAAGAGCCTGCTGCTATTATCTGACAGTAGTTCCCGAGGTTACTTTCCCCTCTAAAACAGCCCAGATACGGTTCCTCCCTGTCCTTGACAAAAAATTACATTCATGGCTGTGGAAAATTTCAAGAGGGAGTCTCCAAACGTAATTGTCCCCGCCGAACGAGTTCAAGCAGGGGACTATGAAACGGGCTCCGTACGTGTGTGTGTCCGTGTGTCCGTCTGTCCATCTGTCCGTCTGTCCGTCCGTCTGTGCGTCCGTGTGTGATCAAAATGCACAATTTGCTACTTCTCTGTCATTTATGAGCTAATTTTGATTCTGTTTGCTTTATATGATAGCACTACATGGGAGCTTTGAAACTTCTACACAGAATTTCAGTTGTGACCTTTGACCTATATTGTACGTTTTGCTTCAAAATGCTACTCCTTCGCCATTTCTAACCCGATTTCGATTCTGTTTGCTTTGTGTGATGGCACTAGGTGAGGGCTTCAAAACTTGTACACAGAATTTTGACCTTTGACTTCTTTGACCTTTGACCTTGATTTTTGACCTATATTGTACATTGGCTACAAAATGCTACTCCTTCGCCATTTCTAACCCGATTTCGATTCCGTTTGCTTTATGTGATGGCACAAGGTGAGGGCTTCAAAACTTCTACACAGAATTTTGACCTTTGACTTCTTTGACCTTTGACCTTGATTTTTGACCTATATTGTACATTTTGCTCCAAAATGCTACTCCTTTGCCATTTCTAACCCGATTTCGATTCCGTTTGCTTTATGTGATGGCACTAGGTGAGGGCTTCAAAACTTCTACACAGAATTTTGACCTTTGACTTATTTGACCTTGATTTTTGACCTATATTGTACATTTTGCTACAAAATGCTACTCCTTCGCCATTTCTAACCCGATTTCGATTCTGTTTGCTTTATGTGATGGCACTAGGTGAGGGCTTCAAAATTTGTACACAGAATTTTGACCTTTGACTTCTTTGACCTTTGACCTTGATTTTTGACCTATATTGTACATTGGCTACAAAATGCCACTCCTTCGCCATTTCTAACCCGATTTCGATTCTGTTTGCTTTATGTGATGGCACTAGGTGAGGGCTTCAAAACTTCTGCACAGAATTTTGACCTTTGACTTCTTTGACCTTTGACCTTGATTTTTGACCTATATTGTACATTGGCTACAAAATGCTACTCCTTCGCCATTTCTAACCCGATTTCGATTCCGTTTGCTTTATGTGATGGCACAAGGTGAGGGCTTCAAAACTTCTACACAGAATTTTGACCTTTGACTTCTTTGACCTTTGACCTTGATTTTTGACCTATATTGTACATTTTGCTCCAAAATGCTACTCCTTTGCCATTTCTAACCCGATTTCGATTCCGTTTGCTTTATGTGATGGCACTAGGTGAGGGCTTCAAAACTTCTACACAGAATTTTGACCTTTGACTTATTTGACCTTTGACCTTGATTTTTGACCTATATTGTACATTTTGCTACAAAATGCTACTCCTTCGCCATTTCTAACCCGATTTCGATTCTGTTTGCTTTATGTGATGGCACTAGGTGAGGGCTTCAAAACTTCCACACAGAATTTTGACCTTTGACTTCTTTGACCTTTGACCTTGATTTTTTACCTGTATTGTACATTTTGCTACAAAATGCTACTCCTTCGCCATTTCTAACCCAATTTCACTTCCGTTTGCTTTATGTGATGGCACTAGGTGAGGGCTTCAAAATTTGTACACAGAATTTTGACCTTTGACTTCTTTGACCTTTGACCTTGATTTTTGACCTATATTGTACATTGGCTACAAAATGCCACTCCTTCGCCATTTCTAACCCGATTTCGATTCTGTTTGCTTTATGTGATGGCACTAGGTGAGGGCTTCAAAACTTCTGCACAGAATTTTGACCTTTGACTTCTTTGACCTTTGGCCTTGATTTTTTACCTATATTGTACATTTTGCTACTAAATGCTACTTCCGGCGGGGACATATATTACGCACCGCGTAATTTCTACTTTTCCTTGTTTTCTGATTGGCTGATGCCAGAAAGAATAATATTAATGCCAAGTTGTCAGGAACTCGCCTTCCAGTGAGTGCCCTGTGCGAAATATGTTTGTACTGTGAAACCATAAATTTTTTTGGTGCATGAAATGTTCACGAATTTCCTGAGGAGCCAAGAATTGTGAAATTACAATGCAAACAAAAGTTCTTGTCTGCACAATAAGCATTAAATGCCAGTGGCAATTTGCAAAAATTTTATACGGCATAAAAGGCCATTGGGTCCAATTTGCACAAATTTCATGGCGCAAATATTTCTGGTTTTATGTCATTTCATTACGGGTTTCCATCTTCGCTGTTTCCACCTCAGACATCCGCAACCTGCTGACTCAGCTGAACTCGCCGAACAATGGCTACATGTTTGACGACAGGCTGAAGAACGGAGAGCCGCCGCAAAGCGATTGCATCAGATGCGCTGTCATTGGCAACGGGGGCATCCTAAATGGCTCGCGCAAAGGAGCGGAAATTGATGCACACGATTACGTCTTCAGGTAGGCCTTGTCTCTGTCTTCTTACACTTTAAATATACCCGACTGGTTTTTTTATGCCTCCGCAACGAAGTGGCCGGAGGCATTATGTTTTCGGGTCGTCCGTCCGTCCGTCCGTCCGTACGTCCGTACGTCCGTCCGTCCCGTTTTGTTTTTGTCGATATCTCAAGAACCGTGTGGTGGTTTTACATCAAACTTGGTATGAGGGTATATCCTTGGGGGATAATACTTTGTGTGGATTTTAGGGTCACAGGGTCAAAGGTCAAAGGTCACAGGTTATTTTGTGAAAAAAAAAATTGAAATTTCATGTTTTTCTCCATATTTCGCAAATGGTTCAAGGTATCTTCATGGAACTTAGTATATATGCTTGTACCGATGGGCAGTGATTATCTAGGGAAGTTGGGGGTCATGGGTCAAAGGTCATGGGTCAAAGGTCAAGGTCAACTCCTCAAAATATCACTACTTTCCTAATATTTATGCAATGAATGAAGGTTTTTTTTTTTTTTAATTTGATGTATACGTGTACATGTATTACCCAATATATATTCTGTGGGTAGTTTCTTGCCAAAAGGTCAAAGGTCAAAAGGTCAAAGGTCAAGTGAAAGTGCTGAATTGCACTTTTTCCTCCATATCTCAAAAGTAACTCACTTATAGGTATCATCATGAAACTTACATATTTATGCATGTTCAACCTAACAGTGATTCTCTTTGGAACTGTGAGGTCAAAGGTCAGAGGCCAGGTTTAGATAATGCTATTTTCCCATTTGATACTGAAATTATACTTTTTCTCAATACCTTGAAAACTTACTCAATGCATAAACTTATAAAAGGGTCAAAAGTCAAGTAAAAATCATCAGTTCCCCAAATACCTGCACTCTGACATTTTAATCATTCATCCAATTGAACCTAGTTCTAGGAAAGTGAACATTCAGCACATTTGTGTCAAACCTGTCATTTTAATATTTTGCCAATTGTTTGAAACTGTCATCACACATTGTCAAGACATTGTACTATAGACCTATTAGGAGAACCATGCATTATGGCGGAGGCATATCAGTCGCCGTAGCGATATATCTAGTTCTGTTATCATCGTCTCTCGATGTGGTACCCAGTGGGACTCCTGGCATCAGCTATAGACAAGAAGGAATAAGGCCTTGGTTACAAAGAGTTTAAATGGAGTCAGGATAGGTTACAGTCTAAAGTCATACAGTATCGTGATTATTAGATAATGTTATACTCAACTTGTGTAGTCCTTTTCAGGGAATAATTCACCCGGTATTGCATAGCAATTTGCTATCCATTTTTACACCACTGCTACACAAGCTAACTTTTGTGTAGCAGTTTTCTTCCATAAAAGTGTACAGGATACCATTTGAAATATTGTTCATCAGCTGAAATTGCTCATCAAATCTGAGTTGGAAAATTATTCCCTGCCATACACTTCTTAGTGTTTTTTTCTTGTTATTCGACAAGTTTGGGTTATATTTGTATTTCACTTGATGAGGAGTCTACGACAGTTCATGTCAAAGAAGTGAATCATTACACAGAAAATAGAAAGGAAATTCCACATATTTTAATTTCTGTGACATAGTAAACGAACACTTGACATCGGTCATTTCGAAGGCAGGAAAAAAACAATTTATCCCTGATGCGTGTCAGTAACAGGTCAAGGGAATGAGCACTTTGATGAAGAACTAAAGTTTGTAAAATGTTCTCAATATTTTCTTTGTATTGCTCCACTACTATGACATCACAAACTGTTGTAACTTCTTATCTAGCAGTCGTCTGTTGAGAATGAGAAGGGCGTTAAGTTGTCCAGAACACTATGGGTTTAGTGGCAACTTAACGCCCTTATCATTCTCAACCGACGAAGTGATTGAACGTGGATTTAAGCAAAATTATACAGATTTGTACCCTTTGTGCACACTAGACATATCTAGGAATAAACTTCCCTTTAAAGAGAAACTCTACTCTATGAAGTTGATTGTAGTAAAAAAGTGGAGTTTGGGTATAGAATACTGAAAATATCATATATAGTGTAAATCAGATAAAAAGGAAGCAGTCCAAGTATTGTTTTAGTATTACAGTATCAGTATTCTAGATTCGTTAACAAAGGTGAATAGCAGGTCACGTTAATTTGATTTTTCTGCCACAAAGTCACATTCAAGTTTTTTAGCTCACCTGAGCCAAAGGCTCAAGTGAGCTATTGCGATCGCCCTTCGTCCGGCGTCCGTCGTGCGTCGTGCGTCGTGCGTCGTGCGTCGTCCGTCGTCCGTCGTCCGTCGTGCGTCGTGCGTAAACTTTTTACATTTTCATCTTCTTCTTGAAAACCCCAAGACCGATTTTCATCAAACTTGGCAGGTAGCATCCCTAGGGGGTTAGGAACTCAATTTGTTAAAATGGGCACCATGCCCCACCCAGGGGGCCCCCAGGGGGGCCCAAACCCCCCAAAATTAAGGAATCTGTAAAAATCTTCTTCTCTAGAACCAGAAGTGATAGAGCTAAGTTAATACTATGAGTTAGTACATTCATGACTGTAGTTTCAAGTTTGTTCATGGCAGAATCAGGGGTGCCCCCCTTGGGACCCAGGGGAGGGGGGTGGGGAAGGGTTCTAATGGGGCCTAAATTGTACATTTTCATCGTCTTCTTGAGAACCCCATGACCCATTTTCACCAAACTTGGCAGGTAGCATCCCTAGGGGGTTAGGAAATCAATTTGTGAAAATGGGCACCATGCCCCACCCAGGGGGCCCCCAGGGGGCCCAAACCCCCCAAAATTAAGGAATATCCGCAAAAATCTTCTTCTCTAGAACCAGAAGTGATAGAGCTAAGTTAATACTATGAGTTAGTACATTGATGACTGTAGTTTCAAGTTTGTTCATGGCAGAATCAGGGGTGGCCCCCTTGGGACCCAGGGGAGGGAGGGGGTGAGGAGGGGTCCTAATGGGGCCTAAATTGTACATTTTTATCTTCTTCTTGAGAACCCCATGACCTATTTTCACCAAACTTGGCAGGTAGCATCCCTAGGGGGTTAGGATCTCAATTTGTTAAAATGGGCACCATGCCCCACCCAGGGGGCCCCCAGGGGTCCCAAATCCCCCAAATGAAGGAATCTTTATAAATCTTCTCTAGAATCAGAAGTTATATATAGAGCTGAGATAATACTATGAGTGAGTACATTAATGACTGTAGTTTCAAGTTTGTTCATAGGAGATCCAGGGGTACCCCTCTTGGGTAGGGGGGGGGGGGGTGGTGGTTGGAAGGGTCCAAATGGGGGCCTGAATTGTACATTTTCATCTTCTTCCTGAAAACCTCATGATGGATTTTTGTCAAACTTGGCAGGTAGCATCCCTAGGGGGTCAGGATCTCAATTTATCAAAATGGGCACCATGCCCCACCCAGAGGGCCCCAGGGGGCCCCCAATCCCCCCAAATTAAGGAATCTTAAAAAAATTGGGCCCTTATTGTACATTTTCATCTTCTACTTGAGAATGCCTGGTCAAATTTTGGTAGAGCTGTGAATAATTTAGATTAGTGACTGCGTGAAAGGTGAACTTGCGATACTCAGGTGAGCGCTAGACCCGCGGGTCTCTTGTTTTTTTCTGCAATAGTTTAGCTGGCCCTTGATTTGATTGATGTGGTTGTTTGGGAAGCGCTTCCACGAATTTGTTCATCAAAGTGCTTGTTCAAACAGTATACTCTCTCTGTCTGTCGGTCACACACACATGCCTGTACACAGATTTAAGGGTTACCCTTCAAAGTTTGCTTCAAATTTTTTTTTTTTTTTTGTCACAGAGGGTGCATTTTTCCTTTTCACTTCTAATGCATCAGGTCCCCCAAATCCTGAGATTTAGAGGTGTATCTTCATCCTAATATGATTTACTCTTCATTGTTAGTAAAGGTTCATAAGGTGCAGACATCTGAAATTCAGAAATTTGATCCCTTTTTTTCATAACTTCTGCTCAGGTTGCAGAATTTTAAAAGCCTCTTCATCCCTATATCAATAACTGGATCATGAATTGGCAACAATTGTTTAGGAGTTGGAAGTTCTTTTTTCTCTCTCAAAGTGGCAAACATGTCTAACTGTTTTGTATAGATGTAATGAAGTTAGCCAGACCCATGTTAATCTTTCTTCAATATGATATGCAGTAAAATTCAGGATTGCCAATTTAATGGCGCTATTAAAAATATATAATTATGTCTGCAGCATGATTATCCCAGAACTTGACAGGTTAAATCATCTACTGGCTAGATTGTCTTCATTATGTTTGTTTGTTTGTTTGTTTGTTTGTTTGTTTTTGTGGGGAGGGGTCTTGACTGTGCATGACAATGCATACTTGCAAGAAGTGAAATATAAGAATAGTTGAATGGGAGCGCATTTAATCTGGTTGAGTATGTGTGTGAATGGTGTACGTGCAATCTGGACATACTGTACATTTGCTTGACTGCAATAGCATTATTTTCCTTTTAAAAAGTTTAATTCGATTGTTCATGCACCAGAATCATAATACAACATCATTGTTATTCCAATCATTCGTACACATATTTCCCCTCAGCTTTGTCACCAAGCATCCATCATTCCCTGAAGAAATAACAACAAAATGAATTGACTTGAATATGCACATAGATATTGTATTTATACTATAAACTTAGATTTTATGAAACTTAGTTTGAACATTGATGTTATAAACTTTGATTTGAACTTTGATTGTGTAAACTTTAGTTTTAATTTTGATTTTATGAACTTGAATTTTATAAGATACAACCATCTCTTGATTACACAGTGTTCTTAGAATTGTCACGCTTCTAGGATTGTTTCAGAGGCTGTGTGGAATGATCAATAGGTGAAAGAAATAATCTGAATAGAAATACATCCATTTCGTGTTTACAATAAAGATTACTAGTACTTCATGTTTGCTCTTTATATCATTCACTTCAACTTAGATATATTACAGTTAGCTGATATTGGAAAGACAAGGTTACCATAAAGGGACTTCAAGTAGATTCCCATAACAGCCCACCCCCCCCCCCCCCCTCCCTCCCTGCATCACAGATGACCTTAATAATTAGTGGGGGAAAAAGTCTATGGTGTTGATTAGAATCATAGCTAATGTGATTCTGGGTCAGGAAAATTGGCCTTTATTCTATACGAGACCCAAAGTTGATGTGGTAAATAGCAGAGCTTTTCCAGTAGTGTGACATGACAGTGGTATCGTGTGTTCCAGTAGCCTGGATTTTTACTCTTTTCTTCAACACCCCCGTAATGTGATACAGAGTCAACGCAGCGATTACCGACAGTTACGAGCAGGATGTTGGCAGGAAGACATCATTCTACTGCTTCACCATGGTAACGCTGAGCAATACGATGGCACTGAGCCGAAGAACGGGATTTCACATACCCAAAGGGGATGAGGTATGAATGAGGATTGCATGTGCAGTGCTACCATAAAAGTGGATATTTTCGCGCGACTAATTTTTCACGCTTGTCCAGATGAAATGAGTTTTGCATGTTTTAATTCCATGGAATCAAGACATCAACTACTGGAACATGGCAAGCAAAAATATTTTTGTGTTTTTATTTTCACGCTATTTTCTGATTACGCGAAATATGCAAAAATGTCAACATCGCAAAAATTTCCACTTTTACAGAATTTGTGAGTGACTGCTCATGTGTCGCTGTCATTTCTTCTACAGCTTTGCCATCTATCAGAGCAAGAAACAGTGTGTTTGATATTAACCCAACTGAGTACACCACATATTTCACAGGGTTTTTATTTTTGCGAATTTTGCAATTCCGGTGTCATTTTCAAATTTTAAAACATGTCAGAATAGCAGCTGTGATCCCGACATAAATGTGAGTTGAACAAATACATATCTCTTTCCATTGCTGTACCCCACAATCACAAATTTAGCAACTCAGAAAATTGTCAGAAGTCCTGATTTTTGAAAGGTTAGGACTCGCTCTTAAAGTAAGTAGCATGTAAAGTAGTCCTTGTCTGTCCACTTGTCAGTCAAGAGGGATATATTCCCTTTTCCCTTAATGTGTTAATGTGTCATCCGTAAGTTTAAGTAATGCTGAGGGGCTAGTTTTCCACAGACAAGACTTTCAAGGGAAAGTAAACCCAAAGAGCAATGTGGATTGAGTGAAAGCAGTAATATTAGTAGAACACATCAGTGAAAATTTGAGGAAAATCGGGCAATCGATGAAAAAGTTATGAATTTTTAAAGTTTTGGTGTTGCAACTGCTGGGTAAGGAGACTACTAGAGGTTATGACGTATGAGTGGACCTCAATATAAAGAAAATAAAAAGGGAATTCAATGAAAATTCATTTTTCATGAAAATTACACATTCCATCAACTTGATACTGACATATGTTAGGGGTAGCACTTATTCCCCCTGCTTTCTGAAAGCGGTTAGTCAAGAACTCTTTCATTTTGCTAGAAAAGTGAATTTTTGTGGAATTCCTTTTATATTTTCTTTATATTGTGGTCCTCTCATACGTCATAACCTCTAGTAGTCTCCTCATCCAGCGGTTCCAACACCAAAACTTTAAAAATTCATAACTTTTGCATCGATTGTCCGATTTTCCTCAAACTTTCACTGATGTGTTCTACTAATGTTGCTGCTTTCATTCAATCCACATTGCTCTTGGGGTTTATCTTCCCTTTCATTGTGGAGACTTGAATTAAACATTAGTGGTTGACTATTTATAGCATGAGATACCACATCTGAACAGCTAAATAAAGACTAAAACTGGGTTGATGGAGAATACACGTCAAGATTAAAATCAACCATGCACACACTTTACACCCGCCAAGATCTGTAGGCACACGCAGCGACTGTATGCTATGCTCATCGTGGGAGAACGTGCATGTGGTGCTCTGCGGTGTGCTTGTTAATCATGCAAATTATGTTAAATGTCATCCATGTCAGCCATGAGTAAGTGTGCACATGACAACTGAATGTTTAATGATGGCTTCAGCCTGATTGGAGGGATGTCAATACAGTCTGTGTCTGCACCAGTTATGTTTCTTTGAAAAGTAATCAATTACCGTAAACGTTGATATTTTCGTGCAAGTGATATTCGAACTCGGCGGTTCGAAATCAGGCATGTATTCTTTAGCTCTTGAAGTCATGCTGCGCACTTGTTTACTTGTATATTTTCATACAATTCACAGAAAAGGCGGAATCTGATTTGACATTTTCCTGCAAGGAAATTAATGTGCTGCCTGATCCATTCCAGTGTGTGGCATGCACAGAAACTATTTACTGCATCACACATGCACTCAGATGAACACTACTAATACTGTAGAAGTGGATATTTTCACGAAAATAACTCTTCGCACTCAGCGGGGTGAGAAGAGTTTCGCGTGTTTTTAATTACGTATAATCAAGACATCAACTGTTATAGAATGGACTTTAGAATCTCTGCAATCTGATTGGTCAATTGTCATGCATTGATTTTTACTGATCCACACTGAGCCATGCATCCGGTAAAATCCGAACGCATGGCTCAAGCCTTGTATAGTGTAGTAGGTGTACTGGATGCATGATTTGGAAAATGGTTGTATTTCATGAATTGACGGGCTCATTGTATAACACAAATGACGCACATGCCTATTTCGTGGATCATTGGGAATTGGATGCTCTCGTTTAACTTTGGAACAGTCTAAAACCCACTCGCTGCGCTCGTGGGTTTTAAACAGTTCCAAAGTTAAACTTGCACATCCAATTCTCACCGATCCACTTCGTCCTGTGCATCATTTGTATACTGGAACATATGGCAAGGAGAATTATTTGTGTGCTTTTATTTTCGCGCTGGTTTCTGGTTGCACGAAATGCACAGAAATGTCAACATTGTGAAAATTTCCACTTTTACAGTAGTATGTACTAGGGCACATGCATGCACCAGGGAGGTGTTACAGAGATGGAGTGGCAACTCTTCTTAATTCATGCAAACACATGTTTGGGTTCAAGGCGTTACAATGATATGTCTAGCATTCCAAGACGCTTTGAAGTCATGCTCGGCACCGCTCTATTTGCAAGACGAAGTTCGGAGACGAAGAACGCATTTCTTCTTTCGTTGAATTACAAGGTTTATTTCACCGTAAAATTTTAAATGAAATACTCGAATTGATTTAGAATAGTTGAGGAAAGAATTCATTATTATAAACATGTATTTCTAGTTTCTTCGTACTGCGCCAATCGAAATGAAATGAAATTAGACCCTAATATTTTTGTATAAATGCGCACATTTCCGCATGTTAGTTTTCTATCTTTTAATCTGGTATATTTTGATCTTTCAAATAAAGTACTCCGCTAAAGCGTGTTCCAGCGTGCTTTTAAACTATTTGCTGTTAAAATTGTCAGTTTTACATTGCATTTTGATTCGCTGCTCCAATTCAAGGTACACAAATTCATTGTTGCCATCACATTGAAAGAGAGAGCGAATTGCAGTAGGGGCAAGTATTTCTAGATGTGAGAGCGCTAGTCCCGATTATTGATGCTCTCCTTTGTCAAAGCACATGGGTAACACCTGTAGTTGAACGCATAACTTCTCGGCGGTGCCGCGCATGACTTCAAAGGAGAGCAGTAGTTGTCTCTCCTTCTCTAGCACCTCCCTGCATGCACACACACTGGTACCAGGGAGGCACTGTCACTAACGAAGCACATGATTCAACCAATTCAAAATGTCCAGAGAAAAATCACAAAGTTATTTTCGCAGATTAATTCATGCTAGCCAAAAGTAGTGCGAAACGCGCGAAAATTCAACATGTATCACAAATGTTTCCACGTTTACAGTAGGACATTTTGCATTATGTAATATTGAAGGTCAGTGTCATTGTGTAAAGTTCCATGTAAATTTCATGCACAGATTGCAGGGGGAAAAAAGACAGAAATGTGTTCATATAATCATACAGCTACATGTGATATCTTCGTTCATATTCGATCCTTTCTATTTATCACTATCTATTTATCTTTATCTATTTCTATATCTATCTATTCCTTTATCTATATCTATAAGTACATGTGTATGTAATATATTTATACAGGGCTTGACACCAGCCTTTTTCTTCAGTGGCCCATTTGGGCCACCAAAATTTGTAAAATTGAAACTTTACTTGTCCAAAAATAAATGTTGTGGCCCGAAATAAGAGGAAACATAACAATCCATTAGAATCTTTGTTGCCCTATTGGGCCACCAAAAGATAACCTTTTTGAAAGTTTGGAGGTGCGAAATAAAAAAGAAACGTAACAATCCATTTAGAATCTTTGTTGCTCAATCAGGCCGCCAAACATTAAACCTTTTGGAAAGTTTGGTAGGCAGACATCAAGTTTCAGTGGCCCTGGACCATGGTAGTTTGAGGTGTTTAATTCTTATCCAAGCCTCAGTAGATCACCTGAAGGGTTGTCCAGCCTTTCTTGCTGCAGCTTCTTTTGCTGCATGCAACATCCGGTAGTCTGGCCAAGAGGAAACAAATATATGATTTATGTCTGTCAGTAAAGATATTTTGCTGATGCTTTTTTTTCTGTGTGTGTGTGTGTGTGTTTTTAAAATAATCTTCATCTGAAGTACACTGCATGGCACTCCACCCAGGCAGTTCTGATTGTGGCCAAGTTAGCCAAGCCAACATTGAGAGCTTTCATGCACAATCTCAGTGAAAATGTATGCAAACACACCGTCATCTCACATGAGTGCCATGCTCAAATATGTACACACTTGTAGAGGATCTCAGTTTTTATGATTTTATTTTTATTTTTCTTCTTCTGTTAAGTCTGATCTATTATGTTGGGTTGGATGTTTTTTTTTTTTGTTTTTTTTTTTTTGGGGGGGGGGCAAAATGTTTGATCTTGTCAAGTAGGTGATCAAGAGCTTGTTCATTTTGCCAATTTGCACAGCGACACGTGGCTGTCCCCCCTTCTCTCCCTCCTTCCATAGTCCTCCATCAAAAAAAAAAAGAGAAAAAAATGCCAAAGGGAGGAAGCGGAAGTGGTCATTTGTCATGACTTTGCTTTGTGATTGAGTTCATCAAAAAGTCATGGAAGGCAGCTGGAAATTTTTCTCCTTATCAAAGCGAGCGTTGTCGAGTTTCCATGGAATTCGTCCACGTCAACACGGTTTGATATATCTCTCAGGTAGTCTTGTCTTTGTAGACACTACCCCCATGCATTTTTTGGGGGCCCGGCCCTTACAAGTTTAAACATTTGTTTGTGCATTTTGTTTTGTACTGTTTTTGTTTGTTTTGTTTGTTTGTTGTTGTTGCTGTTTTGTTTTGTTTTATTTTGGGATTGTAATGTTTTGTTTTGTTTCTGCTGAAAGGTATTCATGCAAGGTGTTGTCGTTTTTTTTCTTAGGCCGCCAATTTTTTTTTTTCAGCAAATATTCTCAGTTTGAGAGAAGCATATCTGAAAATCAATGACATCTTATTATAAGGAATATTGGCATACTCTCAACACGGCAGATGCTTCAACATCATTGTTTACTTTTGTGCCCCTTCCTCTATAATATTAAAGCACCACCTGTGTGTATTCAGGAGGGGTTTGAGCGTGGGATATTGTGTGTTCCTTTTTACTTTTACTAGACAGGGTCAAGTTTGCTTTAGCTGCGTAAACCTGCTTTTTCCCTTCTAAAATCCATAGTGTAAGTACGATCAATGTGTGCAAGTTCTTGTATGAAACTGCAAGTCTTGTTGATAGAAAATGGGACCAGAAAAAAAAAAAAATAGGGAAAAATTGCACTTTATGCAGGGTGCTGTGATAAGACAGAATGCTCTCAACCATATACACAGGGATCAACATTAAATTTATCCATGGTGGCTCATTTGGGCCACTAGAATCATTGAATTTGAAATGTTGGTGGGCCAAAAATGAAGTGTAGTGGTGCTACAAAAGGAAGCATAGCAATCTATTTTGAAATTTAGTTACCCACTCAGGCCAAATGATAAGTGTTTTGAAAGTTTGGTGGGCCAGCATTAATTTTTAGTGGTCCTGGGCCACTGCTAGCATTGAACTGTGCTACGCAATATACGTGGTAGTTCAACCAGTAAAGTCAATATTCACAGGGATGTTGTAAGTTTCTGCTGGTTTGCTAATTCCACATCATGCAAAAATCTAGGCCTCTTCTGACACCCTGTATGGTGCAAAAACCAGCTCATTGCCCACAGTACATGATTGTGCAGTCATTCTAGCGCTGTGATTTTGTGTTCAGACCTGAACAACTGCTACACGCTTAAGGGGTCATCTCACTGAACAGCAAATGTTTGCAAATGTTTGCAAATGTAGCAAATTTTAGTGAGTTTTAGGTGTCATCAGGGTTTGTGAATAGTTGCATTCAAATTTTCGAACAGTTGCAATCAGGTTTGCAAACAGATTTCATTGTCGCAAACAGTTTTTTTTTTTTGCAAAGAAAATTTGAACATGTTGAGAATTTCTTTGTGACAAGTTGCGACAAAGAAAACTTTTTGCAACAATGAAGACTGTTTGTGACTTTGATTGCAACTGTTTACAAACTTGATTGCAACTATTTATGAACCCTGACAAGAACTTATATTTGCTGTGTTTGCAAACATTCGCTGCTCAGTGAAATACCTCCTTTGCCAATGCATAGACAACAGGCAGTGGTATCGGGCTGTTGAATTCAGCAGTAGGTAATGTGTATGCTGCTAAAATATGTCGCTGTGTGTTCTTACACGGCTTTGGCCATTGGTGTATGTGGCAACGTACATATTGCCACATCGCAGATGCCACAAAGCCTCCCTTTGCCATTCTCTTGGATTTGATGTAAATACTGAGAGGCTCTTGTTTAAATTAATGGATTTGTAGCTGGCAGGAAAAGCACTACTTTTCTGAGGGACGCAGCCCCCAACAAAATAGTGTTATTTCTACTACTATGGAATCCACATTTCAAGGATGGCGCAAAACAGTGCATGAGATATTTGGTTTTTGTCTATCCAATAATAGAAATGTTGAAATCTATGGTTAAAATATAAGAATAGTTTCACTTACCATTATTTTCACTCTAACTCCAATCCTGGTCACATATGATTCAGTGTTACGCAGTGGACACAATTTACATACATGTAGTGGTCTATGAGGCTGATACCAATAGCACTGTACACATACTATCAATGAAAAACCAATGATTGACTGACTATCTATGATGATATTCATGGTATAGTGCACTATACCATGAATGCTGTCATGGTATCACACACTTTTCTCCATCTGCATTTTGTTTCAACAGTATTAACATCATACATTGTAGCAATGTTATATTTGATCACATGATGCTACGTGTTGTATGTAGACAAATCACTGGACCGGCTTTCATTAAATGAGTGATAGGACTGCAGAATTAGGGCCATACTGACAAAAATTCTGCCTTTCCAACATATTACATCAAACAAAGCTTGAAGACACAAAACTTTTCAGTAATACAATGTATATTTTATAAGGGAAATGACATTTAAACTGTCTTATGTGTACATGTATATTGCACATTCTGGTAATTTGCAGGGGTATATTTTTCTTTTCCAGTGTTATCATTTGAATGATATCCAAACACAGTCTGCTTTGCCCACTCTCTCTCCCACAGAAACTACGATATCTGTTCTTTGCCGACAGTGAGTGGAC
Organism: Diadema antillarum; assembly: GCF_040938485.1. Taxonomy (NCBI): domain Eukaryota; kingdom Metazoa; phylum Echinodermata; class Echinoidea; order Diadematoida; family Diadematidae; genus Diadema; species Diadema antillarum. The sequence goes on from NW_027271384.1 coordinate 681,125, forward strand.
GTACACATACCTCTCAGCGGTCCTTGCTGGAAGAGATCCGCCCACGAGTGTCGGGAGGTACCACAGGTATGTTGAGGAAAGAGATCATATATGAACCATTAAAGGTACTGTTTACCATTGGGAGCAGTGATTTGTAAAATGTTCCAGTTATCACATGTGGTGCATGTGTGTAGGTCAGTTGTATCACAAAACATCCTACCATACGAAAATTTTGCAATAAAGCCAAAAGTATAAGGAGATATCACCATTTTTCTCACTAAACCATAACTGGAGTTATGGTGTAGTTTAGAAACATTTTTATTCAAGGTATTTCAAACAATTTCTATATTTAACAATACTTAACATTGATTATACTGATTCAAATTTAGAACTATTTTGAAGCACTAAAGTTGGGTTTTTTGTTTCATCTGCAGATGGTAAATAATGCTTTAAATTTTATTAATTTTGCAGTCACTGATACATAACTTGATAGAATTCAGTCATTTGGTACAGCTTCTTTTCTAGTGGAGCAACTCCTTGTCAACCTCATTTGATATTTCTCAGGTCAAGGGTCAAATATCGTGTTGAATTCCTTAATAAGTGCTTGAATTTGGTATCTGAGAAATACAACCATGTATACATGTGAAAGTGGAAGCAGCGAAAGTGAATGTTGCCACACATCAAAGTCTTGCACAGTGTGATAACAGCTTGACAGTTAATCCTTGGAAGAGTTTACCTGTCTGTTGTCGTACATGCTACATTCTGCGGGAGTCATACAGTGATGTTTTTGGCAGCAGTTCATTACGTGTACTGAAGTTGACAAGTGAAGCAGGTAGAGCATTCCTCATTCTACACCCATGAATCAAGTAGACATTCCAGGGTTGCTTTGTAAACTTGACGTCCTTGCTCGCAGTGCCAACCGCCAGCCATATAGGAGATAATCTCTTTGCCAATGCACCGAAGGTGAATTGCTTGGCGCGTCACCTTTCAGTGATATCTGTGGAACAGGTGGCTCGGGGAAATTGTCCAACAAAGACTGGCATCATCCACAACCATATTTCTCTGTTCAATGTGTGCCAGGATACCTTCAAAATTATCAAATTGGAGCTCTATCCAAATTCATGATTTTTGCATCCAGTTGTTTTTCAAATAATTTGAATGAATGCCCAGTACTCTGCTGCTTTAAAGAATGAGAACCACCACTGGTTATCAGGCAGAAGCTCGATGGTCTAGTGGATAGCAACCGGGAGGTTGCTGGTTTGAGTCCAACCGGAGAATATGTGCCAATGATTTAAAAAATAAAAAAATTAAGCTGTGGCTCCTACTAAAACACTGAATACTACTACTACTACTACTACTTATTCGAGGGCATGTACTTGCTATAATATGTACTTGCTTCAGCCGATGCCAACTCGGGTTCCATAAACAAAGTTGCGCCTCCAAACCTCTCTATTTAACATGACTGTCCGTAGGTCATTAATGCTTTCAAGGCCTGCATCCTTCTTCAGGACACTGATTAAAGTGGCCTTACGTCTCCCTCGTTTTGCAGTTCCCTGTTTAGGTTCCCAGAGTACGAGGGAATTCGCAGATAGCTCAGGGTGTCGCACACAGTGTCCCGCTAATCGCATCCTTCTCTCACGCACTTTGTCAGACACCTTTGGCAATGTACCATACAAGTCATCATTTCTAACGTAGTCACTCCATGACACATTAAGGGCTATCCTGAGCATGCGTGTGTACACTCCGTCCAATGCTTTCTCTTGTCTGGCTGTAAGTGTCCACGTCTCTGCTCCATACAGTAATACAGACTCAACTGTTGTGACAAAAAGTCGCCGTTTTATGTCGTCGCTAAGCTGAGATTTCCACACTTTCCTCATACTGTGCAAAGCATTCCATGCGTGGCCACGTCTGATCCTGATGTCTTGTTCTGTCGAGGCAATCCAGGAGCCCAGATACTTGAAGTCGTTCTTCACATCGAGTACTGCGCCGTCTAAGGTTGTGATAGTGGTATCGTCGATATTAAATGCCATCACCTTTGTCTTCTTTGCATTGAGCCGTAGACCAATCTTCTTGCACTCCTTTTCCACTGCAAATAGCAGCTCCCTTGCCTTTTCAGTTGTATCTGATATTAAGGCAATATCGTCAGCAAAATCAAGGTCAGTGACCATTACGGGCGGAACACGACGGCTTTGACGGGGCACCAATGTAAATCCAAGCTCCTCCTCCTTGCCATTGATGGCAAGCCTCAAAGCATAGTCAAGGGCTACGATAAACAGAAAGGGTGCCAATGTGTCTCCTTGAAGTACCCCAGCCAGTATTTCAAAATACTCTGTCTCTCCATCAGGCGAGCACACCTTTGCATGCGTCTTGGAGTAAATGACATCAATCGCACGAACTAGTTTCTCAGGAATGCCATAAGCGTTGAGAATCTCTAGGAGCTTCCCCCGATGGATGCTGTCAAAGGCCTTCTTGAAATCGATAAATGTGATCACTGCAGGGAGGCTCCTATCTCTCACTCCTTCAAGTATTCTTCTAAGTGCTAGGATCTGTTCTACAGTCGATCGTTCCTGTCGGAAGCCATTCTGGGAGTCCCTAAGCAGTGGATCAATGTAGGGTCTGATGCGGTTCAAGATCATTCTGTTATATGTTTTGGATACTACTGAGCTCAGACAAATCCCACGGTAGTTGTCAGTCTGGGAGAGATCCCCTGACTTTGGTACTGGGATGATGTTAAGTGTAGACCACTGTTCCGGCTGGTCCCCATCCTCATATGAGCGGTTGATAAATTCTAAGATAATATCATCCACAGGAACATATTTCAGAACTTCAGGGACTACCCCATCCTCCCCACTGCTTTTGTTGTTCTTCATTTCTGCTTTAGCCTTCGTGTACTCACTCATCGTAAACGGACCATCTGGTATGGGAAGGTCACTAAAAATAGGTGTTATTGGTTCATTACTTTCTAGAAGCTCAGGAGGGTTGCCCAAGAGGTTCTTGGAGTGTGAGTACAAGGTCGCAACTCTCTTTTCTGCACTTTCACCTCGAATCCTGACAGACTGAGATGCCTTTCGTCCGGAGATGTCATTGATGAGCTTCCAGCTCAGTCCATATTTTCTATTTTCATGTGCTTGCTCTACTTCAGCTATTTGCCTACGCAATTTTCCTGATCCAGAATTGCATATGTTCTGTACAAGTTTTCCCTTGTCCTTGCATATTCTTCTCTGCTCTTGCCATCTTCACCCTTGTCTGCGATGAACACTGAATAGTTGCTGTTAATTTGCGTCAATGTTTGGCAACATGAGATCAGGAATTATCTGTTTTCCTCTCCATCTCTTTCTTTCTCTATCTTGACAACAGGAAACCACCTGACTTTCCAAGGAAGTTGACAGCTGAGAATGTAAAGGTCCTTCATCCAGATTTTGAGCGCTACCTGAAATGGAGGCAAGTAGCTAATCTGACTCTTTGATTTTAGGAATTTTCCCCTCCCCCCTTATCCTATTCCCTACCCCCCCCCCCCACACACACACACATACAGCAATTGAAACCAATCACTTATTCCTCATGGCAGTATAAAAGCAAGCAAACAAAAATGGACAGAAATTAGCAAAATAGTAATTAATGAGAACTCTCAAAGAATCAAAATAGAAAGGCTTGTTTGGTAACACAAGTATACACTCATGAATAGCATTTGAAAATTCTTGTTTTATCTGTTTGTTTGCTTAATTGTGTGTTTGTTTGTCTGTTTTTCATTCTAGCTCCGGCAGGAGTCACGGTTTCTGTTCTACCTGTTCGAATATTACATTTCATATAATCAAAATATTAACTTTAGCTTCTTTCGGGGGTAAATTTTGAACTTTATGAAATTATTAAAGGGACTGTACAGAATTGGTTGAGGTGAGGATTCAGCTTGTAATGTTTTGTGAGATATTTAGAAACCACTCTATGAAATGTTCAAGAGCATACAATTCTAAGGGGAATCAAAAGTTTATTTGATGAAAATCGGTTTTGAAATGACAGAGATATCTAAGAAAAGGTATAACCAAGAGATCTAATAAAAGTCACGACCTGTCAATTTTATTAGGATCGCTTTTTTAGATATCTCAGCCATTTCAAGGCCAATTTTCATCAAATAAACATTGAATCCTTCTTGAAATCACATGCTCTTTCTAATTTCATAAGAGGTTTCTCATTATCTCACCAAAAATGTTATAAACCTGAATCCTCACCTCACCCAGTACTGTACAGTCCCTTTAAAGTATTATGAGCCCAGGTGCATGTGAAAGAGAGAGCAAGAGAGAGAGAGAGAGAGAGAGAGAGAGGGGGGGGGGGAATGAGGCAGGAAGAGGTAAAGTATTGAAACCTGAAACTTCATTAACTGTTTTAGAAGCATCAGTTTTCTTTTTGTGTTGATTACCAGGTATATCTCTCGGAACTCGACTAGCATAAAATCAAAATTATGGCAGTGTTCAGGCACTGTTATGTCACTGGCCATGCTTTACCCTTGATTAAACAGCACGCCATCCAGTCGTGCATGTGTCAACTCCATCTATTTGGTTTTTCACCATTTCCTTTCTATTCCTGGAAAGCCATGCTATTGCAGGTGTTGATAATGGTTTAGTTTGATTTTGGAAGTCTGCTTGCAAGACAGAGTAATAAATAACTCTAATAATTTGCAAACAATTTGTAAAATGACACCTCCTGTCTCAACCTGTTAGCAAATATTTTAGATTACCTTAGGCATGCATGTTGAATCCAAGCTGGATTCATTTTGATTAATTTATATAGACCCCTCTTAATTTATCTACAACATTAGTGTATAGACCACTTCTGTAGCAATCTTTTGTGAGTTATTTTCTCCATTTCCATATGCGTGCGTGCTCTGTCTTTTTATTTGGGTCATCCAAATAATCTTCCCATTGTGCCAATTACCTCTTCCAGTTGGGTCAATTCATCGGCCCAGCATAAAGACGTTCACAGGCCAACAACAGGTGCAATTATGCTGTTAGCTGCCCTGCATACGTGCGATGAGGTAAGGCCATGGATGTTCTAGTTGTTTTTATGTGTGTGCATGCATACATGTGTACGTGTGCCTGTGCGAGTCTGTCCATCTGTCTGTACTTTTGTTGCTGTGCATCTATCTATGTACATGCATCTTTGTCCATCTGTATTTTTCTGTGAGTCTGTATATGCGACTGTATATCTGTATCTGTCTGAGTGTACGTGTCTGTCTGTCTGTTTGTATGTGTGTGTATCTGTTTGTGTGTCTGCGTGTGTCTCTGTATGTGTATGTCTGCCTGTATCTGTCTGTGCATGTGTCTTTCTGTGTCTCTTCCTCTGTGTCTGTCTGTGAATCTGTGTGTCTGTCTGCCGGTCTGTCTGCAAGTGTATCTGTCTTTCTGTGTGTCGACCTCTGTGTCTGTCTGGCTGTGAGTCTTTGTGTCCATCTGTCTGCCTGTCTGTGCTTCTCAGTTTATCCAGTGAGTTTGTCTGTTGTATCAGATGACCGATAATGGCCATTACGTTTCAAAGCTCTGTTGTTCGTCTGGCCAGCTGTGGGCTAAATTGATTGCCAATTAGCTCTGACCTCCTTTTACTGGGTACAGATGTTGCAAGCCATCAACAATAGCTATCTGATCTTGCTCTTGCTCTTCACTGCAGCATTGTCTCAGGCTGCTTTAGATGATTTACACCTTCTGTTTATTTTCATTGGCCCTGTATAAGAGTACATTAGATTGATGTCAATTTTAGGTGGCTTAACCCTAAAAAGACTGGGGGGGGGGGGGGGCCTAAAAGGCCCCCCCTCAACTTTTTGTGCGATTACTTGGCAACGCGCATTGCTTTCACCGCGACGCTCTTTGACTTTTTTCTTTTGAGTTTCCCGCACACTTTGACACCAAATTTGTGTTGCCCGGGGGTATGGTTCTGATGTTATGTAACTTTTTGTACGTGCAAATCGGACTGAAAATGGCTCCAAAATGTGATTTTGTGTACAAAGTGAATGCAAATTGATATTTTTCACATGGTTCATATAAATATGCTTATTTTTACTCTCAATGGCTGAAATCAATTTGTTTTAGCAGTATTGTTCTTCAGAAATGTCTGACATAAAATTTTGCTGAAAAAAAGACAAAAACAAAAGGTCAAAAAACAGAGAAATACATAAGAAATTCATAAAACATTGAATTACATAAGAAATTAATTTTGATACCAATTTTTTTTTTCAAGTACATTTGCTAAGAATGCCACAAAGAGTATTTGGACCAAAAATTTGCACTTTTAGAACTTTATTTACTGATTTATAGCAAAAAGTCTGATTTTTGCATAAATTAGCATAATTAATTGATATTAAATAAAAGAAGACTATTTTGAAAAATCTAATTATGTGATCTTGTAGATTACATCGTACACTACCATTTTGCAAATTTTCGCGGTGATCGCGCGATCCACGGCCGAGATCTCAAGGGGGGCCCTTTAGGCCCCCCCAGTCTTTCCAGCTACCAAAATACCCCAGTCTTTTTAGGGTTAAGTATGAAATATTGAATAGAATAATATGAGGAAAGAAATATCAGGTAAAATAGCACCCTTGTGGTTTTGATTTTAGAATTTTACTGAAAATGAAAATAATTCAAAATTGATACAGTAATGTAAATGAGATCAAACTCTATAACATGATACCAAGAATTCAGTACCCCCCCCCCCCCTCAAAAAAAAAAAAAAAAAAAAGATAAAATGATAATGCCCGTCTGGTTCTCAGCCAACAGTATGGCATTATGCTGCTATTTAAAGGACAAGTCCACCTTCATATACTTATGGATTGAGTGAATGCAGCAATATTATTAGAACACGTCAGTGAAAGTTTGGGGAAAATCGGACAATCTGTTCACAAGTTATGAATTTTTAAAGTATCTGCGCAGTCACTGGAACAGAGTGACATATTTGAGCAGTGATATCTCTGAGTGGTCATTAGTAATGGTCATTAGAAAAACCACTGGGCATGTTAGGCAAAATGAAAGACTACACCTTTTACATGATTGCATGCTCTCAACCAATCATTTGATTATAATCCATATCACCATTTTATAATAGCAATAATAACATCACCATCACCACTATCTATTATTTTCATCAGTACATTACCAATACATATACCAATGCCACCATCAGATGAAGTGTGGTGGATATTTAAGGGGCTTGCAAGGGTTTCTGTGTCCAGTGATAGGATCAGGGCTAATGCATTAATACTGAATCCTAATTTATTGAGTGAGCATACGTTGTAGACTACTCGCACTTTTGTCGCAAGAGTGGCAAGTGGCATTTCCCGGCCCAAATCAGATAATTTTGCCATTATCCTCCAAACTTGATTAACCCATTGCTCCTTAAAATCTGGTGTGCTCTTTATCATATCTATGGGACATTACCCACATCTCAGAAGCTATGGGTTAAAATGATGTTGACGTTTTGATTGTCACATTGTTTCCATCTGCAATGCAGGTAAATATCTATGGCTTTGCCGGCAGCTACAGTGAGTTCAGTGAACACTATTATGACAAGACCTACTCAAAGCATGTAAACTACGCAAACCATGACAATGGTGCAGAGAACAAGCTTTGGGACCTTCTCGATCAGAGAGGCATTATCTCGCTCTACCGGCGAGAAAAGCCCTAGATTCGTGCCAGCGGTGTCTCTTCGGTGACGACTGGGCGCGCGTGCCTTGACAAGCCCCTAGTTGAGCAGCTGACGAAACTCCATTGTTCCTGGCATTATGATGAGTGATCGAACAATTCTGGTGGCGAACATTTGTGCGGCCGCCAAACCTACCACACGGAGCCTTAACAGACACACCAGCACTTCAGACGTACAGGTATTCAATTGCCTTCCGAAGGAGGTCCAATCAAAACAGCATGATCAAGGCAGGATGCCTGCGTGTGAGGAACCCCAGGGAGGGGCTATGATTGTCACGGATGCAAGCCCCTCATCCAGGATGTCGTCAACAGGGTCCTCTCAAATAATTTGCCTCATGTCTTCTTCTGGACCCATCAGATGTACTGTATGTGACCTTGAAATACAGGAACCCACAGGAGTCTCACAGGTCAAATTTCCATCAAGTCTGAAGAAATGTGTTTTGTGTCAACCTTATGATTTTGAAGAAAAAAAATTGCTATGTTCAGGAGTTATCAATCTTCCTTATACAATTATTTTGATCTTAAGCTTAAAAGCATAGAATTGAGGGCGAGTATTGTTTGGTTTGCTTAGTATTTTTACAGGGTTTGTTGACCTACATTCTTCAGTCTGATTTTGATTGTCTCCAATTTCTATTCTTGAGGCATGCGAGTCAAGTGTGTGTACATGACCACCCTACGAAAAAAAACAAAAACACACAAAACAATAATTTTTTGAAGAGAAGAGTCACCAGCAGCATTTATATATTAAAATGGTCATGAAAAGAATTTGCATGAGAAGTTTCAGGACAATGTGATTGTCCCTTCCTAGCAATCGATCAGAGTTTAATATTCTTTCATTGCATGAGCAGAATAGAATAAAAATGGTTCAGTGTGTATTTATAAAAGAGACCCTTAACATAAAGGCCCTTATTCTCAAAAGTGACATCCTTGAAGGTTGGGTTTTTATGTCGCTTACCTCTTCTCCATAGAAACATCAAGTTTTAAGCTAGTTATGCCAATGACAAAAGAAAAAGAAAGTGAAATTTGTGATAATCTGACATCAATGAAAAATTCTTAGTGTTTGTTTCATAACGCCAGGTCACATGTTCCTCTGTAGTTGCCCATTCTCAAGGGTCCTGTTTTTCAAGTGACCAGTGCTGATTGTAAGTTTGCATAATTACGAGTGCCATAGCATTGACCAATCAGTTTTTGACTGTGTGTTACAAATGTCCCTTTCAGTAAAAGACAATATCTAGTGGTAATGACAATCCAAAGTATAATCGTGATTATGATGTTGAATGAAGTAAGTCTTATGAAAATGGTTGTTATGATAGGGAGGGCTTTCATGTTTGTTTTTGTTTGTTGTTTGATAGCTTACATCAGAATAGAGTCTCAGAAGCACATGTAAAAAAATAAATAAATAAAATGGAGGGAATTTCATGTTTAAATTATCTAAAGCGGATAAAGATAGATAGATAGGAATACATTTTATAACCTGAGTTGACATTTGTGACCTTCAAGGATGAGAGGAAATAAACAGCAAAAAAATACTGTAAAAGTGGAAATATTTGCGCATTTCGCACAACCGAAAACTTGTGCAAAAATAAAAGCACACAAATGTTTTTGCTTGCTGTTGCAGTAGTGCGTGTCTTGACTTTGCGGAATTAAAAACCACTCTTATCATGTGAAGCGCCCAAAAAAAATTTACACGCGTGAAAATGTCCACTTTTACAGTAATATGAATAGAACAATATGACTGACAGGATGAAGCAAGTGCTTGCATGAGGAAGAAGCACAAGGAATAAAATGCTGTCTTGAAGCTGCAGAGCGTGAAATTAGTGATGAGATTTAGATGAATATGATGACCAATGGTGTAGTGTGAAGGATCGATGATGAGGTGGTGTGAAGAGTATATGGTGGTGTCAAAGACACTTCATTGTAAATAGTTCAATTTTCATTGCAAAAGTACTTCATGTGTTTTATATCGTCTGTGCATCGTACTTTTATTGCAGTGATTATTTTCTCTCCTTTTTTGCCAAATCTGCACAGACAAGCTCCTTTTGGAAAAAAGAAGAAGATATATATTATATATTTATCGCTTCATGTGTGTCTTTCAAGTATCATTCCATTTACTACAGTAATGTATGTCAACAGGAGCATGCTTTATGACATCTGATGAATTGCATGAAGGCTTTTGTGTGTTTCTGTGTGTACTGCAAACGTATCGTATGCACGTTTAGCATATAAGGTGTAAAGTACTATGTTGGTGTATTCCCCGTGTGTAGGGTGTTATTCTGACCCTTGTCCATACCAGATGTGTGTATGAGACTTCCAAATTTCATCTAAGAGTAGAGCTTTATCATTGTAGGTGTGTAGGCTACTTTGTGTTATAGTTTGGCTAAAGTTAGCATCTAGCACATCAATCATTTTGTTTTTGCTTTTCTTTGACCCCATCCATTTATGGAGACGACATTTCATTTGTAGTAGCTTACTTCAGCGCTGTGTCTGCGCTGATTTGCACACTTTGTGTATATGCAGGAGAGAAGAAAGTTTGTTTTTGAGTTCATGACCAAAAAGAAGGCATCTATGAAGTGAACCAAATCCTCAGATTTTCTTCAGCATCAATCAAATCTATGTTTGTCAGCCATAGGAGAAATATGGTGTTTGTTGATTCTTTCATAGTCAAAACATTTAAGTTTGAAAAGAAGGCATACATAAGAATTCAAAGTGATTTTCTTATTGATAATGTGATGACGCTATGACTTACATCTCCAAATTCAAACGTAATCTCTGCCTCCTTTTATCATGACAATCAGCAGTTTGTCGCCAATCAAAGAATCCACAGTGCTGCAGTAATCCATTTTTATTAGTCAGTTTTGAATAGCATTGTACGTTGTACATGGTACAGGGTTATAATGTTATTTGGCCCAGATTTCTTCAATGACAAAATCAGAGTCGAGAGATATGACAATGTCTGTTAATATGTATGTAAGCTAATATGGGGTGGGGGGGGGGGGTGAGAGAAAAACTTATTTGCATTTGTATGATACCCCAATAGAAATCTTCTCTCTGTATTGAGATTGAAAAACAGAGAAAAGTACACATTTTAAAAAATCATGACATATTGAATAGAATCCACTGAGTGTATGAATTTTATACTAGAGAGGAGTTATTTTGATTTGGCTTGAGCCGATCTGTTCATGAATCTTTCTGTTCTATTTGATACACGAACAGAAGGGTTGGCAATTTACATAGGTGATTATTTCTTACTTGTGTACATAGAAATTGAATTCGTTTTAATGCCTGTAACCTGTGAGTGATATTTTGAAGCAGTAATTTTGATGAGATATAGGTATGCACTAGGGGGTAACAGTCTCCGGGAGCTTGTAACTCTGAAATAATCATGATCTCCTGTGAAATTTCACCTCCAGGAGAGGACCCTTGTGTGCCAATTTATTTGTGGCTTTACCTCACACAGTACTTCCCTATTTGTTGCTGCTTCTAACTAAGGAGTATGATTAACTCCTTGCTCTAGCATAGTACAGACACGACCAAAGGAAACCAGTTTTCATAAGAGATTCTCCTGCTTTGCTGCTTGTGACAAAGGACTGGTACGCAAATCAAGAGATAGAGTGCAAGTCACACCAAAGCAATTTTGTTTTAGTACAGGTCATTGGTGCTTTGATTATGAAGTAGACAAAGTTGCATCATGAAAAAAAAAATTCTCATCACTTTT